>NC_044274.1:31672932-32272932 GCF_003957555.1 Calypte anna | reverse complement strand
ATATTTTTATATTATGATGGGTTCACATGCAGTTTAAAAACCAGTCAGACAAAATTTATTACTTATAAATCTCACAAGGGAGAGATCTAGGTTCAAAAAAACAGTCTATTTTTATTATTTCTGAGTTAAATATGTTCTGGCTAACAAAAATACATTTAAGCTGGAGACAAAAGCATATTTTTCTACCACAGAGAAGACTGATTGACCTGCTTTTCATTAAGATTTAGCAGTAATTTTTTTTTTTTTTTTTTTTGTTAGAGTAATAGAGTGACGATTACTATCAGAAACCTGTTTTTATCTCAGATGTAAGCAATCTGTAGAAGGGTAGCTAGGACAGAACAAGTAGGAATAAATTCAGAATACATGTTTCAAGATCTGTTCAGATTAAGAACAATCTTTTACATGAAAGTTAACATATCAAAATGGAGAAAATTCTCTTTCTATATAACCACTAAATTGAAAAACCTACACTGATTTCTTTCAGACATAGTTTTCCCTGTACAAACAGCACAAAAATATATAGACTGCCACCACCAAAACCCTCTCCAAAATAAAAAATCTGGCAAAGTACAACAAAGAGTAATTTTCAGATTCATGACAAAACAGAATATTTGCTTCATGTTATAATATTTTCAAAAGGGCTTACTTTGTATGTTCTGTAATTGAGAGTTATGAAATGCAGTGTTCTTGTTCAGAAAAATCTAATGTCAATCAAAAGGACTATTGACAGAAATTTCTTTCTTGGTACTTCTGATTAACTAGGTTTTTGTGGGATAAAAGGTTCTTCTCGACTCACTGCTGACTAGAAAGCCAATTTCTTTTATATGATCACAAAAAAAACAAAAAGCAAAAAACAACAACAACAACAACAAAATTTTCACCTGTAATCACATAACCTTTTTCCAAAAAATGATCAGATTTGAGGTAACAGTATATATTTCTTCTAATTTGGTTAAAATGGAGAAACTACTTATTTGTTAATCAGTAATGCAAAGCCTATATTTCCTTTTTTGTCCTCTTTCCATAACCATGAGCAACATGAAACACTGCGTACAAATTATTAGAGATAAAGTCATGGACAAAATTAAGTTGTTAATTTCCTTCGGTAACAAAGTATTCATAGTCCAAGTCTTGTGTATAGAATCAGATTGTTAAGAAATGTTCTTTTCTGCTCCAAATGGCTGAGCTTTGGATGAATTTTTTTTTTTCTTTCTTCAAAACATGGTGTTTTACCTTTGTAAGTAAAGGTAAAAGTTTTACCTTCTCCCTGTGACTTTTCAAAATCTATTTTAATTATGTTGATTAAAAATATTCTATCAATTGAAAAGACTTACTTTAAATAAAACATATACATTTGTAGCAAAAGAATGCACTGCAGAACCTCTATCATATATATATGTACTTCATCATAATCATACATGCATGCAGATATGCACTTATAGATATTTGCTTTCACATATGTGTATCTCTAGAGAGGTGGGCCTGTCCCAACTTCATCAGGTTCAACAAGACCAAGTGCAAGGTTCTGAATATGAGTCAAGGCAATCCCAAGAGTCACTGAATATGCTTGAGAGCAGCCCTGAGGAAAAGGAGTTGGGGCTGCTGCCTGATGAGAAGTTCAACATGCACATCATCAATGTACGCTTACAGCCCAGAAAACCAACCAGAACCTTGGCTGCATCAAGAGAAACATGGCCAGCAGGTCCAGGGAAGTAATTCTCCCCCTCTGCTCTCCCTAGACCCCACCTGGAGTACTGCATCCAGTTCTGCAGCCCCTTTCACAGGAGGGACATGGCCTTGCTGGAGCGTATCCAGAGAAGGGCCATGAGGATGATCAGAGGGCTGGAGCACCTCTCCTATGAAGCCAGACTGAGAGTTAGGGTTATTCAGTCTGGAGAGGAGAAGGCTCTGAGGAGACCTTATTGTAGCCTTCCAGTATCTGAAGGGGGCCTACAAGAAAGCTGGTGAGGGACTTTTTAGGATGTCAGGTAGTGATAGGGCTAGGGAGAATGGATTCTGACAAGAGGAAGGTAGATCTAGATTGGAAGTTAGGAGGAAGTTCTTCACTGTGAGGTTGGTGAAATACTGGCACAGGTTGCCCAGAGAGGTGGTGACAGCTCCATCGCTGAAAGTTTTTAAGGCAGGCTGGACAGGGCTCTGAGCAACCTGATCCAGTGGGAGGTGTCCCTGCCCATGGCAGGGGGTGTTGGAACTAGATGATCTTAAAGGTACGTTCCAAACTTGAAAATGCTGATTCTGTGATTGTATGTGTAATTGTTTAATAATTTCACAATAGACTTCCTGTCCTCTGTCCACTTAGTTCCCATTTGTGGTGGACTTCTTTTAGCAAATGATCGTAGAGTATGTCTGAGTTCCTCAATACAAAAAAAGTCATTGACGTACAGTGACAAGTCCAGTAAGGAACCATAGAGGTAACTACAATGCATAAGAAAAGGCTGAGAAAACTTCTTTATTCAGTTGTATGAGGAGAAGGTTAAGGAAATTATTTTGCTGTATCCATATACTAATGGAAGGGGAAACAGCAAACAGACCCAAACACTTCTGATGTTTTATATATAATTATATATTATATATAACTATATGGAAGAGGTTATGGTGGAAGAACCTCTGATCAGAGAAATTTTCACAATGAGATAATGAAATATTGACAGCCAGAGGGCTGTCATTCTGGATGATATTTAAATCTGACAGGACACAACACTTCACAGCTATTAATCACATATGGACCTTATTTCAGCAAGGAACTTGACCTTCATAGGTCACTCCCAACATAAATTTTTCAATGACTCTGTAAATAAAGTAATAAGAGGAAATACCTCTACTAACAATTCCAATGACAAAAAAGGCCTTCCTTTCCTTATAGCTATTACTATATCATGATAGTTTTTTTCTTTTTTTAAAAAATTTTTATCAAACTTAATTTAAATAAATATCTGACATCTTTTCCTGTTCTTGGAACTCTTTATGTGCTGTTTTAAAATGTCACCATTTAGTTTGGAAAGTCTCCACAACTGAGTTAACAACAAGATAAAGTACTATGTTTAAAGCAGTAAGGAAGGAGTTTCCTGCCTGACAACATTACGATTAACATTGGTGAGTGTAATTCCCCGTGCACTGCTTTGACGGCTTTGTCTACAAACTTAGATCATGCTCATTTTACATTCTGACAGTTACACTTTGTATGATTCATGTAAGAATAAAATTCAGCAAAATCAGATGCTATGTCAGTGTATTAGAGAGTATAGAAGATAGTCTGGGAGGCCGCTCAGTTACCCAAGCTGAAATGCTACCAGAACTGAATTTAATACTACTGTATTACTACTGTAATACTGCAACAATAGTTTAGCAGTAATGAATTAATAATTTTTAAATATTTTTATTACTACACAAATAAATACTTACAGTCAGTAAAAATTACAAAAAAACCCAAAACAAAACAAAAACAAAAAACAACTGGATAACCCAAGAATTTCATGTCTGAGTTGACCATAATGGTTCATGAATCCTTGACAACTTTATTAAGTTGATAAGTTCAAAAGTCCTTTTAAAAAAGAAATATTTTCTTTGACATTTTTAAAAATGCCAAAGTTCCTTTTTAAGAAGGTGCAAATTGCTTTTGTCCTAAATAGACTAATTTCTTAAAAAAAAAAAAAAAAAAAAGAAGAAACAAAGAGCCAAAGTAATTATTCTTACATTGACCTAAGAGAATTGACAATTATGTTTCCAGGTGTTCAATTAGACTAGGGAACCAAAAAGGTCAATATTTCCATGACAATAATCATCTGCATAGAAAAATATATGCATAGCAGAACTATAAAATAACTTGCTCCTTACAGAAATCTGCATAATTGCACATTTTTCCATTTTTTTTAGATATATTTCCTATAATTTTATGAGCCACCCTATTCATTATCCTATATTGCCTAGCCAGACTCATAATATTTTCATTAATGTTTGAAGACACTTAAAAATATCAGAACTGTATTCTTCCTATAAACAAGAAGTTGAATCAGTCACTCTGTAAATAACTCTGGTACAAGTCTGCATTGGTGAAAAATAATCTGCAAAAAAGGGGGCATTTACTGAGCTTTCTAGAGCCAGGGACAAACCTGGACAGCTTGTTGGAAGGCTGCTGAGCACATCCCAACTTGACAGCAGGAAGTGTCAGGAAGCTCCAGTGAGCAAGATATGCAAAGGTGGTGTCACCGCAGTGGTGACCTGGTGGGGCAGATTGAATGGAAGGGCAGGGAGGGAAATTTGAAGGATTCCATTCCAAGACTGTCTGCATGGGCCAAGGTCACTCATTTCAACTAACAAGGCAGAATGGTAAGCCCTTGCAGAAGAGTCAAGGCTGCAGCTCCAACTGGGAGGGCCTGCGCTGTCCAAAGGTGACTGATGCCTTGACCCAGACAAAGCTGCTAAAGGCTGAGGTTGCTCTACCTACCTCAGGCTGTGGAAAGTTCCTAGATCTCTTGCATGGTCCAGGAATAGATGGGATACCTGCATGCAACAGGTATGCCCAGGTAGATGACAAAGGGGACCGAGGTGCAGAGCACTGTGGAAAGTCTGAGTAACATGAGAGAGGCAGAAAAGCTGACAAAGTGTTGGATCCAGTCCCAGGCTGTACTGAACCCACAACTTGTAGACAAACAGCCAAGAACTACCTCACCAGCACACACAGAAAGAGGAGAAGTTCATAATGAAGAAGAATAGAAGATTTCAAAAGTAAAAAACAGGAGGAAGAAGAATCAGCTAAGTTGCTGGAGCCAAGAAAAGCAGCCCAATTCACTCATGAGACATCAACAAGTGTCAACAAGAAGAAGCAGCAGGCTATAGTGGTGGGAGACTCTATTCTAAACGGTATGGAGGCACCCAACCCACTCTCTGGAGAGGCCAAAGTCTCATATCAAAGATGAACAAGATCTTGGACACACTTGGATGTAAGAAGAAAGTTCTACAGAGTGGAAGCAGGGACAAGTAAGACTGGAACAAGTACAAAGACATAGTTTGAGCAGCCAGGGATCATGTCAGGAAAGGTAAATCCCAGATAGAATTTAATCTGGCCCAGGACATAAAGGTTAACAAGAAGAACTTCTATGGGTGCATGGATGATAAAAAAAAGACCAGAGAAAATATCAGCCATGGTCAGGACACCAGAAAACCTGGTCACGTGGTATATGGCAAAAGTGGAGGTACCTAATGACATTTTTTACCTCAGTCTTCACCAGCAAGGGCTTTGGTCCCACCACCCAAGCTGCAGAAGGCAAATGGACTGGGAGAGGGAAGAACCAGCCACTGTGGTACTCCAGCCTTCTCTTCTCTAGACAGCAGTTTCCAACAGCCACTCCTCATAGGACTTGTGCTCTAGAATCTTCACCAGCTTTACTTTTCTTCTCTGGACACACTCCAGTAACAAAATGCCCTTCTTGTAAGTGAAAGACCCAAAACTGAACACCCTACTTAAGGTGTTGCCTCACCAGTGCTGAGTACAGGGGCACAGTCATCTCTCTAGTCCTTCTGACCACACTATTTCTGATGCAGGCCAGGATGCTGTTGGCCTTCTCAGACATCTGGGCACACTGTTGGATCATATTCAGACAGCTGTCATTAAACACTCCCAGGTTCTTTTCTGCCAGGTTGTTTTCCAGTCACTTTTTACCAGGCCTAAAGCATTGCCTGTTGTTGTGATTCAAGTGCATGACCCAGCACTTGGCATCGTTGAACATCAAAAAATTGATTTTGGACCATTGATCCATCCTGGCCAGGTCCCACTGCAGAGCTTTCCTGTCCCTGAGAAGATCAACATTTTCACCCAGTTCATTGTCATTTCCAAACTTGCTGAGGAAGCACTCAATATCCTTCATCTAGATCAACAAGAACAAGACTGGCTCCTAAATTGAGCCCTGGGGAAAACTAGTTGTGACTCACCACCAATTGGATTTCAATCCATTTACCACAACTCTTTTGCCATGCCTGGCCATTCAGTGGTTTGTTTTTGGTTTTGTTTTTTAATGCACCAAGGAGCAGACAGACCTAATCCATGACCCATCAGCTTTCCAGGGGGATGAAGTGGCAAAATATGCCAAAGGATTTATTGAAGTCCAGGTAGACAAAGTCAACATCCTTTCCCTCATCCAATAGGTGGGTCACCTTGTCACAGAACAAGATCGAGCTGGTAAAGAAGAATCAGCCTTTCATGAACTCATGCTGACTGGGCATGATCCCCAGGTTGTCCTGCACATATTGTTTGAGCTCAAACAAGAATTGGTCTTCCCAGCAACCCAGTACCAAGTTCAGGTTCACAGGCCTACAGTTAACTGTAATCTTCTTCTGGTTTTTCTTATGTATCGGCACTAAATGATGGAGAACAGCTTTTTGAGCTCCTCCTCCAGCTCCCTCAGTACTCTTGAGTGGGTCATATCTGGTCCCATAGACTTATGAGTGTCCAGGTGCCATTGCAGGTCTTTAACTGTGCAATGTGGATACATTGAAAATAAAAAAAAAATGCCTCTTGAATCATCAAAATTGCATCCAAGCTAGCATGAGGCGGCACCGGTATAGTTTACTCTGTTGTATCAAATTTACTCCTATCAGCAAACCTCCCTCTACACGGGACCACCTTTCCCCTGTTTACAGTCTTTAAAATGTATCAAGACTAATCTCATCAAAATGCTTATCAGAATGACTCCTGATAGAGCTGCCTGACAGATAATGCAAATTTGTTTCAAATACATGAACTAAAAAATTTGGGGAAAACCTGAATACAACGGGAAGACCCGCAGCTACCAATTTGCAAAAATTCAGAGACAAAATCAGAATGGAGAAGCAAACAGCAGAAGTGAAAATCCACGACCAAGAGGAAGCAGCACCAAGGAGCACCAGCAAGACTGGAGAGAAGGAACAGCGACCTCAGCTTCGAGAGTGAGGGTGAAAAGAACGCAAATTGTTCCCTTTGTTCTCTTAAAATGCTTTCTCCCGCTGTGTGTGTGTATGTGTGTGATTCATTAGTTTAAAGATCTGTATTTCCTGCATTTTCTCCCACTATTAACTCCCTCCTAAGACTCCTTTCAGCGTGGTGTTATTTTCCCTGAAATAAACAGTTGTAACTTGTTCAAACCATAAAGCTGGTTACTTTTGCAATTTGTGAAATTTATATGAGCAGTGGCTAATATATTCTCATAAACAAAACATAAAACAATAGTAGTTACAGACCATTCTTCCTCCTGGATCATAGGGAATTTATTTTCTTTCTATCCCCATCTTGCAGCTCAGGGTGCTGAATACCCATAGGATAACAGGTCTGACTATTAAGGAAGGAGGCAAAGAAAACACTCAATATCTCAGTGTTCTCCTCATCCTTTGTGGTAGTGTTTCCCCACCGCTTCCATTAAAGGATGAAGATTCTCCCTGGCCCTCTTTGCTGTTTATATATTCCTAAAAAAATTTTTTGTTTTCTCATAAAGCAGTGGCCATATGTACTGGTAGTCGGGCTTTTGCCTTTCTACTTTTTAATGTGCATGACTTAGTAAGATCCATGTATTTTGAGATGCCAGCCACTTCTTCCAGAAGTGGCAAACTCTATATTTTTAATTCTTTTTTCCCCCTGAATCCCAGCAAATCTCCTTATTAAGCCAAACCCACCACCTCCGTCGATGGTCTGTCTTTGTGGCACACAGGGACAGTCTGCATCTGTGTCTTTAAGAATTATTTCCTGAATACTGTCCAACATTCCTGGATCCTTTTGTCCTTCAGGACAGTTTCCCAAGGGAATCTCTCTACTAGTGTCCTAAACAAGCTAAAGATTCCCTTCCAGAAGTCCATGGTAGAAGTTTTGTTGACTCCACTCCTCCTTCTCCATGAACTGCAAAGTATTTTCATAATCACTCTTTGCAAGACAGACACCAACATTTACTTCCTTCTGTCATGTTCCAAAGTCTGGAAACACAGAGGTTCTTACTGGATCCCACCAGAACAAAGTAAAGAAAACACAATATTGGGTGCAATTACAAAATGTTTTTGAGCAGAACTGGTAAGCAGTTCTGGTAAGGGGAAGGGAAAGAGAAAGGGAAAGAGGGAAAGAGGGAAAGGGAAATAGGGAAAGAGAAAGGGAAAGAGGGAAAGAGGGAATGAGAAAGGAAAAGGGAAAGGAAAGAACAAAAAGGAAAGGGAAAGGGATAGGGAAAGGGATAGGGAAAGGGAAAGGGAAAGGGAAAGGGAAAAGGAAAGGGAAAGGGAAAGGGAAAGGGAAAGGGAAAGGGAAAGGGAAAGGGAAAGGGAAAGAGGGAATGAGAAAGGAAAAGGGAAAGGAAAGAACAAAAGGGATAGGGAAAGGAAAAGGGAAGGGGAAAGGGAAAGGGAAAGGAAAGAACAAAAGGGAAGGGGAAAGGAAAAGAGAAGGGGAAAGGGAAAGGGAAAGGGAAAGGGAAAGAGAAAGGGAAAGGGAAAGGGAAAGGGAAGGGGAAAGGGAAAGGGAAAGGGAAAGGGAAAGGGAAAGGGAAAGGGAAAGGGAAAGGGAAGGGAAAGGGAAAGGGAAAGGGAAAGGGGAAAGGGAAGGGGAAAGGAAAGGGAAAGGGAAAGGGAAAGGGAAAGGGAAGGGAAAGGGAAAGGGAAAGGGAAAGGGAAAGGGAAAGGGAAAGGGAAAGGGAAAGGGAAAGGGAAAGGGAAAGGGAAGGAAAGGGAAGGGGAAAGGGAAAGGGAAAGGGAAAGGGAAAGGAAAAGGGAAAGGAAAAGGAAAAACTTTGGGCCCTTCAATTCAGGAAGGAGATTGAGGAGCTGGAGCAGGTCCAGAGAAGAGCAAGGAGGCTGTGAAGGGATCCAGCACAAGTCCTGTGAGGAAGAGCTGAGGGAGCTGGGGGTGTTCAGTCTGGAGAAGAGGAGGCTCAGGGGAGACCTCATCACTCTCTACAAATCCTGGAAAGGAGGTGGGAGCTGGGGGGGGGGTTGGTCTTTTCTCCCAGGCAGATATCAGTAAGACAAGAGGGTATGGTCTAAAGCTCTGCTAGGGGAGGTTTAGGTTGGATATTTAAAAAAAAATTCTTTACAGAGAGGGTGATCAAGCGTTGGAATGGGCTGCCCAGGGAGGTGGTGAATTCTCTGTCCCTGGAGGTTTTTATGAAGAGACTGAATGTGGCACTCAGTGCCATGGTCTGGTAGCCATGGTGGTAGTGGATCAAGGGCTGGACTTGATGATCTCAGAGGTCCTTTGTAACCCAGATTATTCTGTGATTTTGTAATGCTTTTAATGAGGGGATTGAATGCACCCTCAGTAAGTTCACAGATGACAACAAGTTGGGAGGGAGTGCCAATCTCCTGGTTGGTAGAAAGGTTTTACAGAGGGACCTGGACAGACTGGATCATTGGGTTGAGATGAAATGTTTGAAATTCAATACGACCAAATTTCAGGTCCTACATTTTAGTCACAACAACACAGGTAATGCTGCAGGCTGGGAGAAGAGTGTCTCGACAGCTGCCTGGCAGAAGAGGTCCTTGTTATGTACCCTCAGCAAGTTTGCTGATGACACTAAGGTGGGAGGAGTGGCTGACACACCAGAAGGCTGTGCTGCCATTCAGAGAGACTTAGACAGGCTGGAGAGTTGGGCAGGGAGAAACATGATGAAATTCAACAAGGGGAAGTGTAGAGTTTTGCATTTGGGGAAGAACAACACCATGTCCCAGTATAGGTTGGGGGCTGACCTGCTGGAGAGCAGCGTAGGTGAAAGAGACCTGGGGGTCCTGGTTGACAAGAAGATGACCATGAGCCAGCAATGTGCCCTTGTGGCCAAGAAGGCCAATGGCATCCTGGGGTGAATTAGAAAGGGTGTGGTTAGTAGGTCAAGAGAGGTTCTCCTCCCCCTCTATTCTGCATTGGTGAGGCCGCACCTGGAGTATTGTGTCCAGTTCTGGGCCCCTCAGTTCAAGAAGGACAGGGAAGTGCTTGAAAGAGTCCAGCGCAGAGCTACTAAGATGATTAAGGGAGTGGAACATCTCCCTTATGAGGAAAGGCTGAGGGAGCTGGGTCTCTTTAGTTTGGAGAAAAGGAGACTGAGGGGTGACTTCATCAATGTTTTCAAATATGTAAGGGGTGAGTGTCAAGGAGATGGAGTTAGGCTCTTCTCAGTGGTGACCAGTGATAGGACAAGGGGTAATGGGTGTAAATTGGAGCATAGGAGGTTCAAGTTGAATATCCGGAAAAATTTTTTTACTGTAAGGGTGACAGAGCCCTGGAACAGGCTGCCCAGGGGGGTCGTGGAGTCTCCTTCACTGGAGACATTCAAAACCTGCTTGGACACGTTCCTGCACGATGTACTCTAGGTGGCCCTGCTCTGGCAGGGGGGGTTGGACTAGATGATCTTTCGAGGTCCCTTTCAACCCCTAGGATTCTATGATTCTATGATTCTATATTGATTGACAGTTGACTGAATATGAGCTAGCAAGGGCATTCTAGCTTGTATCAGAAACTATGTGATTAGCAGGACTAGAGAAGTAATTCTGCTCTTGTACTCAGCACTGCTGTGGCCCCACCTCAAGTACAGTGTTCAGTTTTGGGCACCTGAATACAAAAAAGACAAGTTGAAGCAAGTCCAAAGAAGGCAAATAAAGCTAATGAAGGGTTTGGAAAACATCCTTTAAGAGGAGGGATTGAGGGAGTTGGAGGTTTACAGTCTGGGGTCAAGGAGGCTGAGGGGAGACTTTATCACACTTTATAAATATCTGAAAGGAGGTGTTAGTGAGAATGGGTTTGGTCTCTTCTCTCTGTTGGCAGATGACAGGACAAGGGGAAATGGCTTCAAGTTGCATCAGGGGAGATTACATTGGATATCAGGACCTTTTGGGGAGGAGAATCTTTAATTCCTACCTGACCACACTTAAATACTCCCATAGCTGCTGAACTATCACTAACCTTTGTGTCTTTGCTGTCATATGGATCACCATTCCCCACCTCCACTGAAACAGCAGACTGTACAACCTTGCTAGCACACTTACCTACAAGCACTGGAATGCTTCAGGTTCTTCTCTAGTAAACTTTGTTTCATTCCCATCCCACTTCAAATCCAGTTTAAAGCTCTTTCTATGAGCCCTTCTAACTCTCGTTCCAGGATCTTTTCCCCTTCAAGATAGGCTTCCCTCACCTGTTGCCAGAAGGTCTGGTGCCTTGTAGACTATGGTTTCCCTGGCCAAAGAATCCAAAGTCCTGCAGGTAACACTACACTTAAAGCCAATAATGAATCTGCTGGCTCTTCGTGCTTATCCTCTCAGCAGTCCCCACTGCTGGCTGGACAGAGAAGAACACAGCTTGCCCTCATGACTCCTTGTTCAGCTGTATCAGGGCCCTAAAGTCTTTCTTCATTGCTGTTATATTTCTTGTTGCTACCTCATCACCGCCTATCTGAAAAATTAGTAATGTATAATAATCTGAGGGCCAAAGTAGGGAAGGAAGTTTTCTGTATTTACCTATAATCCTGGCCACAAGTAGGAAGCATACTTCCCTAAGAAGTGGGTCCAGCCTGTATATGGGGCCTTTCATTCCCTTCAGAATCAAGTCACCTATGATGAGGACCCATGGCAAATGACCTCCATTTCCAATACCAACTTTCAGTTGGTTCCACGTTTCTTTCCTGAGAGAGGTCTGATTTCAGACTGCTAGGAGTCTTATGAAAGATGGGATTAAATGGCAGATATGTGGCATCTTTGCACTTAATTTCCCTGCTGCAATAACTGAATGTAGAAATATCAGTTACTAATTTCAGCCATTATTTGGCTGAATAAAAAAAATTATTTTAAAATAATTTCTTTTAAGAAATAAAAAAAATTATTAAAAAGAAAAACAATTGCCTAAAGAAGGAATGAATAAAACCTGAGATTTTTATGAACATAATAAGAGATGAACTGGGTCCACTGCTTCTGAAGTGAAGTACTTCCTGCTGCAACCAAATTTTATATATATGGGGACATTATTGGGTATTATTCAACTATCCACAACACTGAAAAACTTCCATTTCCCAGTCACCATGTGAGATACAAGTCTTGATCTCAGTTATTTTCTGTTTAGAGCACCACAAATCATATTCTATTTTCCTGAAGAGGTGTGTTATCAAGGACTAACCTAATCTCACATGAGAACCAGAACAGCTTATTACTCTACACATTCTTTAACCTAGCAAAGGTACATTGGGGATCCAGTCATTACTAAAGAAGACCCAAGAATCTGTTATTAAGATCACAAACGTCACCTTTAGTTGCAGGATTTGTACTAAATTACTAGTTTCAATAAAATGGTGGAATCTTGTACTGAAATATTTAGGTGTGGTTATTTGCTTCAAGACAAATAGAGAAAGATAGTCTCCACTGGCACAAAGAATATATCTTTAAGACTAAATAACGACAATCAGTGTCAATTACTGCAAAAATACATCTCTACTTAATAAAGATGATCTACAATTTTTTCCATTACTTAATATCCAGAGATCCCAATCATTTTATAATGACAGTGGGAGTGCACAGCACAGGAGCTACTAGCCTTTTACCAAAGAATCTAAGAAGTAACAAAGAATGGCAGGGTTAAGAAAAATACATGGAAAAAAATGGGGATGTTACAGTTTTAGGGAGGCCAGGCTAATTTTACAGTACCAATGAAAGGACCTAGAGAGAGAGTGATGTTTAGGATCTTGAGGAATCTGGGAGGGGCAGAACAGAGAGGGGACAGGATTCCCTCACGTTTCCTGCCATACCATGTAAAATACAGGAGAACCTAAATTCTTCCCCTTAATTCTCCCTTCTTCCTTGCTGATTCTCTGTGCTCAGAGGTCTTGGAGAGAGGTTTCTGTTTTGCTGTCAACTCACCCTGTGCTCTGTAAGATTTGAATTCATTAGATGTTGGGAAGAGCTGTAAACACCTCTTCCAAGTTGGCTCCAACACAAAAGACCCTTGGACACTTACACCTGAGATCATAGTGATAGGATTTTGTTTATATTTGTATATTTGTTCCTCACCTCAAATGTTACTATCCTTTCCTTGTTCCGGTAAACCTGGTCCTGTTTTAATTTTCAACCTTTAAGTGTCTCTTCCTTATTCCCCTCTTCTCCTCCCTTAGGAGGATGGAAAGGATGTGATAGAGAGCAATTCTGTTATCTAAAACCAAATCACCTAGCTGTTAATAAAGCCTTCATAGTACTACATATAGGATAATGAGAACAGCAGGTTATTAGCCCATCAAATAACTGAAAGCATAACCACTTTTCATTTATATGCCATTTGCAAGCATGTGAGAATGTGCAGATGTGTATGACTTTTCATATCAATTCACTCTTGTGAACATGCATTCAGTATCATTTTTAGTATGGTAGAGGTAAAAATTATTTCAAACAACAAGTCACTGCAAGTGTAGGAATGACAAAAATAGCAAGGACCAATATCTTTAAAAATCTATCTAAAATATTTCTGTGGGGTCTTCTTATATGAAATTCATAGCATAAATAACATGGTCTGCCTTTAAAGCCAAACCAAGTGAAACCAAACCAAAACACAACAACACAGAACCTAATATTCTTCAAGTATTTGTATGACTGAAGAGTCTCCTCTTCCTACTTTCTCTGAAAATCATCCATGTCGTATATAATTTTCTAATGTTAACCTTATTTGTCTGAAAAAAAATATTGTTTTGTCATTACAGAGATTATATCTTCCACAGATTTTATCAATTTTTTTTTTCAAGTCAATGAACTTAACTCATTATAATTCAACTTTGTTTCTGTTCTGTAAAGAAAATGATCTAATGAGTGATTTCTCACGAAAAAAAGGTTATCACACATAAGGAAAATATAAACCTTGGAATTCAGTGAGAATATGGGGAGGAAGGAGCAAGGAGACAATTAAGTGCCATCATGTAGATTGGAATCCTTTTGCATATCTTAAAGAGATTTTCATCACGAGTGAGAAACCATGTTGAACCACATCCCATTGGAATCAGCCCAACTCTCCAGTCTGTCCAGGTCCCTCTGCAGAGCCCTCCTGCCTTTCAGCTGATCCACACTCCTCCCCAGCTTGGTGTCATCTGCAAATTTGCTAACAGTGGACTCAATCCCCTCATCTAAATCATTGACGAAGATATTAAACGGAACTGGGCCCAGCACTGATCCCTTGGGGGGCACCACTGGTGAGCAGCTGCCAATTGGATCAGCACCGTTCAGCACCACTCTCTGGGGGCCTCCAGCAGTTCGTAACCCAGCAGAGTGCTCCTGTCTGAGCCCTGGGCTGACAGTTTTTCCAGGAGAATGCTATGGGAGACGGTGTCAAAGGCTTTGCTGAAGTCCAGGCAGACTCACTCCACAGCCTTCCCCTCATCCACCACGTGGGTCACCTGATTATAAGAGGAGATCAGGTTGACCAGACAGGACCTGCCCTTCCTCTCCCTGCACTGGCTGGGTCTGATCCCCTGTCCATCCTGTAGGTGGTGTGTGATTGCCCCCAGGATGTCCTGCTCCATAACCCTGCCAGGCACTGAGGTCAGGATGACAGGCCTGGAGTTTCCTGTGTCCTCCTTTTGTCCCTTTTTGTGGATTGCTGTGACATTCCCCAGCTTCCAATCATCTGGGACCTCCCCAGTGAGCCAGGACTGTTGGTAAATGATGGAGAGGGGCTTGGCGAGCTCTTCCACCAGCTCCCTCATCACCCTGGGGTGGATACTGTCTGGTCCCATAGACTTGTGAGGATCCAAGTGGCTCAGCAGGTCACAAACTCTTCCCTCCAGGTTTGCATGGGAGTTACTCAGCTTCCTATTTCTCTCTACAAGCCCCAGAAGCAGCTGTCCTCAGGACAAGCTGTCTTACTGTTGAAAACTGAGGTAAAGAAAGCATTAAATACCACCAGCCTTTTCCTCATCTTTGCTAACAGTCTTTCCCTCCCTGTTCAACAAAGAATGGAGGTTTTCCCTGCTCCTCCCTTTGCCATTAATATACCTGTTGAAAGACTTTTTGTTACCCTTCACAGAAGTGGCAAGATTGAGTTTAAATTGTGCCTTTGCCTCTCTAATTTTCTTCCTACATGACCTAACTATATTCCTAAACTCTTCCTGAGTATCCAGACCTTTTTTTTCATAGTCTTTAAGCTCTCTTTTTTATCCCGATTTTCTTCATTATTTCCCTGTTCAGCCAGACTGGTCGTCTTCCCCTCCGCCTTGTCTTTTGGCACACAGGGATAGACTGCTCCTGTGCATTCAGGACTTGCTCCTTGAAGTACACCCATCCCTCCTGGACCCCTTTGTTTTCAAGGGCTGTTTCTCAGTGCTCATTCTGAATCAGTTTTCTGAAAAAGCTAAAATCTGCCCTCCAGAAGTCCAGCACAGAGGTTTTATTGTTGGCCTTCCTTGCATCCCTGAGTATTGAAAACTATTTTTTCATGGTCACTGTGCCCCAGACAGCCTTTGACCACTACATCTCCCACCAGCCCCTCTCTGTTTGTGAAGAAAAGATCTGGTGGGGATCCATCCCTGGTAGACTCATTGACCAGATGGAGCAGGAAAATATCCTCTATATGCTCCAGGAATCTCCTGGACTGCCTCTTCTCTGCTGTTTGGAGTTCCCAGCAGACATCTGGCAGGCTAAAGTCATCCATGAGAACAAGAGATGCTGATTTTGAGACATTGGACAGCTGCTTGTAGAATAGTTCATCACTCTCATCATCCTGGTTGGGTGGTCTATAACAGACTCCCATGAGGATGTCAGCCTTATTGACCTTCCCCCTGATTTTGACCCGCAGACACTCAACCTTATTGCTACTGACCTCAAGTTCTACAGAGTCAAGAGACACTAACATATAGAGCCACCCCTCCGCCTCTTATTCCTTGTCTGTGCCTTCTGAAGAGCTTGTAGCCATCCCTGGCAGCACTCCAGTCATGTGAGTCAACCCTCCACGTTTCTGTGATGGCAACTACATCAGAGCTTTCTTGCTGAACAATGGCTTCCATCGCCTCTTGTTTGTTTCCCATACTGCATGCATTGGTATACATGCACTTCAGCTGGGCTGCTGATTTTACTCTCAACTCAAGCTTTCCACCCTCAGCCTCATCTTTGTAGAGCCTGGTTTCAATCCCTTACCCTTTCAAACCTAGTATAAAGCCCTCCTGATCCGTCCCACCACCTTACTGGCTATAGTCCTTTTGCCCCTGCTAGACAGATGAAGCCCATATGATTTGAGGACACTGGGTAGCATGGAATCTGCCCCCTGGTCAAAGAACCCAAAACTCTGTCACTGAAATCAGTCCCTAAGCCATGAGTTAACCTGCTACATCTTCCTGCTAGTTCCCACATCTATTGCTCTCATTAGAGGGATGGAGGAAAATATGACTTGGGCTCCTGATCCCTTCAGCAGTTGCCCCGAGTCCTTGAGTCTCTTTTGATTGAATGGGTGCTTCTTGTTATTACATCATCACTGTCCACTTGAAAGACCAGAAGTGGGTAGTAATCTGAAGGACTCACAAAGCTGAAAAACTTACTTGCAACATCCTTAACCCTGGCACCAGGGAGACAGCAGACCTTCCTGTGAAATGTATGATGCATAATAAAGTCCAGAAGACATTAGTTATGGATACTGATGAACACTTGCTCAGTTTTTTTTGCTGATAGGTGGTTCTAAAAGTTTCACAGCCAAAGGAGGACTCCAGGGGTTTGCAGGTAAATAGAAAAATATTTTATTATAAAACCAATATGGGTTTCTAAAAAATTACTAGTGAACCTAGCCTCCCTCAAGGGACCAAAATTTCTATCCCTAAAATCAGTGCTAAAAGTATGATCAGAAACATTATTACAAGTGCTCATTACTCATTTCTGAAGGGCCTGGTCATCTTCAAGGGAATGACTTCTGCTATACACTGCTATTAAATGAGACTTTCTGATTCCAGTTGACAACTCTTCTGTGTAACCATATTACATTATATATAATTTTCCTTTTTGAAGACATAATGCAGAATTTTGTACTCAGAAAAATACTTTCATTTGGTTTTAGAAATGTCTGTCATTGCCTTCCAGAAAATATATGATACATTCACTTAAATTTGTCCTAGAAACACTTATTTACTCCTTAATTTGCTTCTTTTAATTTATTATCCATTTCTCACTCTAGCAAGAGATATTTATTGTCTTTTTCTCTGCCCTTTCTCTTTATCCAGTTGGCTGTCCCCTATGATGGGCTTTAAGTGAACTTGGTAGTTCTCAGTATATTGTGGTCAAACCTCTAACAGGTTTTGAATATCTGTTTTTTCCAGCTTTTATCAAACATTTCAGTCTAACATTGAAGGAAATGAGAATAATGATATAGATGATTGGTGTGCTGTGTAAAAGGAAGATTATATGGTGTGTAAGTGCAACTGCTACTAATTCTTCACCACCTGCTTTCTCTACTCAGACAGTTGTCTGTCTCTTAAGTACCTTTTCTTCATGCTACTAAATGTCCACCTCATCTCATTTTGGCACTTATTGTCTGATATCTTCCCATGTCAGTATAGCTGAAGAACTGATGACTAGTTGAGGTGTGGTCCACACTTTTTCTAAAACACAGAGGCATTTTCCAAGTAGTTTGAGGGAGTTCTTTAGAAAACTGAAGCAAAGAACACACCTTTGGCTGTAAGAAAAACATATACAATCTACTTGATAGTAATTCTCTTTAAATTTCATATAAAAATTGAAAAATTTTTAAAAGATTTTAAAGAATATATTATTTTTATAGAATCATAGAATATGCTGACTTAGAAACAAAACATCAAGATCATTAAGTCCAAATCCTGTCCTTGTGTAGGGCACCCCCAGGATCCCACCATGTGCCTTCGAGTGTCATCCAAATGCTTCTTGAACTCAGGCAGGCTTGGTGCTGTGACCACTTCCCTGGAGAGCCTGCTCCGTTGCTCAACACCCCTCTGGGTAAAAAAATATTTCCTAGTACCTAACCTAGATTTCCCTTTATTCAGCTTCCTACAACTCCCCCAAGTCCTGTCTTTGATCATATAAGTGAATAAATTAGCACCAGTCTCAACTCTTCCTCTCATGAGAAAGCCATAGACTGCAATGAGTTCACCCCTCAACCTCCCTTTCTCCAAACTGAGTGACCTCAGCCACTCCTGATAAGACATCCTTTCCAAACCCTTCACCACCCATGTTGCTCTCTTGGGATGCTTTCCAATAACTTAATGTCTTTCCTATACTGAGGTGCCTAAAACTTCCCACAGTACTCAAGGTGAGACCATACCACTGCAGAGTAGAGCAGGACAATGTCCTCCCTTGACCATCTGGTGACACTGTGGTTGATGCACCCCAGGTTGGCCCTCCTGGCTGCCAGGGCACACTGCTAGCTCATATTCAGTTTGCCATCAGCCAGGACCCCCATGTCGCTCTCTTCCATGCTGCTCTCCAGCCACTCATTCCCCATTCTGTACCTGCCACCCGGGATGCTCCATCCTAGGTGGAGAATTCAGTACTTGGCCTTGTTAATCTTCATGCAGCTGGTGATTGCTCTCTAACCTGAAGGTCTCTTTGTAGGGCCTTTTAAAGAATGAGGAAGAAACTAATTGAAAAATACATGTCTAGTTTTATAGATAAAGACTCAGAACCAAAAATATATCTTTAAATTAATAGAAAGAATCAACTAAAACTGCACTGCTGATTAGGAAATAATTAATTTCATTTGCAGTCTAGGTTTATTTATTGGTGTTTTTTATATTAAAGTGATACCCAGGGAAGAAAATTAAATGCAGAATTAGGTAATTTTATAAGCACTTTATACTGCACATCAGACAGCAATCAGTATATGTTGTTCAGTTCATTGCAAAATTGGAAGAATTCAGTAATGTGCTTCAGCTATAATTCATGTCTCAAAAATGTTTTATACTGCAAGAGTTTTAATGAGTTCATTCTCTTCAATAATAAGAAAAGAATCTTGAAGCACATCTCAACAAGAATATTCAAGCATGTGGATGAGCATGCAGGAATAATTTTCTGCCAGTGGCCAGCCTTTTGATCTAGGAAAAAATGTACAATAAGATCCACTGCTTGGAAAATGAAACTAGGGGATGAAAAATAAAACTTGGGCAAGAGTGTTTTACTGTAGGGGCAGTTTATCACTGTAACAGCTCATCAGTGAACCTGGCAGGAACTCAATTGCTTGAGCCTTTAAATTGAGACTAGTCATCATTAGTAGAGTTCAAATGCTGGGTTTTTAAGAGACACATTACTGGCCTGCATAAAACATGAATCATATTAATGACCACATTCCCACCCATAATTAAAAATATATTTCATACAGGAAGACAGACAGACAGGTAAGCTGTTACAATAATACAATCTTAATATAAAATAATAAAGAGAAGAAGCTCTTGATCCTTCCTGATTTCTAGGAATCCAGAGACAAAAGGAAGCAAATGGTGAGTTCCCAAAGGTCATTCTCAGGCTTAATATAAAACATTTACATGCAAATATAGGAGTGCTGATAATGCAGCTTCAAGGTCTGTGAACCTTAAACACACAGATAGGCAAAATACAGTTGCACTTTAAAGTAAATAAAATAAAGTTGCACTTTAAAATACACTTACACTTTACATATTGCAAAAGAGTCTCTGCATGTCTCCAAAATGTGTATGTTATTGAAAACACAAATGCATTTCTAATAAACAAAAACTTGGAACAAAGCAAGAAGAAATATTGCATAAAGCATGTTAGCTTTCTATAGTACATTCCAAAAACCTTATAAAAGAAACATGACTAACAGAAAGATTTGTCTCCTGTTAAAGCAGTTATATTCAAAGTCTGACATGCTTTGTCAAAAATATCCTGTGGTGAAATCCACGCCTCCTTGAAGTCAGTGATGAAATCAGGTTTGTGAGTTTAAAATCCAAAGTACCCTTTATGAAGCAAAGTGATAAAAGTTAGAGAAAACTTGTAAATTCCTTGTGGCTTCAGGATTTCATCGATAATGAAGATGGTTCTCTCTTGAAATGCAGTGAGTGACATTAAATACCGTTGGCAGCTACTCACAAATGGTGTTCCCCAAAGATCAGTTTTAGGACCAATCTTGTTTACTATCTTCATCAGTGATTTGGATGACAGGATTGAGCACTTGCTTAGTTGGTTTGCAGCTGGTACTAAGTTGGTTGGGAATGTTGATCTGCCTGAGGGTAGGAAGGACTTGGACAAGCTGGGTGGATGGGCAGAGATCAATTTTATGAGGTTTGACAAGGCCAAGTGCCAGGTAAAATTCCTGGCTGAGAAGAAGCTGGTGGTGTTCAGCCATCTAAATATAATCCAGCAGTGTGCCCAGGTGGCCAAGAAGACCAACAGTATCTTGGCTTGCATCCACAAAAGTGTGGTCAAGAGGAGAAGGAAAGTGATTGTCCAACTGTACTCAGCACTGGTGAGGCTGCACCTCAAGTTGAGTGTTCAGTTTTGGGCCTCTCTCTACAAGAAGGACATTTGGTTAGCAAAGTGTATGAAAAGAAGAACAGAGAGCTGGTGAAGGGTCTAGAGTACAAATTCTATAAAGAGCATCTGAGGGAATTAGGATTGTTCAGTCTAGAAAAAAGGAGTCTGAGGGGAGACCTTATAGTTCTCTACAACTGCCTGAAAGGAGGTGGTTGTGATATGGGGGTCAGATTTTATGTAACCAGTGATAAGCCTAGAGGAAATGGACACCAGTCACTCCAGGGGAGGTTCAGATTTGATATAATGAAAGAATTCTTTACTGAAAGAGTGGTCAGGCATTGGAACAGGCTGCCTAGGGAAGTGGTGGAGTGACCATCCCTGAAGGTGTTCAAAAGACTTGTGAGTGTGGCAATTCAGGACATGGTTTATTTGACATGGTGATGTTGAGTTGAAATTTGAACTTGATCTTAGAAGTCTTCTCCAACCCTAATGATTCTTTGATTCTATGATTCTATGTTTCTACAGTATGCATGCTATTTTTCTGTAGTGTGAAAAACTATTACTTTGAAGAACAAGATAAGTAAGAAAGTGGATTTGTCTATTTTAGTGTTTTTTTCAAGATCAGCTCTTTCCTTTTCCTTTCATTCTTTTAAAAAACTAGTGCCTCTTTGGTTAGGCAGATAGAAATTACTTTTCAGCACATTAGTTGAGTACATATCTACATTGAAACGCTGTGCCTCATTGAACTGCTGTATTATTTGTACATATTTCATACATATTTCGTACAACTAAATATATCAACATGTATTTGAGTGTAATGGAAAACTAAAATTCAGAAGACTGTAGATAACCGGAACAGATGTGATAAAAATTACACCACAGGCGTCTTCACGTTTGAAATTTTCTTCCAGATTTTTTTCTGTTAGTTTCTTTATTTTTTAACTGAACAGTATTCAAGCTAATATGAGTAGTCTGTTAGCACCACTTCTTATACTATATGATGATGAGAAGGTACTTCTACCTGAAGCTGACAGCTACAATCTGCTGCTTCAAAGTGTTACTGTCTCCAAGAGCAGCCAGCTGGAGCCAAGGACTGTAGACAAGTTCTGTGGACCCCAAAGATCTGGAAACTTCATCTTTCCTGTCTGCCTCTGAAGCATATCCCCAGAGTCCACAGTTTGACTGATTAAGGCTATTAGAATTAAAGGGGGAGAAATTAGTCTGATATGTCAATTAGCAAAGAACAGAGTAACTGCTATAGTCTGGATTGCTCAATTCCTCCATCATCATTTCGAGTCTCCTATTCAATTACAAAATTTATATTTGATCGATTCTATAGAGAATACTTGTAAACTTACAACTATGCAGTTGTGCACCAGTTTTAACAGACTCAGAGTTTAAATTTAACAAGGATGTGGTGATAAGACAAATTGGGAAGTGTGAAGCACTGAGAGAGTGCACTGAGAATGACATTCTATGGCCCTCTGTAAAATGTTGTTTATTGTGTTGGGTTTTTTGTTTTGTTTTGGTTTGTTTAATATTTAAAAGAGGTTAACCAAATAATTAATAATTCTAAATATAAACAAACCTGCTTAAAATAGTTGTTTTATTTCATTGTTGTTGGTGGGTTTTTTTTTTTTTTTTTAATAAGTTCACAGTGTTTGAACTTGTTAGGGACAGATAATTGGAGCAATTAGAAATCGAATGTAACCTGGTAGCAATTAACTAGAGACTATAAAAACTTATAAAGACAAAGGATCTCATAATCTTATTTAAAGATCACACTGATTTACCTTGATGATGATAAAATTATTATCATATGTAAGTAAGCTTATTATTTCAGCTCATTTAATGAAAACATTTATGTATTACAATACTATTAAATGTAATTCGAGGACATGATAAACAAAGGCTAGGAAACCAAATCACAGTTTTGTGCTAGCTTATAAATGAGAAATCTCTTCACACATGAAGATATGAAGCGTATATGTATAAGAATGGTAGATTTTAAACACGGCATTTGCAAACTAAAAGGCACTCAATCCTTAACAAATGCAAAAAGCAGCTCTTGAGATATCAGAGCTGCTAAAATTAAACTTCAGCATTTTTAAGGTGGCTTTAAAAAGTGAGAAAGGAAAACTCAGAACCTGCAGTCTGACTCAGCACTCTCCAGATCTGCTTTTCAACTGTTTTCATGCCTGATCAGTGTGAAGAAACACCCTCATTAGGATAGGTCTCCTTTTGCTAATGGTCAAATTAAAGAGGATGGGTAGAGATGATGGAAAACAGAATCCATTTGAAATTTTGCAGTTTCTTTGGTTTGTTACAGGACACCACAACAGGGACCGACAAACTTAAAAAAATGTCAAGGTGTAGGAAATCTACAGCTATATCCACCTTTTCATTTTGATAACACTGAACATCAATACATTTCTTGGAACAAAACAGAAGCAGAAGTGGATGCATGGGAAGTCAGTAAATGCAGTCCAGACATCAGAGGAACATTACCTCTTGTTTTACAGTGTCATGAAAATATATGAAAAGTCAGCCCACTAAAAACTGAATTCTGACTGAAAGAAAGAGCAACAGAGTTACGGAAATTTCATGACAGCTCTACAGTAAAATCACAGATTGGTTTTATACTTTTAGAAGAGATTTGGTAGTATGGTTATTTATAGAGAGAATGCAGTTTTACTAAGGGATAACACTTTCTTATGGAAATTCCTGACAATTTACTAGTATCTAATCTAACTAATCCAATTTTAACTTATCTTGATTAATGGAGTCATAAAAGCCTTTCAATATGACAACACACAAAAGAGTAGAATAAAATTATAGTCCAATCTATTTGTTTCTTTTCAAACAAAATTAGATGTAAATGTGTTAATGTACAGTTTATTTGTGCGAGGACTAAGTTAAAATACTTACAATTTAAAGATTCTACATTTATGATTTTTGTATATAAAATAAGAGCAAGGTTCCACAAGGTTCTCCATAATTCATTATTCTTGACTATTGACATTCTATCAACTACTTTAAAAAAAATTCTTAATACATAAATAGTTAGCATAAATTAATAGAAAACAAACCAAAATAGAGCAAAACATATTTGTCTTTAGTTTCTGTCCTTTTCTTCAGAGAACACTTATTTTTGAAAATGTATTGCAACTTCCCTTAAGAATAAATTCTTTTGAGAACGCTTGAGATATTTTATCTACTGTTGTATTATGTGCTTGGCATTTGTCTTTAGAATCCTGTTTTTGTTTTTTGATTTGTGTTTTCTGTTGTTGTTGTTGTAAGGCATTTTTTTGGTTTGGTTTGGGTTTTTTCCGTCCAGAATACTTACTTCTACTGTCTACTCCTACTGTGAGTACTGGATAGTTCCTTCCTACACAGTTATGTATAGAGAATGTGAACAGAAGTTTGTTTATAGCCTGCAGGAGTGAGTTCAGCGAGTGTTATTGAGAAGAAATAATAAGAGTACTTCTGGCACAAGAACATCATGGTGTTTTGCAGCAGGTACAATAAATCTAGCCAACATCCATATGGTGTTCTGGAGTAGAGTATTTCTGAACACACCTCTCCTCTGGGAACTGATGTGGTATTTTTTTAAGGTTTGTCTCATCTTCTTCCAAAGTTTTTTAGAATTAATTTGTAACAGATATTCTACAAAAAATAAAGACTTTAGAATAAACTTCTAGGATTCAGTTTTTGACATGGCATGTTTGGAGGGTGCCTCAGTTACCTTGTTAAAACGCATGCTAGAATGAATGTTTGAGGTACAAAATATTTTTGCCATTGCATAAAAATGCAAATAAGAATTTTATTTGAGGGAACACCATAAAAAGAACATGAGAGTGGGAGCATAAAGCCTTTATTTCTTAACTTCTGTTTTGTTTAAATTTTTAAAATTATATGTAAGCACTATGACCAGTTGTTTTCCTCTCCTAATTTAGATGAAAAATGCTTTCTTCTACTTTTCTAATAACTGAGGGGTTTTTTATTATTCCAGATGTTTTTAATTTTGTAGCTTGGGATTCTTTTTGCAAATTGCAAAATAATTGCAGTCTTCCCCAAAGCTATATTCCATTGCTTAAAATAATTGCTGCAAAAAGCCATGCAACACTGATTTTGAAATTTGAAGATATTTTGATTGGGATTGTTCAGCCAGAGAACAGAAGGCTCCAGAGAGACCATATGGTAGACTTCCAGTGCCTGAAAGGGGCCTAGAGGAAAGAAAGGGGTGGATGTTTTGCAAGGGCATGAATTGGTAGGACTAGGGATAATGGTTTTTGACTGGAAGAGGATAGATCTAGGTTACACATTAGGAAGAAATTCTTTAGTGTGAGGGTTGTGAGACACTGGAACAAGTTGCCCAGGGCAGTTGGGGGTGTACCCACCCTGGAAATGTTCTAGCCCAGGTTGGATGAGTCTTTGAACAACCTGGTCTATTGAGAGGTGCCACTGCAGAGGGGTTGAAAGTAGTTGATCTTTATGGTCCCTTCTAACCAAAATCATTCTATTATTCTAACAGGTCAGGAAGATATCATAATGCACAAAGAACATTCTGTTATACTGGGGAGTTATTTGATTTCTGATCTTAAGCACAACACTTTCATTTCCCTGTGTCTCTCTTGATCTTATAGTAGAAAGGAGATCCTGAGAAGGCTTTTCATTTTTTGTTGCTTGTTCGTTTGGTTTTGGGGTTTTTTTGGTGTTTTGTTTGGAGTTTTTTTTTTTGGTTTGCATTTTGTTTTGGGTTTCTGTTTCTATGAATCTATTTGTAAATATTGCATGACCACAATATAACTCACTGCAATATTTAAACCAAAAACTACACAGAGTTAAATTAACACATTTCTAAAAAATGACTGTGGTTTTTTTTCAGAATCAACAACAAGGAATATGACAAGTTCTCAAACATATTGATCCTACTTATTACAAATTAACATCTTTCTAAACAATATTAATGCTATTCTTATTTTTTCCTAATATCTCTCAATATATATCTGATAGAATAGTAAAAATAATATTTTTTGTTTATTTGTCTACATTTCAATCAAACATCACAATATTACAGCTGTAGTACATAGCTATTTGAGAAGAGCAAATTGCTTGCAGAATTGTTGTCCCTAAACTTCATGACTGTCCCATAAGGTTGTTTAAGATTCTGAGATCTGTGCCTCTTAAAATCTTTCCTAACAGAGGATTTATGCACTGGAAGACATTTTTTTTATTTACTTACTACTTACAACTTAAATTTTATTTTATATTTGACTCATCCTGCTACATAATTAGACTGTGAGAGGGCAAACTCATACTCTTAGCAAAGCCATTGAAAAAATCAAGTACAGAGTGCTTTAACTTATTTCCCCATTCATTAATTTTATTCACAATAATAAAAATTCAGGATGTAATAAAATATTTGCATGAGGATAAATTATTATCTTTCCTGTCTTCTAGGATGAAGATTTTTAATCCAATTGCTTCGACCTCCTGAAATCTTAATTAAGAAGTGGTTTTCCCCAGCATCCTATGACCTCCATTTATATTAGCAAAACTATAAATAGGACATTTGTGCACCAGATTGCTGACTCTAAACAGAAGCAGACAACCTGTTAAAATTTAACAGGTAATTGCTTATACTTAAGAAATCTAGAAAAATTAAAAAAGGAACACTTCTCATTTGAAAGTCTAATTTCAGGTAGCAAAAGGTTAAAAAAAGAAAGGCCCCTAGTCTATGCTCTTCCAATACATAAAAATAATGACGTTAATAAACAAACAAAATATCATTTTATTTGAAAAATATTAATCCTAGTCTGGACAGCATAAGATATTTTTCAGCAGTGCAGAATGCTACTTTTGTTCTTATGCTGGTATGAAAACACAGAAAAATCTTGGTATAAAAAAATACAGAAAACTTGACTCATTTTTTGTTGTTGTTTTTGTTTGGTTTTGTTTGTTTGGTTGGTTTTTGTTTGGTTTTATTTCTTTGTTGTTTTGTTTTGTTTTGTTGTGGGGTTTTTGTTTTGGGTTTTTTGTTCGGGTTTTTTTAATAATCAGATTCTCTAGATTCTGTGACTTCAAGCAGTTGCTCTCCTCTTCCCCACCACCAAGTTTCATATTCATTAACAACATAAAATTGGCTTTTAGAATCTTCCTCCTGTAATAAATGCAAACTTTTCTGTAAAATGCATCAAGGTATTTATGAGCAGGTCTTAGAAAACTTTGTCATATAATAAGTGTCTACATTTACCAACATCTTCTGACCTTTTAATGCAACAAGGGGTTCAGAGAAAGGACAAACTGAGCTGCAGAACACCGAAGAAAGCTCAGCACACACCTTCTTAAAAGCCAGAAGTCCTTAATTGGACATAACCATATTTATTTCTTCTTTTTTAAAAATGAGACTATAAAATGTGTATGGGACAGAGATAAAACTGAAGATAATGAGGTAAACTACAGAACATGCAAATAATGATGCTTTCATCAGATAACAATAAAAATAGAAAATATGGAGGTGATTTGTGGCAATCAGCATGACTTTAATAAGGGCAAATTGTACCCGATAAGTTTGATGGCCTTTTATGATGGAGTCTGCAGATGAGGAAAAAGCAATTGATGTCATCTATGTGAATCTGTGCAAAGCATTCAACACTGTCTTGCATGACATCTTGGTCTCTAAATTGGAAAGATATAGATTCAGTGGATGGATCATTTGGTGGATAAGGAATTGGTTGAATAGTCCTATTCAAAGAGTTTTAGTGATTGTTTTGATTTCCAAATGGAGACCAGTGATGAATGGAGTTCCTTAAGGGGGGGTACTGGGACAAATAGTGTTGATCATCTTTGTCAGAGATATCAGCAGTGAGATTGAGAGCACCCTGAGCAAGGTTGCTGATGACACCAAGCTGTGTGATATGGTTGACACATGGGAGGGAAGGGATGACATTTGGAGGGACCTGGACTGGTTTGAGAGGTGGGCCCATACCAACCTCATGAAGTTCAGTGAGGCCAATTGCAAGGTCCTGCACCTGGGTCATGGCAATCCCAAGCACAAATGAAGTTTGGGTAGAGAATGGATTGAGAACAGCCCTGAAATGAAGGACTTGAGGCAGATGGTTGATGAGCTGGCAATGTGTGCTTGTAGCCCAGCAAGCCAATTGTATTCTGGGCTGCATCAAAAGAAATGTGGCCAGAAGGTCAAAAGAGGTGATTCTTCCCTTCTACTTCTCTCTTGTGGGACTGGAGTATTGTGTCCAGTTCTGGAGCACCTAATGTAGGAAGGACTTGGAGCTCTCGGAGCAAGTCCAGAGGAGGGCCACAAAGATGATCAAAGGGCTGGAGCATCTCTCTCTCCTAAGAGGACAGGCTGAGAAAATCAGGGTTGTTCAGCCTGGAGAAAGGCCTCCAAGGAGGCATTATAGAGGCCCTTCAGTACCTTAAGGGGGCCTACAGGAAAACTTGAGGGGGGACTTTTTACATGGGTGTTTGGTGCTAGGGCAAGGGGTAATTGTTTCACGAGAGTAGATGCAATTTCAACATTAGGAAGAAATTTTTTAGTATCATGAGCACTAGAACAAGTTTTCCAGGGAAGCTGTGGATGCCTCCTCCCTAGAAGCATTCAAAGACAGGTTGGATGGGGCAACCTCTTCTAGTGGAAGGTGCCCCTGCCCATATCAGAGGTGCTGGAACTACATGATCTCTAAGGCTCGTTTGAACCAAAACCATTTTATGTTTATATGATATTTGAAGAAAATATTGAAGTACACCTTTACAGATATGTAAAGCATATATGAATTTACACACTTAATAGAAAGGAAAACTACATTTTGAGAATTTTTTCTTGATCTTATTAACACTAATAGATAAATAACAGTAATTTCCTTAACATCAGAGATAGCCCCAAAGAAAAAATTCTTAAACTTTTCTAATTAGTGGAATTTGAATTCATATTTTGCAACCTAAATTTCATGTACTTTTTTTGAGAACTGTGTCAATGGACAAAACCAGTGCTTTATAAAAAAACAATGACTTTCAGCTTTAAAAATTTAAAGATGAAAAATAAAAATATGTTGCCTTTTTTAAAAAATATTTCAATTTGTGCCAGGTACTTAAAATTAATTGAAAACTTAATGCACAAATGAATTACCAGTGTCTTGCTAGATTACATGACAGTTGGATATTTGAACATAGTTACTCTAGAGAGTTATAATGGAACAAAACTGGTTTTACACTGCACATGTGGAAATTATTCTTTCACTAGGTAGCCCACAGTGCTTCCCAATAGTATAACTGATTGGAAAGATATACAGCCTTGTAGTCCCATGCCTGCATGAACAATAAAGTTTCATGAGAGAAAAAAGACAGATCAATTTCTTTGTGCAGAATTTGGAGTGACTCAATAAACAGGTAAGTACATGGTAAAGTGTGTATGCTGAAATGAACACATCACAGAGATATGTATCAACAAGAGAAAACCATGGGATTAATATTGGGGAAAATATTATTATTAACATTATTTATTAAAACTGTTGAAATTAATTATTTGAAAATATTTTATGGGGGAAAAGATTAATAATAATAAAAGACTGGCAATAGTAAAGAGAAACTTCAGAAAAGAACGTACCTATAGTAACAGCATTATGCCAGGATAACAGTCATATATACATATATTTTCAGTGCTAGTGGATGCTGAGACTGAAAAGTCTCTAATTACAGATGCTAGTGTGAAAAGCTGCCGAAAGACAAGAAGAGAAAGAGAGACATGGGATTTTCAGATGTAGGGTTATCAAAGATTTAGAAATGAGTGATTATGGCCCCAAAACAAAATAGCATCCTGATGTTTTCCACTATAGAAAAAATAAAGTCAAATAAAATGTTTAAAAACTTAACTACTGATGTGATAACCTGACCATCATACATTCTAAAAATACATGAAATAGCTTTAGTATAAACAATTTCAGATGAAGGAAATGTTTTATATGGGTCTATTCCATCCATTCCTGACCTGGGATGCTAGATTTCAGAAGAGCTGAAATAGAATGAACAAAAACAGAAGAGGAGAATGGAAGAAGTAGAAGGGAGGACAAGGGAAAAAGGGAAAAGGAGAGTAGAGGAAGCTGTAGCTAGGAAAAAGGTTGCCCCCAGCCTCCTCATCTCCAAACTAGACAAGTCCTCAGGTACTACTCACAGGGCATGCCATGCAGTCCTTTCGCCAGGTTTGTGGCCCTCCTCTTGACGTATCTTGGTGGGCCCAGAGCTGCACACAGTCTTCAAGGTGAGGCATCAGTAGCACTGAATACATTGGGATAATCCTCTCTTCTGACCAGCTGCTCATGCTGTGTGTGATGCAACCCAGGATGTAGTTTACCCTCAATGTCTGTCAGGGCACATGGCTGACTCACAATGAGCCTGATGCCCACCAGCACACACAGATCCTTTTCTGTAGGGCTGAGCTCCAGCCACACTTCTCCCAGTAGTGTCTGGTGTTTCTCAGTGTTGAACCTGTCTTTTCTCTCTTTATAGTTGTGGCTGGCATTCCACTGCCTGCAGCATATGGCATTGGTTCTTGAATTTCATGACACTGATGGTTGTCCAGTGCTTCAGCCTATCTAGATCCCTCTGCAAGGCCATTTGTCTTTCAAGAGAATCAGTGGTACCTCCCAGTTTGGTGTCATCAACAAACCTGTAAGTGGTGCATTCAACTCTTGCATTCAGATTGTTGACATACATATCAACTGCAGAACTGGTCCTAGAATTGACCCCTGAATAACTTCTGGGCATCTGAGAAGAAACAAAAATCAGTATAATTTAGCCATACAGAATATAACATTAAAACATATTAAACAAAAAGAGACTTCTTAACAGGAGAATATTCTATTTTGTTATAAAGGAAACACAAAGAGTTAGAAGAAAGGAAAAAGGAAACTCCAGAGGACCAACTTCAGCAGAAGGAGGCAGGAAGCCCGATCTTTGTGACAGTATCTTTCAACTTCCACTCTCTCCATTGACCCTCACCATATGAGATAAGAACATAAATGAGTCCATGGACAAATGAGAACATGTCAGATATAATATAAAAGGGGCTCAGAAAAGTATTTGATAGAGTGCCTGAGGAAATCTGATTTCAAAGAGTAAGTTAGGGTCATCTGGATGTGAACTAATCTTCTCTGAACTGAAAAATGCCTGAAAGGCAAGGCAGAAGAGTACAACTGAAGTACAGGTGGCTATGCTGCCCATTCAATGAAAGCAGTACATTATCTAGAGTCTCCTATGTTATTTAATTGGAATTACAAATACAGAAAGAGGAATCATACCAAGGAGAGGAGAAGGAGAGGAAGAAAAGAAAAGCTGTGCAGATGTCTATTTTAAACTGCATATACTAAGAGCAGTGATTAAAACTGATAATTGGAAATAAATTTAATGAGATACTTTTTTTTTTTCAGTAGCTTATAATGACAAAAATTTCTTCCAACACCATGTCACAAGCAAGAGATACACCAATCTTTTTTTCTGTATGTGAAAGACCAAAGCAAAGAAACAGATTACTGGACCTCTCATCCACCTTAAATATCTATCAAGCACAGTCTTTACAAAAAGGTGGAGATTACATTAAAAAAAAAAAGAAAAAAAAGAAAAAAAGAAAAAGAAAAAAAAGGCAAAAACCCACATGGAAACAAGTAATTCTCTCTGTTACCAAGAGTAGTGTATTGCTAGGCAAAGAAAGAGAAAAGTTATCAACAGATTAGGAAATGGCAGGCAGTCACAACCTCACATGGTACAATCTGTTTGATTAAATACTCAAATTTTTCCCAAAAAGAGTTTGTTGAAAGAAAATGACAAATTAAGTATGCTTCCCAGACACAGAAAATCAGAATGCAGTATGTGAGTCAATCCTATGAGATATAGTTCAAAATCAAAGCAATACATTCAAATTTTTGTAATAGCTTATAAGGAGTCAGTGTTAATCCTGATATTTGTACAAAGAAGTTAATTTATTTTATTACCTTCCATCTGTGTCTGCTTGACTCACAAAATTGCTCCAGACTGAAGCTATGATTTTATGCTTATTTAACTAAACCAATGTAAAACTGGTGGCAACTACGTTTAATGATTTGTTTAAGTTTTACTTCTTCAAAAAAGCTTACATGCACAGATAAAACACATGGAGCCAACTTAAATGAATTTGAACTATTAGAATGTTTCTTGCATTTCTTCTGTTACCTAGATAAGTTTTGTCCAGTCTTTTTCAGCCAGACAATTTCCATTTCCATGTGAATTTTACAGTTATTTTAAAACAAACACAATTGTGTATTCGAAGAAACAACTGTTGACAGTTAAAACTCTGCCCCACTAAAATCAGTGTTTACCCAATGGTCCTTAGTCTCTTCTGGTCAGAAATAAGTTGATTCCATTGTCATACTCCTTATTTAATTTACTGAATATGCAATTGATGCTAATTGATCAGCATTCTTAAACGTTGTCATATGAAATCGGTATTTTTTGAACCCTTTTCTGTGGTTTGGAAGAAATTGGTTTCTACACATGAATCTAATTGTATTTCTACTGCAACCGTTTTCATCATTTGGGCAAAATTCTTTTTTATAACTCTGGTTAACTGGTCTTTAAGTCCCACACTGAAACGAAAGGTGTAATTTCTGTCACAACTAAGCTCATATTCCATGTCTTTTTCCAGAGAGTTAAATTAGTGGAAAACTATTTTAAAACAGGCAATATCACTTGCAAAATATAAAGATGTGATATATTAATATAAAATTAATATTAAATATGATGTATTGGCTGTGTAATAGTTTGTAAAATTCTCTTATTAATTACCATTATAAAGTTCTTATTTTTCCCCTTCATTCTAGTAAATCCTTTTTTGAAAGGTAAGATAAAGTCATATATTCAAGTGGTTATAACACTGTGGAGGTAAATGCTCTGTAGCTCCATGCATAGGAAAGGACAGCTCAGATTCCTTCAAGCAATATCTTCTGGTGATTTCCATCAATGGAGAAGTGTATCTTCTGCAGATTTTCTTAATAGGGTGTTTCAGAGTAATGTTCTTGTAATAAAATTGGAAAGACATTTTCAGCATGTATTATTCTTTTCAAACATTGTAAGGTAACCCAGAATCAAACATGTTTTCCACTGTACACCGGTTTTATAACTAAGAAATATTCTTTAATATTTCTTTTCATTGCAAGTCCAAAACCTCTCAGTGAGGGCTGATAACTCCTGAGAGATCCTTTTCCCACGCTGAGATAGGTGTACCCCATCTTATGCCAGCAGGGTCAGTGATGTATATACTGATCCATGATCAAAGAACCCAAAGCCCTGTCATTGACACCAACCCTTAAGCTATAAATAAACCTGTTGACCCTTCCTATTAGTTCCCTTATCCATTATTTTCGTTACAGGGATGGAGGAAAACAAAACTTGTATGCCTGCTCCCTTAATTAGTTTCCCCAGGGCACTGAATTCTCTCATCATTGCTTTTCTTCTTCTTGAAACCACTTCATCAATACCCACCTGGAAGACCAAAAGCAGGTAGTAATCAGAGGGACTCACAAGGTTCGGAAGTTTACTTGTGACATCCTATACCCTGGCTGCCAGTGAGGAAGCAAACTTCCCTATGAAGTGGGTCCTGTCTGTATATTGGGCCTCTGCACCCTTCAAGAGGGAGTAAGACACAACAGTGACCTTTTTTCCACTCTGGAATGAGAGGATGGTTTGATGATCATTGGTTTAAGGTGATTTGGTCTTGGCGGTGGTTTTGGCCTACATAGGGTATTCTCAGAACTGTCTACCATTGCTTCCTGTAAGGCCCCATATCTGTTCTGCAATGTCACTGAGGGTGGTGAAGTTCTTGAGGGAACATGCATGCCAGATTTGTGGCATTCAGCTAGCACCTGTTCCCATTGTTCCTGCTCCTGTAAGTTACCTTGGGATGGCTGGGGATCTTCCTAGGACAGCTGGAAACCCTGATACAATAAGGACTCCTGTGGTTTACTAATGAGATTTGCCTCCTGAATAGTTTTAGTGGTGAGCAGGCTCTTAAAACAGTCATCTAACTCCATCTTTTTCTCTCTAATACTCTTCAATCTGCTCACCTCCTCCCTGAGCTCCATTACTTCATCCTGCAGCACTGCCACCTAGTAGAGCAGGTCATCAGCCTGCTCACATAGGACACAACCATGACCACTGCTCTGCACTGCAGCTCTCACTGCAGCCAGTGCCACTGTCTGTGCTGACAGCATGGTCTCCAAGGAAGGATCTTGTTGGGTTACCTGTCCTTCCCTAAGCAAGGAAGAAGCCCTGCTGCTCTCCCTGCCCATGTGAACTGCCCCACACAAACTGCTATGTCATGCCATGCCACATCCTGTTTACCTGTTTGCCACACTCCCCAGGGGCTTTTAAATCTCCCATACAGCTCTTGGCCATGACTCCTCAGGGACTGATTGGTTGTCACAGACTCTCAGGTTCCACTGGGGTTTGGGCTGTTGACTTGGGGATTGCAGGCTGAGGACCCCCTCTGTACAGTGTAATAGAACCCTCCCCCCAGGTTTACCTCAGTTGCTATCACTGCTGCTTCTGCCTCTCTGGCTAACTGTGAGTCGTTTTATATCAATTGTGAGTTGTTTTATGAGTTGCCTTGTGATTTGCTTTATATTAATTAACTCTTCTTGAACTTGCTGCCACTTCACGTGTTATAATTCTAATTTTGCCTGAGGTTTTATAATCAGTAATTCTCTGAGTGGTACTCTAGGAGCAAGAATATTTTTGTACAAAACACAACTGGACTTAAAAGTAAGATTATAGAGCATGTCATATTACAGCTAGCAGAATTAGAAATTATGATAATTTCAAAGTAATGGATTACAAATAGGAGATTTTAACAAAAGTTAAGGAATTTGTGCCAAGATAAGGTTAGAAACAGAAATGGAGAGAGAGATAAAGAAAAAGGAGGAGATAGATGAGGTATCACAACCCATGTGTCCGGTGATGATATTTGTAGGAAGATGTGGTCCTTGGATGGTGGGCACACATCCAGAATTTTGAGTGTGCCTCTTTAATGTAACCTGACTTGAGCTTTTTGGGGGGGTTTTGACATATCTTGCTAAGCCAGGTGTTCACTTGGGCCCCTCCAGATGGGATGAGTAATCAATAATCCTTATTTCTGCACATGTGCCCTCTTCAGTGGCATTACAGTAAAATTGGTTTAGATAGACTAGATAACAACACTATGAAGTAGTAACAGTTTGGTGATTAATCAGTCCGCGGTTGTGGTGGGTCTGTGACACATTGCATCCAGTCAACATGGTTCTTCCTTTAGTTACAAGGGTGGTGGGGCCAACATTGTTCGTATTTCAATACCTAGTGCAGAAGGCTGAGACAGTCTGGTGCTTTCTGACCTTGCCTGCTGGAGTAGTTAGTTGAAACTGCTGAGTATCTTCTAGTCTTACTGCAAATGCAGTGATCTGGGGCAATCAGGCACACCCTAACCTTACTCAGAACTCTGTTGTTGTCGAAAGTACCTGAGACCCTTCCTTCTTGGATCACTCTGGAAGTTGCAGAATTTTGTGATTCATTACAGTAATGTCAAAACCTCAATTTGATGCTACTCCAAATAACACCAGACACTTAGATATGTGTTAAATCACTACACTGAAATCCCTACACATAAAAACTTTTCTAGACACAAAGTTGACCAAGTCTACGACTGGGTGTGGATTCAGTCACACTTGAACTCTTCTCTAAAAAGGAGCTTAGAAAGCAAGGGTATAAATTCTGAACCTCATGGCTCAATAGGAAGGTTTCCTCATCCTTTTCTCTAATCTCTGTATAAAAAATTGCCTCCAATCTTTAAGTGAGCAGCCAAACCGATTCTGGTCCTAACACATCCCTTCCACACAGTAATAGAGTGAATCTCACCACTGAATTCTGCTTAGTTGTATTTTCAGAAATCTCTATTAAAATAACCTTTGCTTGATACCTTTACTAGTAATTCATTAAGAGACCCTAAGACTTCCACTTTCATCCACAGACCAATAACCACCCACTCAGTGAAGAATCTTTTGCTAAAGTACGATCTGAAATTTCACGATTTAATCTTTTTCTCAAAGACTGTAGCTTATGTCATTACCTATACTGATCATAAATACATCTTTTCTGAACAGTTTAGGCAACTGTCAACTTTACATGCTTTCAAATAAGAACAATATTAAAACTAAGGCTTTATTTAACCTCTAAAAAGAAGTGCAGACAGGAATAAAACTCTTCTGATTCATTCAGCCTTATAAAAACTAAGACACCTGGGATATTCCATTCTACAAATTACCTCTGCCTTTCAGAATTATTATTATTATTATTACCTTTGATAATTCAAAGGTAAAATTCTGGACTGACTTTTTTTTTGACACCTTTGGGAGCCTAATTAAAAAAAAAAAAAAAAGAAAAAAAAAGAAAAGAAAAAGAAAAGGTACACAGTTTTCAGATATAATCAAGTTGATGTTAGCTTTGACTTGAACAAGAAAAGGACAACTATGTGCCCTTTTTGGTGAAAATATGTCTTCTTTCACTTTTAATATTTTCTGTGTCAGGCAGAAATCAACAAAACGGGGTAGAATGCATTCATTTAAGTATTACTGACATGGGAGGTGTCAGTTCTCTCTCTCCAGACAAACATTTTTCTTCATAGTGGCTTGACCCCAGCCAGGACCTAAACCCCCACCCAGTTTCTTGCTCAGTCCTCCTCAGTGGGATAGGGGTCAGAATTGGAAGAGAAAATGCTAAAAGAGACAGTCTTACAGGTAGAGCAAACATCTGCGTACAATGCAAAGTAAAATGATAAGTTTGTTCAGTACTTGGCATCAGCAGGCAGCTGTTCAGATTCTTCCTCAGAAGCAAGGCCTCAGCATGCATAATAGTTATTTGAGAAAACATATACCACAACTACAAGTGTCCACACCTTCCCTCTTTCCCATTTCATAGATGAACGTGATGTCATATGATATGAGATAACCGTTTGGTCGGTTCAGGTCAGCTGTCCCAGCTGTGTTCCCTACCAGCCTTTTGCCTCACCCAGCCTACTCACTGGGTAGGCAGAGAGGGAAAGCAAAAACCAACCAAACAAGCAAACAAAAAGCAAGAACAAAAACCCAAAACCAACAAAACAACAAAAAACCCCAAACAACAAACCAACCAAACAAAAAAAAACGCCAACAACAAAACTCCAAAACAACAATCAAATACTCATGCTGTGCAAGCATTTGCTCATCAATAGTCAAAACACCAATTTCTTTGAAACACTGTGCATCCCACGGGGTGTCCACTGCAGGTGAGGTCAACAAGCAGCTGTTTCTACTTGGAGTGAGTTGTTGGGGTGTATGACACATACCTGCTGCCATGACTGCAGCTCAAAACCAACCCTGTTGCATGATGCTGGCAGCTGACACAGCTACTGACAGTCTACTTCTGTGCAAGGTACAACCCTTTTCTAGGATACCTAGAGCCTAGCTAGGCTATGTTAAAGTCGAATTCCTCTTCTTCCTTTCTTTCTCCTCGGTACTCCAACATGGCTTTCGTGGATTGCCTATTAAAGGGCATACACCTATCTTCTACAGTTTGATAATTCATGATAAATGTTTTTTGTTTGCTACTATGTCTATTGCATCTGAGTATCTGCAGACTTCTGTTCAACTTTCATAGGGCTTTTTATCAGCATGTGCCAATGGTGATAGAGAAGATGTGTAAAAAACCTGCCTTTAGAGTCTCTAAAGAGGTTTTCTTTATGTAGACTTTTTTCCCCCTTTTTCTTCTTATTTGCAAGTGAAACATTATAGACACATAAAAAAGAGTTTCATGCTCTACATTTCAGAAAAGTAAACAAGTAACAAAACAAATTATTTCCATGTAGTCCCCTCTGCCTTCAGGTTCCAGTTAACTGGTCTCTGAGATGCTGATGTTATTATTGTTATCGTTGTTGTTCTTGGTTTTGTTCTTAGGATCACAAAATCATAGAATCAACAAGGTTGGAAAGGACCTCTGAGATCATCAAGTCTGAGATCATCATGGTTACCAGACCAAGGCACTGAGTGCCACATTCAGTCTCTTCTTAAAAACCCCCAGGGATGGAGAATCCACCACCTCCCTGGGCAGCCCATTCCAACGCTAGGTCACCCTCTCTGTAAAGAATTTCTTCCTAATATTTAACCTAATCCTCCCCTGGCAGAGCTTAAGTCCATGCCCTCTCCTCTTACTGAGAGCTGCTTGGGAGAAGAGACCAACCCCCCCCCTGGCTCCCACCTCCTTTCTGGGATTTGTAGAGAGTGATGAGGTCTCCCCTGAGCCTCCTCTTCTTCAGACTGAACACCCCCAGCTCCCTCAGCTCTTCCTTACAGAACTTGTGCTGGATCCCTTCACAGCCTCCTTGCTCTTCTCTGGACCCGCTCCAGGACCTCAATCTCCTTCCTGAACTGAGGGGCTCAAGCTGTGGCCTCACCAGGGCTGAGTACAGGGGCAGAATCTCTTCCCTGGACCCGTTGGCCACAACAGGTTCTTGTTCATATTTTTTCTCTTTTTTCATCTGTTGGTAGCAGGTATTTAGGGAATTTGACTTTTGCATCTTCATCTTCATCTTCCTATTGTTGTTCCTCTTTTTTTTTCTATTGAATGTAAACTTCTTTCCCAAGGGAGGGACCTAAGTTAATTTTCAAACAAAAGGGGTTTATTATGTAAATGGTGCTCTTGATACATAATTAAACAGCTCTTAACAGGTGACATCATGGTTTAACCACTTGTTACCCATTTGAATTTTCTGCTGGGAAGTGATTTTTTAATCTTATCTTCCTCTCTTGCCAACTTAAAACTTTCAGTGTTTCCTATATTTGTCCTCTTTAAGCTGCAGTCCCACATGGAAAAAGTAAGGAACTATATTCTAAAATACAACATTAATAAGCAAAAGACAAAATAACAACAAAAAATAGAATTAATCAAAAAAGAAGTATTTTAAAACTAAAGAATAGCTAAAATACTGCTTAACACCTCTCATCCTGAACTTCTGACCTATTATTTTAAAATGTGTGTTCAGACTGTAGCAGATGCATATGTGCCCTAATACAATGCTGGGATACAGAAATAAAGGCTACCTAGAAACATTTTACATATGGATTCATAGAGTTTAATTTTTTTTTAAGTATATCTTCACTTTTTTTTTCCTCTTTCCATTAAGAATTTGCTATTTAATTTTAGGTATGGAAACACTGAAGTTTTTAATGCTCCAAAAAGAGCTTTCATTTCATTTATGCTTTCATTTTATGCAGCATTTTGGTATTGCTGTGTTTGTTGTGGATACAGAATGAAGATTGCTGTCAAAGTGCACATAGGTGCTGTTTTTCATATTCCTGCATCAAAACATGTATGTTTCAGAATCTTTTATGTAATGGTCTCCAGTTGTTGTTAAACTTACACAGCTAGTTTATGTAGTAAAAGCATAATACATTTCTTGTAAAAGCATTTTCTCTTCAGTTCCTTTCCTCAGGGACCATCCCCATGAGCAATATAAAACTGGAATGTATATATAAAGTATAAGGTGCATTATAGATCATATTCTGCCCATATGTAACAAGTTATAACAAAGGTCTGAATGTGATAGAGCTACTGAAAACACATTCACATTTGCTAGGCTACAGTCAACTGAGAACACCCCAGTTAGCCAGCACTGCTGATAGATGATGTAAAAAGTGGCTTGGTGAGCACTTCCACCAGCTCATTCAGTACCCTTAGGTGGATCTACCAAGTTGAAATCATCCATGAGAACAGGGGCTAGTGACAGTGAGACTTCCCCCACCTTCTTATAGACTATTTTGTCTGCCTCTTCATCCTGACTGGGGTCTATGCCAGACCCCAAGATGATATATGCCTTGTTGATCTTCCCTTTGATTCTTACCCATAAACACTCAGTCCTATCATCAAAGTCATTAAGGTCTAAACAATCTAAACTCTTGCTAACATATAGGGCAATCCTACCATGTCTGCTGCTTTGCCTATCCCTGCTGAAGAGTTTATAGATATTCATTCCAGCCCTCCAGACCTGCAAGTCATCTCACCATGTTTCGATGATGACAATGTCAGCTTTCCTGCTGCACAATGGCTTTCCAGCTCCTCCTGTTTGTTGCCCCTCCTGTTTGTAGATGCATTTCTGTTGGGCTACTGACCTCACCACTTTTGTAAGAAGAGAAAGCTCCAGTTTCTACCTGATCATTTTTGGGCCCCTCTGTGGTTTCTAGCTCATAAATAAGGTTATGTGTTTGTTGTTGCATGCGTCTCTGCCTCCTCCCTCTGCTCAGATGGTAGACTGAAGGACCCTGCTAACATATTGTCCCTTAAACATTGCTTCATCTAATGAGCAGACCTTAACTTCTTGCTATTCCACTCCACATCAATCAAAAGTCTGTCTTAATTGGTTTGCTATTCATTTTAGTGTGGTTAGATGAAACTATATTACAGTATTAATGAGTACAATTGATCCTCTAGTCGCTCCTTTCCAAGATACAAAGGTATTGTATGAGTATCCATTACTATTAAAGAGGAAATTTCTCTCTTCATCTATGATTTCTTTATGTGAAGTATATCAAATGCAACAACTTGCAACTAGATGTCTGTGATAAAATGGATTTTAATTTAGAATGCAAATTAGGAGCACCTGTGTTTTCAGGTGTATCAGCGTTGACAGATGTAACAAAGAACAGCAACATGGTGAGCTAAGATCTTCCACAATTCAGGATTTCCGGGAATGATAGCCTGTCAGCAAATGTAATTCATGCTAGAAGACAGGATGACACAGAATAGTTTAGATTATCTGCTACGAATCACTAGCAGAAATATAATATTAAAAAAACCAACCAACCAACCAAACAAAAAAAACCCAAACCAAACTATTGTTTGGTTTAGTCTCTCAAGGTAGCTAGATTCTTTTTTCCATGTGTTGTCTTGGCTAGACTTGAAGATTCAGCCTAATCCTGTATTGTGATAATCAAGATATTGAAATTTTTGTAAAGGAGATAGCAACTCATTTATCTGAGACTGTTTACAGATGTTATGGAAAGCCATCTTAACTCTGATACCACTCAGATGCTCAGCTATGGAGAACTAATCAAATCTGGCACAGGGATGGGTTTTCTCCAGATAATGTTGCCATGAGTGAGTCAGGCAGCAGAGATGATGCACTGATAGTTATGCTGTCTCACTTTACCAGGTGATCTTGCAACATTTTTATTAGTGGAAGAAGAAATTTGCTCTGTAGCAATTGTCCTTGTAATCACTTCTGCTGGGAAATGGGGAAGTTGAGAAATTCCACTGCAATTAAATTATCGTGTATTGGAAAAACAAGCAATCAAACAATACACAGTTTACAACTTCTAAAATCAGCATTAAAACAGTACAGAGGAAAAATAGGAAAACTAAAATAAAGAAACCAAAAAAAAGATTTTACTGATGTACAATATGACCAAAGCAGCAATATTTACCAAAAATGGCTACACATGTATTACAGTTTTTGAAAATTAACTGACTTATTCAGATTAGACAGTTGCATTTTATAAACTAACTGTATGGATTCTGCAGCTTGTTTCCCTTTATTTCAATTGAAACGACCTACCTGTTATCAGAGAATCACAGAATAATAGAATGGTTAGGGTTGGAAGGGACCTTAAAGATCATCAAGATCCAACCCCCCTGCATGGGCAGGGACACCTCCCACTAGACCAGGCTGCACAAGGCCTCATCCAACCTGGACATAAACACCTCCAGTGAAGGTGCATCCACAGCCTCCCAAGGCAATATATTTCAGTATCTTATTACCCTCGTGGTGAAGATTTTTTCCCTAATATCTAACCTAAATCTATCTTTCAGTTTAAAACCATTAATTCTTGTCATGTCATGCTCTGGTGAAAAGCCCTTCCCCATCTTTCCTGTACTGGTCTTCATGTAGACTATAAGGTCTTCCTGGAGTATTCTCTTCTTCAGGCTGAATAGCCCCAACTTTCTCAGCCTGTCTTCACATGAGAGGTGCTCCAGAGCTTTCATCATCTTTGTAGCCCTTCTCTGTACTCTCTCCAACAGCTCTGTGTCTTTCCAGTTCTTGGGGCTTCAGAGCCGTACACAGTATTCCAGGTGTGGTCTCACAACAGCAGAGCTGATGGGCAGGATTACCTCACTCATCCTGCTGGTCTTACTTCTTTTGATGCAGCCCAGGATGCTGTTGGCCTTTTGGGTTGTGAGTGTACACTGGTGGCTTATGTCAAGCTTCTCATCTACTACCACTCTCAAGTACTTTTCCTCAGGGCTGCTCTCTATCCATTCTTCCCCCATCCTGTATTTTTGCCTGTGATTATGCCTCAACCCATGTGTAGGATCTTGCATCTGGCCATGTTGAACTTCATGAGGTTGGCATGGGCCCAAGTCTCTGGGCTGTCAAGGTCCCTCTGGATGGCCTGCCTTCCACCCTAAGATGTCAACCACACCACACAGCTTGGTATCATCAGCAAGCTTGCTGAGGATACAATCTATCCCTCTGTCCATGTATTCAACAAAGATGTTAAACAGCACTGGTCCCAGTGCTAATCCCTGAGAAACACCACTCATCACTTGTCTCCACATTGACCACAACTCTCTGGGTGTGGCTATCCAACCAATTACTTATCACTGAGTGGTCTATCTGTCAAATCCATATTTTGTCAATCTGGAGACAAGGATGTCAAACAGGACAATCTCAAATGCTTTGCACAAATTCAGGTAGATGGCGTCAACTGCTTTGCCACTATCCACCATCTCTGTAGCTCTGTTGTAGAAGGCCACCAAATTGGTCAGGCATGATTCGCCTTTAATGAAGTCATGTTGTCTGTCAGCAATCACCTCCTTATGTTCCATGTGCCCAAGCAGATTTTCTGAGAGGATTGGTTCCATGATTTTACAGGGCACCGAGGTGAGACTGATTGGCCTGTAGTTGCCTTTTTTTTAAAGTAGCGGCTGTATTACCTTTTTTCCTATCAGTGGGAATGTCACCAGACTGCCATGACCTCTCAAATATGATGGTCAGAGGCTTAGAAACTGCATCTGCCAACACCCTCAGGACCCATGGATGGACCCCATCAGGTCTCATAGACTTGTGCATCTTCAGGTTCTCTAAATAGTCATGAACCATTTCCTCTCCTAGATGGGGCAATTTGTTCTCTCAGCTGCTTTTACCTGCTGTAAAAGCAATTGTCCTTTGTAAGGCCATTGCAATAACCTTACTTTGGTGGTTTTTACCTGTGTGAACCCAGAGTAAAATAGAAAAGAAGAGGAAAAGAAAGGGAGAAACAGAGAGAAAGAGGGAGTTAGTGAGAACACTTTATCCAGTTTTTCATCGCTAGACAAAAATGAGTGACTTACATAGAAGGAGACTAAAAGGCAAGAAATACTAAGTATTTGCACAAGTAAAAGCTACCTTATTGAAACAATAAAGAAAGCAAAATGAGTGGTTGAGAATTCTAACAATTCCTCCTGTACTAATTGTTATTTTTTTCCTCTTTATATTTTATTTGCATAATCTAGTATGGAAACCTCAAAAAACCCAAATAGAAGTCTTATATAAGAATGCCCTTCAGGATTAATGGAATAAAATACTTTAAGATGGTAGTTTATCCTATTGAAAGAGTTCAGGAGGTAATATCTCTTTCACAATGATTTGTGCTATTAGATCAGGTTGCTCAAGAATCCACCCAACCTGGCCTTAATAACTTCCAGGGAGGGGCAGCCACAACTTCCTTGGGCAACTTCTTCCTAATACCTGACCTTAATCTCTCCTCTGCAAGTTTGAAACCATTTCCCCTTGTCCTCTCAGTACACACTCTTGTAAAAAGCCCTACCCCATCTTTCCTGTAGGCCCCCTTCAGATATTGGAAGGTTTCTATAATGTCACTTCAGAGTTTCCTCTGAACAACCCCAACTTCTTTAGCCTATTTTCATAAGGGAGGTGCTCCAGACATGTTCAAGGAGTTTTATTATCCTTATGCTGCAGACACCAGAACTGGGCAGAGTACTTCAGGTCAGGTTTCACAAGAGCAGAGTAGAGGGGGAGAGAAAAGATATCACCACCCAATGATCCTGTGCTGGTGGTCTACTTGTCTTCTGGCCATAGTCCTCTGGTGGTGTGCAAATGTGAGAGAAAGAAGAGGAAAAAGCAGTGGGAATCAGGCTTTGTGCTTGGCCTCTTTTACACCTTTATGGGTACCACAGCAAGCAAAAAGCTTAATGAGCAGTAAATTAGGTCTGTTGGTTTGTGGGTCTTTCAGCCCCATACCTCCAAGGCTGATGCAGCTGCCCTGAATGTAACCTTTAGAGTCAAACATGTACAAAAGATGGCTGTCTTCACCTGTCACCAAGGTCCCCAGTTGTTGGGAGTTTTTGGAAAAAAACGGACATGTGAACAATCCTGACTATTTAGCTTTAGCCAGAGGTGAGCTAAGGGCCTTGAGGCCCAGCTGCAAGGTTATTAAAAGATCAGCTATGTGAAAAAGATAAGGGAGTTGGCAGTAGAAAAGAAGAATAACAGGATGGGAAAGCAGCACATAGACAGCACATAAACAGTTGTATTTAACCAGTTCTGAGCCCCTGAGAAGAAGAAAGTTACGGCAGATAAAAAGTTGTAAACAGGATGCCTGCAGTCAACAAAGCAGGACAAGGACGATAAGCAGTATCCTATCACAACACGACAACAGGTGTGTGGACAGCAACACTCAACCAATCAACATGAGCCACGAAGACTCCAAGACCATATAAATGTAATGCTTTGCTTAATAAAATTGAGCTTTGTTGCTAACTCATAATGAGTCGTCTCTTTGCTCTGCAAGCCTGCCTCCATACTCAGTAACGGAATATTCTATATTTGAGCATATTCAAGAAGGAGGCAGTTTTTACTAGCCTGAAGAAATAGAGGGAGCGCTACATGGAGACAACTCCCTGCCCCTGTTCCCACCGCAGCTCTGTCCAAGGCATTAGCTCATGGAGCTAATGCAATAAAGTTAAGAATATTTCACATGGATAAGATCTAGAGACAGTCAAAATACACAGGGCAGTAGATATCCACTGGGGCACCCTGCACTGGGTTTGGAACTAGATGGAAGGCTGGGCCCAGAGAGTGGTGCTGAACAGTGCTGCATCCAGTTGGAGCCCAGTCACTAGTGGTGTCCCCCAGGGATCAGTGTTGGGCCCAGTGCTGTTCAATATCTTTATTGATGATTTAGATGAGGGGATTGAGTTCATCATCAGCAAATTTGCAGATGACACTAAGCTGAGGGAAAGTGTCGATCAGCTGAAAGGCAGGAGGGCTCTGCAGAGGGACCTGGACAGACTGGAGAGTTGGGCTGATTCCAACAGGATGAGGTTCAACAAGGCCAAGTGCCGGGTCCTGCACTTTGGCCACAACAACCCCAGAGCTACAGGCTGCGGACAGAGTGGTTGTAGAGCAGCCAGACAGAGAGGGACCTTGGAGTTTGGATTGACAGGAAGCTGAACACGAGCCAGCAGTGTGCCCAGGTGGCCAAGAAAGCCAATGGCATCCTGGCCTGTATCAGGAGCAGCGTGGCCAGCAGGTACAAGGAAGTGATTCTGCCCCTGTACTCAGAGCTGGCGAGGCCACACCTCGAGTACTGTGTCCAGTTCTGGGCCTCCTCTCAGTTTAGGAAGGACATCAAGGTCCTGGAGCAGGTCCAAAGGAGGGCAACTAAGCTGGTGAAGGGACTCAAGCAAAGATCCTATGAGAAGAAGCTGAGGGAGCTGGGGCTGTTCAGCCTGGAGAAGAGGAGGCTCAGAAGAGACCTCATCACTCTCTATAGCTACCTGAAAGGAGGTTGTAGCCAGGTGGGGGTTGGCCTCTTTTCCCAGGCAACTCTCAGCAAGACAAGAGGGCACAGCCTTAAGTTGTGCCGGGGGAGGTTTAGGTTGGATATTAGAAAGAATTTCTTTACTGAGAGGGTGATCAAGCTTTGGAATGGGCTGCCCCGGGAAGTAGTGGATTCTCCATCCCTGGAGATATTTAAAAAGAGACTGGATGTGGCACTCAGTGCCATGGTCTGGTAACTGCAGCAGTAGTGGATCAAGGGTTGGACTCGATGATCTCTGAGGTCCCTTCCAACCCAGCCAATTCTATGATTCTATGATTCTATATGTATATATGATGTTGATTTAGATGTGCAAACACTCACTTGATTCACTTTTTTTTTTCAGAAACAAAAATGCAATTAGAAGATCCTATGTAATCTTGGAATATAAGTTAGTGTTGCCTACTTTCCTCCTGTCTTTGGTAGCCCAGAAGGATACTGTAAAGAATTAAGTATTTATCCAGAATGTCATCTTATTTGCTGTGAGTAGAGTTACATTTAATGCGAAATTCACCTAGAAATCCATGCTATTTATACAAGTAAGCATTCCTTTGATTAGAAACACATAGTAGAAAAATGTTTCTTGTTCAACTAATGTCATAAACATCTTTCCAGTGAATATGTTTTTTTGCAATACTGCAGTGATTTCAACCACAATTATTTTAATGAAATCTTTCTTTACATAAACTCTTTTATTCACGATATTATAATTTAAGGTATACTGTGAAAAAGCCCAGGCTACTTCATGTTGTATTTCATATTCAGTTATGACTGATTAGTTTAAGCACACTGCATGATCATGCATATATATTAGCACATTTTCCATCATTTTGTCTTCAGATCTGGCAGGTTATGTTTTCAAGCAGATCATCTTAACGGATGAGGTGCACATTTCTTTGTGTAAATAAAGGAAAAAAATGCAACCACCTTTGAGCTTCCTTGATCAGAAACCTGTCAGGCATCTACCTGTGCAATTGACACTGAAATAAGGACAGCAGCCCACCTTAAGACTTGGTGTTTTGAACAGTTTTATTTGAAAGAATAGTCAAGAATAAGTCTTACAATATTTATCATTTCCAAATTATATATATTGTAAAGTATCTACAGCATCTTCCATTGTTTCAGGTTGTTAAGAAAATTCCCATCCTTAATGTTTCTATCAGTCTTTACTGTATGAATATATATTAAATTTTTAAATATATATTAGCTTAAGCAAAATAAACTTAAGGACAACCTAAGCCCCAAAATAAAGGATAAAGGATACCTGTGAACATCTACAGAAAGTTTACACTATGGAACTCTCTCCCTGAAAAATCTGATGATTCTACTAAGGTTAAAATTAGTTGGACAAAAGGATAAAATTAGAGCGTTTAGCGCAACCTAACCATGGAATACATCTGGAACCATAACCAAGACAGAGAAGGGATCTTCAGAAACAGCAAACCAGCAACAGCTGTATTGATTTAGCTTCTTGCTTGCTTTGCAGCTTGAACCTTTGTTTTGCTCTATTTACAAGGTGATTATTTCTCCAGTTATTTTAAAACTTGTTCAAATATATTTAGATGCTGCAAAATTACAAGCTTTTACACAAATCCTTTCTTATCTATGTAACAGCCAAAATTTAATTCAGTGAAAATCAGAAAAGCAATACTTAGAATAAATGAGTGTTCACTATGATGTGTACCATTAGACATTTGAAAGACAGATCTGCTGGCAATCTCATTTGAAAAATTTCAAGCTACACAAAGTAGTTTAAATATTCAAACACGTGCTTTTTGTGCTTTAGCAAAATACTGAGTTCAAACAATACCAAGAGCGAAGAGTTTCTGAGAGGGGCATGTGTATGTCTATCTTGATATGTCAAGGAATTATAGTGCAAATCATAAAGAAATAAGAAATTAGTGAGCGTATCTGCTATGGTTTCCACGCAAAATATATTTCCAACTACACAAATAAATTTGGATGCAGAGATTTTAATCAATACTTTAAGTGACTGCTTATTTGATTACAAATTAATTCATATTTAGGTATGAAAATTAAACTTTTTTTTTTTTTTATTCCAAGATCTAAATTCATACTGATGCTACAGTGGCTCAGCTGTGTACTGTAAAACTATATTAACAATGGAGAACAGTTGCATAAAATGACACTAGAATTTCTTTTTAACATAAAACAGGATTTAAATATTTGGACTGTAGTTAGTGGTCTAAACTGTTCTTCTTCTTGAAATAGCTATCAACTACATAAAGCTTTTATTATCCACATTGAGATTGAAATCACTATTCTGCACACCCCGGATTTGTAGTGCACTTTGCACTCACAGCTCAGCTGATGACTATCTGTTTTCAGTTGTTTTACTTTTTCACCCATGCCTGAAAGTTCACCTTTAGCTTAAATGAAGAATTCTAGGATTACTTGGTTTCATATTCCAACTTTTTTTTTTTTTTTTTTTTTTAATTTTTCCTGCTCTGAGAATATAAAAAATTAAATTTTACTTTGTCACATTTGGGACGTGGATAATTCTCAAACTTTAATTCAAATTATCTAACTCTTAATTCATAAAACCATGGAATTGTTTTCAATTTTCCACAGCAATATGGAAAGAATCATGAATAAAGATAGAATTTAAAGCACTCAAACATTATCATTAATTTGTTTGATAACTGTCATTAAAATCAGATCTAAGCTTAATTATTTTGATGAAATGGATCTCAGGACTTACTTTAGATATTGTATAAAATAAATACACAAAGCAGATTCATGAGTTAGAAGTATGTGAAGCCAGGAGAGAACTGATGATACCTTTCAGCCTGTTATTCTTTCTAGATTCCACTTCTTCCTTACATCGTGAAACCCCAAAGAATAACATGTTTTCAGGTGTGGTGTTTTCAGAAAGGCAATATAGTACAATTCAGATTTGTGGTGAGATTGGTGATCATATCAAAAGGATTGCACAAACTTAAGCCATTTGTAATAAAAAACCCACAGTTGTATGTAGTGTTCCTTCAAAAAAATTTGTTCAAACATAACATTTATAGCTCTTAGGAAAGTATATAAATTATTAATATTTTTGCTGAGAAATCTAATTTCTTTCTTTCCATTATGTTATCATCTTCTGGCATACAAGATGAGTGTGAAATGAGAAAACATAGAGGTAGGGACACATTCTGCTGAATTTGTATACTTAAAAAAGCCCTAATAATCTCTTTAATTTATGTGGCTTCTCCTTCTTATTGTTCTACCTGCATAGCGAGGATCAGGATACTCAGGATATATGCAGGGCTCTTGGTTGTTGGAACTACCACTGCCCACCTGCAGAAGCTCCTAAACATGTAAAAATGAATGTGAGCATATCAATTTAAATAAATTTTTAACTGGGAAATGTGTTTGAGATAAATATGAAATATGTGGACAAAATGCAGAGAGTATAAAAAGGAAGAACAAAAAAAAGGCTCTTGACTGGAAGGTGTTCTTGTATATATAATTTTAACATGAAGAGCCTGCATGCATCCTGTTCTGCAAATACTAATGAATTTTACTTCTTTGATATTAATAAAATAATTTTAAAGTTTTTATTTTCATCTTAAAGAGGAAGAGAAAACGTTCCTAACAGAACATCGACTCATACCTCAGATATTACTGAAGAAGTTTTCAGTACAGCTTCTCTCCCTAGAAAAGTTGGTAATTTTGATAATACATTACAGGGAGTGTGACTCTGACTGCAGCAGGTTAGCCTTGACTAACACCCAATGGCCATCCACCTGATGTTTTCACCTGCCCCCTCAGTCCAATGAGAGGTAGAAAAGACAGCTAGCAAGCTTGCAGGTTGAGAAAAAGACAGGGAGATAGCTTGCTGGTTGGTGTTATCAAAATAGTCAGTTTGGGGAAATATAGTTTAGGTTATTGCCAATTAAAATACATATGTAAATACTCTTTTGGGTAGTGGGAAAGAGAAAGAAAAACCTTAAAACAATGCTTTTTCTCATGATTTTCCCAAGCTTTTCTTAAGTGCCTCACTCCATATCCCATTGTTCTACCGCCAAGCAGTATAGGGGGGTAAAGTATATTTATGATATCCACAGTCAGTACACAGCATTTCCTCTATGCCGCCACTCCACTCAGTTTTCCCTTGCTCCAATATAGTGTCTCCAAGGTCAGTAGTTCCTTCAGGGATATCCAGCTGCAGCTGGATAGGTCTTCTGTGGGTTGCAGTAAGGAGATCTTCTCCAACAGGGACCACCTTCTGCTGCTGTGACAGGAGGCATTTTCTCAGGACTTACTCAATCTTTTTGTTCTTTCTATGTCATTTTTTGCCCTTTCACAAACACTTTATTCCAATGGAACCACATCTGGCTGATGGGCTCATCTGTGTCCTGTGATGGGACCATATGGTCCAGCTTGAAACAGATATTTCAGGAATAATATAATCCCATCTGGTTTATTCCAATGTCTTTCTAAAGAAGCTGCCTATCAGTTCCCACACTGGCAGTCCCTTGCCATGGACACCCAATACAGTGACAAGAAAAGCAAAATGAGTTAGATTTCTAAAGAGAAAAAATGTGGAAAACTTTCTATCATGTGATGAAGACTGTCATCTGGGAACAGTTAACTGCTCTTGAATTTACAGTGATTTTATGGACTTGCATTTTAAGTACATCATAACATTAGTAATGTTAAATTAAAACCATTTGAAAGTTATTTTATTTGGGGTTTGATATGAGACAGGGTTTTTCCCATTAAGTGGTCTGTTCTTGTAAGAAAGTTTTAAAGATGTACATCTAGACATTTTCTTTCTCTCCATCTCTGGCCAGAACAAGGAATTTTACTCTCTCATCTATTATTCATTCTTGGGTGGCTTTTATAATGAACTGAAGAAACTTTTTAATCTTTTGTCACAACCATGGCACGTGACTCCAGTACCATGAAATATGCACATACAAACAAATGGGAAAAAATGTATATGTTAATATTTAGTACTACCTGTTTATTATTTAGTTGTATTTTTATATGCACCAAACGTTTTACCACTGAAAACAAGGATTTCATGTAGCACTCATAAAATACTTTTGAGGCAAAGTGTGTTCTGAGTATCTGTTTGTAGGATGGACATAACCTATTGCATAATAATTTTAGTAAATCATTCAAATTACATAATTACTTGTAGGGCAACATTGAGATAAGTCGTTATTTTTTACCTCATATAATCTGCTGGAAAATAAATCCTTTCTCTTATTTTACAATTGGTAGAAAGTTATATTTCATTTTTGTGGAGTCAGTAGTTCACGATTCACAGCAACAGCTGTAGTAGTGTAGAGGCTGGTGTAATGCTCATCTCTTCTTCATCCAGGACTTACAGAAGACAAGTACTTTCCCTGTTCCTGAAAAAAAAAATGTTTTATGTCTTTTTCAATTATGCTCATATCAGAATTTCTCAAGTTGGTACACAGGTGACTTATGCAATACTTCATGATGTTTGCTGGTGTGGTGGCAATGCTGTATTGATGGTGTACACATAACAAATAATTTTATAAGAGGATGAAACTGTTCCATGTTCTTCTAAGGTCATTTTTCCACCAAAAGCAGCTGCTGCCACAAAACTGATATGTGATCATGAAAACAGGTAACAGGAGAAAAATAAAATTTCATTGTAATGATATACAAACTATGTTAAAATACTGGAATATGATGACTGAATATTGAAGCATTGTCTCAGACCCATTGGCTTTAATGTGCTGTTAATTTTACACATTTTAAAATGCATATGCAACAGAGGTACATTTTTATTACCTGATATAGACATTCATAAAAATTGGGATATGTTTAACTGTGTGCAAACAGAATTATTGAGTCTGGAAAAGATCTCTGAGATCATCAAGTCCAGCTTATGACCTAACACTACCGCATCAGCTAGACCATGGCACTAAGTCCCATATCCAGTCTTTCCTTACACACCTCCAGGGATGGTGACTCCACCACTTCCCCAGGCAGTCCGTTCCAATGTCACTGAGTTTCAACCCTCCTGCCATGGGCAGGGACACCTCCCACTAGATCAGGTTGCTCAGAGCCCTGTCCATCCTGGCCTTAAAAACTTCCAGCGATGGAGCTGCCACCACCTCTCTGGGCAACCTGTGCCAGTATTTCACCACCGTCACAGTGAAGAACTTCCTCCTAACTTCCAGTCCAAATCTACCCTCCTCTAGTTTGAATCCATTCTATCTATCACTACCTGACCTACCCCACTTGGATATAGATCCATTGACTTGGTTGCAGCCATCAAGCCAGTTCTTCATCCACTGAGTGGTCCATCCATCAAACCCATATGTTACCAGCTTGGAGACCAATATGTCATGTGGGACAGTGTTGAAGGCTTTACTCAGGTCCAGGTAAATGAAATTGGTTGCTCTTCCCTTGTCTATTGATGTTGTGACCTGGATCTTTCTACATTCCAGTTATTAGGGTATCAAAACTGATCATGGAGTACTTTCTGACTCAATTGTTGCCACAATGTGTGGCCGCAGTGTCTCCACTCCACCTCCATGCAATTTCTTTTAAAATTAGCACACTAATTTCCCCTGATAATGCCAGTATCTAGAGTTGCCTAGGGAACTTGGTAGTAATACTGGCTCGAGATTCCCATGGTAGAAATATTGGCTGCATTCCACCTGCTTCAGTGCTGTACCTTCCATTAAAATTATTTTAATTTCTAAGTCACCTCTAGCAATTATTGCAATTATTCTACCCTATTTCTAGCCTTACTCTGGTTACATAAGGACAACTTTGTTTCTAATTTTACTAAATTCTTCTTGCTGTAATCTTTTGCTTTGGGAGTATAACATGGTGGGTTTTTTGACAGGCTTTATAATCCTATTCAGTTTTAGGTAAGATTGTGGTTTTTGTAAACCACCTGGGTAATGGTCTTAATCTTAGAGAATTCAAGAGGTTAATCTCACCAGCTGAGCTGTTAAAGAAATTAACTAAGAGGGAGTTAACCCTACATCTGGGGAATTCTATCCATACCTACCTAGTGGGACATAACAGTCCCCTACATATAGATTAGAAAAATATCAGATTTAAAAACATGAGTTTAAAATAAACTGTAATACAAAAGAAAAACCCAGAAAAGAACAAACCTACCCAAAAGAAACCCAAAACTTTTCTTTAAAAATTTTTGGGTATGTCATCTAAGTTTACCCCACATTATACAAGTCAAGAGGTTTTTTTATATTATTTAATTTACATTCATGTTCTGTGACTTTGTTCATTGCTGAACCACGAAAAGATAAGATTTCTTCATTGCCTATATATCATACTCACATTCTGTAATAAGTTTGTATTATAATATCTTTAAGATCAGTGCTGGAGGATCACTTTCCTTCAGTTCAAGTGGTACTTTCATGTTCTGAAGAAGTAGTTGTTTCTGCAGTTTAATTTTTTAAAAGTACTAGAAATAACCCTGTAAAATGTATACGTAAATATAAAAGACTTGTTATGTTGGCCATTGTTTTCAGCCTGAACCATTTGAGCAGACAGTCATCTAGGAGCTGGTATACTTGTCTTAGCATAAAATAGATGGATTTGAGAAGAGAGTCTTTACTGGATTCACTATTTTGAAGAAATAGTAAAAGACAGACAAATCACAAATAAATAAAATCGGTCATTCTAAACTTCATGGCAGTTAATGCTAAAACAAACATTAATGTAATTAAGATGAAATATAAGAATGTTACTTCATGAATCTGAATTCATAACAGTCTTGAGAGAAATCAATGATGGTTGCCTATTAACCCACAAACTTGTGCAACCAAAGTAAAACCACCTTTCTGACGTCACTCTGATGCACCAGTTGTCTTGTGAAGTGAATGACATGAAACCAATAATAATGATTAAGGAACAGAAATGGGTTTTCCAAACTTACTTCTTTTTGAAAGTAATGCAATTTCCTGAGAAACATTTTGGACAGGGGGGTACCTTATTATATACTATATATTTTAAAATAAATGTTGATCCATCAAACAATTCCTATTCGTATTTACTAAAATTTAATAGCATGCATAGTAAGCTGATATAGAGGTTGCTGTTCTAACAGTACAATTCTCTGGAGTGAATCAGTAAACATCACTATTCTGCAAAACTGACAGTTTCCTTCTAATTCTGAAAATTGTCACTGAACATTCAGCAGAATCTGAATAAGCCCATGGGTTGTAGGTTGTTTACTATGTTGAAAGCCCAGTATAAAATCCATTTCAGTTCGAGCTGTTAACTCTTTGCACTTTCGCCACATAGATCTTGGTATGTCTAAGTTACGCGTGCAGCTGATGAGAAAAAACACAGACCAATGACTTCCCCAGCTTCTCACATGAACTCAATGACACAGGCATTCTTTGGAGAATATGGTGTCGTTTCTTCTCTATGATGTTGATTAGAAATCATAGAATGGTTTGTCTTAGAAGGGACCATCTAGTTCCATCAAGGAACTATGGCATGGGCCAGGACACCTTCCACTAGGTTGCTCAAAGCCTCATCCAACCTGGCCTTGAACACTACCAGAGCAGCCACAAACTCCCTGGGCAACCTGTTCCAGTGTCTCACTACACACATAGGAAAGAATTTTCCTCTAATGCCTAATCTAATTCTCCCCTATTCAAATTTTAAACAATTGCCCCTTCTCCTATCACTACACTCACATGTAAAAAGTCCTCCCCCAGCCTTCTTGTAGGCCGCCTTCAAATATTGGAAAACCAATACCAGGTCAACTCATAGCCTTCTTTACTCCAAACTGAAAAATCCCAACTTCAGCAGCGTATCTTCACTGGGGAGGTTCTTCAGTCCACAGTACTCCAGATAGGGTCACACAAGAGCAGAGTAGGATGATTCTTTTGATACAGCCCAGGACACGGCTTGCTTTCTGGGCTAGCACACACTGATGGTTCATGTTAAGCTTCTGGTCCACCATCATCCCTTCTCCTCAGGTCTGCCCTCAGCCTTTTCTCCTCCCGACCTGAATTTATGCATTCAACTACTTCAACCCAGGTGCAGAACTTTGCGCTTGACCTTCTTGAACTTCACACAGTTTTCAATCATCCACTTCTCAAGCCTTTCAAGATCCCTCTGAATGGCATCCCTTCCCTCTAGACTGTTGAATTTACCACACAATTTGGTATCATCAGAAAACTTGGATTCCCTTGTCGTTGAAGCTGAAAAAGACATTAAACACTAGTCTGAGTACCAGCCCTCAAGGAACACCACTCATTTGGACACTGAGCTATTCGTCACAGCTCTTTGGGAGCAACCAACCATCCAGCTCCTTATTCAGTGAGTGGTTCATACACCAAACCAATATTGTTCCAGTTTAGAGATGAAAATGTTGTGTGGGACACTGTTGAATGATTTGCACAGGTCCAGGTAGATGACGTCTGTTTCTCTGTCTTTGCCTGTTCAGGCTGTGACCCCATTGTAAAAGGCCACCACATTAGCCGTGTGGGACTTGCCCTTATTGAACTACATTGGCTGTCACCAATCACCCCTTTGTTATCTGCATGCCTCAGAAGACCTTTCAGGAAGATTTGTTCTATGATCTTGCCAGTCACAGAGGTCAGACTGGCTGGCTTGTAATTTTTTGTGTCTTTTTTTCCAGTTTTGAAAATGTGAACTATATTTCCCCTTTTTCAATCTGCAGGAATTTCACCAGACTCTCACAACTTTTCAAATAAAATGGACAGTGGCTTGGCAACTTCATACACCAGTTGTTTCACAAGCTGTAGCATCAGGTCCCATGATCTTCTTTAGGTGGTCTTGAACCTGCTCTTCATCTACAGTGGGAGGACCTTCCTTTTTCCAGTCCCTGCCTTTGTCTTCCATAACTTGGAGGGTGTGATCAGAGTTCTTGCTGGTGAAGAAAGAGACAAAGTAGTCACTGAGAATCTCTGAGAATAATCTTCTCTATGTCTTGGGTAACCAGCTCTCCCTTATCCTTCTGGAGTGGGCCCATATCTTCCCACATCTTCCTTTTACCATTGATGCACCTATAGAAATTTTTCTTGTTGCCCTTAACCTCCCTTAACAGATAGAATTCTCTCAGTGCCTTTTCTTTCCTAACCTGATCTCTTGCTCCTCTGACTACTTCTCTGTTCTTCTCCCAGCGTATCTCTCCTTGCTTCCCTCCTCTGTAAACAGTTTTTTTTACCCATAAGTGTGTCCAGGAGTTCCTTGCTCATCCATGTCGGCCTCCTGGCACTCCTGTCTGCCTTCCAGTTCATTGGGACGTATTGGTCCTGAGCACAGGGGAGGTGATCCTTAAATATATACCACCTTTCCTTGGCTCTCTTCCCATATAGGGCTTTGTCTTATTTTACACTACTGTCATAGTTTAGCAGTTTGGGTAGGCCACAAACCTAATGACAGAATTCTTCTCTATTCCCCTCCTCCCCCCCTAGGGAAGATAAAAGGGGAATAAAGACTGGAAACCTTAAGTTGGAAACTGAAAACAATTGGATACAGATTTTACTAACACAAGGGAAAGGTAATAACATAAAGGGTAAGGTAACAAAGAATACATATATATATATTCAACCGGATATATGGGTGAGCGGGTGGGAATAAATAGCAGGAGGTGAGAGGAAAAAGAGGGAGGAGCTGCTGGCTTTCTGCTCTTTTATAGAGTACAGTCGGAAACGGGAGGGAATAAATGACTCCCTTTGTGTTCCTCCTCTCTTTAGTTTCTCATGTTCAAATGGTGTCACATACCAAGCAGATCCTTTTAAAATTGAGTGTGTTCAGCTAACTTCACACTTGTCTCACTGCCCTGAGTATCTTGAGCTCCTCAGTGTCACGGTCACTGTAGCCTAGTGTCCCACTGAGTTTTACATCACTCACCATCAGCAATGTGAAGCAGCTCCTATATGTCTAAAGAGAGCCTCATCCACTGAGTCATCCTGTTGAGTGGTCTGTAGCAGAACCCCACTATGGTTTCTCTTCTCATGACTTCCCTTTATTTTCCCACTCTTGAATCAGATGAATGATCTTGAATACAATAGTTCTTTCTTGTATAACCTGGTTTAACAACAGGTAGTGCATAACTTGACCTTACAACAAATAAAGGAGTCTGATAATGCATTTGGAAATAGACATGTCTAGATACATGAAGCAACCCCATATTCTGATATTCTCAATTTCTGAATATATTATTTTGATACCAAATATAATATTGTCACTGTTAATTTTCTTCTACTAAAAAGACAGATCTTAGAATGAGTTAACGTAGAAGCAAGTAGCTGGTACATGGTTGCAGTAATCAGTGATGCCACTTTTTCTGCCTTTATCCTCAGACCTCAGATACTATCTGTCTGCTTTACACATCCCTGCTGTGCCTGCCAGGCTCTCCTGTGCCTCCTGTAATTAGGCTTTTCCACCCACTGCAGAAGCTGATCCCTTTCCTTCCGCTCTTTGTTTCAGCATCACTGCTGATAAGAACACAGAGAGACCAGTCTTCCCTGTGCCTTGGATATTAGGAAATTCAGCTTCATAGAGTAAGACGAAACTCTTTCCCCAGAGACTGGTAGTCAGAGAAGTCAGAAACCAAGAGCTGGGTAAAAAATAAATCCTTTAACTTTGAAACTTGTCACTTCGCAAAATTTGGATTGATTATACATGGCTAGTGAAGGCAGATTTTTCTCTAATATCTCTATCAATTTTGTGGTCTTCTAGCAAAAATCTGGAGACAAAAAAAAACTTGTGAGAGAAAAGCTTTGGAATTTTTTTTTGTATAAATAAGTGCTTTATTTTAATAATCTGTTTTCAGAAATAGCAGATGCACTCTAGATAGAAGTGCCCTAAAATCCAATACAAGGCAGGAAGTCTGTATGGAATATTATATCATGAATATTTTTTTTTTTCTTGACATTTGTCAAGCTATTAACAGCTAGAAAAAGAAGTTAGGGTTAAGAAACTCTGACATCATTCCCTTTACAGAGAGCAAGGAAGTACTTCAGAGGCAATTTCACAGGACTTGAGTTTGTCATGGATCTGATAAAAAAAACTTCATTAAAAAAAATTAAAATAAAAAGAAAGAAAGAACTCATAACTCTCAATTGCTATCATATAATAACTTCCCTCTCAACAAAGAGGATTTTTCTTCCAAAATTACAGTCTTTCATCTTGTAAAATGAACTATTTTAGTTTCTGATCTGCTGTTATTTTAGGGGATACTTATTTCATTGCATTATAGAGAAAAAGAAGGAACTTCATGTCACAATAAATAACACAATTCCATCTATCAACTGGATTCATATCATCTATTTTTGTGACCTCTTTCACAATCTTGGAAGGTATTGAGATGCTGCAATTTCAAACATGAGCTTCACATCTACTTAAAGACATTTAGATGAAATTTAGATATATTATTAATTAATTTTATGTCATTCATTGTGGTCCGTAGTAAACTAGAAATGGAAACTGGTAATGTAATTAGTAATTTATTTTTATGTGTTACGCAAAATGCTTATATTTTCAAAAATACTTAACTGTGAAGTAGAATTAAGACTAGATTTCTTGTAATTTCTCAAAAAGTATTTCTTAAGTTCCTCATTAAAAAATTAAAAATTAAAAAAGAAAAAAAAAGTAAAAAAAGTGTTGCTGGTTCATATTTTATCTTAGAATTTTCTAAATTCTTAAACCCTCCTTCATTGACAATATCACTACCAGCTCTAGAGATGAGAGTAGCTGGCTTTCTATACGGATGTAGGGTGCTCTTGTGAAAGATTTAAATGTTTTTATTTGATCTGAGCTGGAAAAAAATGTACTGGTCTCAGCTACTCAGGAGCAGTGCACCCATTCTATATTCACACTACTCGCATTTTAACATATACCTACCATATTCCATGGATTCAGAGATGCTAGCTACACTCTTCTTAATGTACCCTAGGATGGCATTGTCCCTTTTGGCTGCAAGGGCACATTGCTGGCTCACAGTGACCCTGTTGTGCATCATGACTCCCAAGACTTTTTTACCAGAGATGCTTTGCAGTAGTTCAGCCCTGATCTGAATTTATACATGGGGTTGTTCTTCCCCAGATGGAGTACTCTACACTTGTCTGTAATGAACTTCATAAGGTTTCCAGCTCTCCAACCTGTCCAGGTCCTGCTGGATGGCAACACAGCCTTCTGGCATATCAGCCACACCTCCCAGTTTTGTAGCATCAGTGAACTTGGTACACTCTACCCCTTTTTCCAAGTCACTGATGAATATATTGAACAGGACTGGACTCAGAACTGATGCCTGAAGGACACCACTAGTCACAGACATCCATCTGGACTCAACCACACTGACTACAACTCTCTGGGCTCTGTCCTTCAGCCAGTTCCTAGTTCATCTCACTGCCCAATTGTCCAATCCACATTTTTCAAATTTGGTCATGAGGATGCCATTGGAGACAGCGTTGAAAACCTTGCTGAAGTTGAGGTAGACCTCAGTTGTCCTCATCCCATCTATCCATCTAGTTATGCCATCACAAAAGGCTATCAGACTGGTCAGGCATGATATCCCCCTGGTGAATCCTTTCTGACTACTGCTGATAACTGTTCTTTTCTCAATGTGTTTTGAGATGACACTAAGAATAAAATGTTCCATTACCTTTCCAGGGATGGAGATAAGGCTGACCAGCCTATAGTTACCTGGGTCCTCCTTCTTGAGTTTTTGGAAGATTGTGGTATTGGCTTTCCTCCAGTCCTCAGACACCTCTCCTGTTCTTCTGGACTTCTCAAAGATGATGGAGAGTTGCCTAGCAATGACTTCTGCCAGCTCCTTCAGCATCCACAAGTGCATTCTGTCAGGGCCCGTGGATCTGTCTGTGTGTTGAGTTTACTTAAGTGATCCCTAACCCAATCCTCTTTAGCTGAACCAGTCTCTTTTTTTTTTTTTCTGGAATTCTTCTGTGACCTTGGTGGTGTGGGATTTCTGAGCATCAGCCTTTTCAGTGAACACAGGGGTGAAGAAGGCAATCAATAACTCTGCCTTCTCAGTATCCTCCATCACTAGGACAACAGCTTCATAGAAGCAGATAGCCTACATTCCCTTTGGACTTCCTCTTTTCTCCAATGTACATGAAACCTTTCTTGTTGTAGTACCATAGAATCATAAAATGGCTACGGTTGGAAGGGACCTAAAAGATCACCTAGTTCCAATCCCCTGTGCCATGGACAGGAACACCTACCACTAAATCAATTTGCTCACGGACCCATCCAACCATCTCATCATACTCACAGGAAAGAAATTTTTCCGAATGTCAAATCTAAATCAGTCCTCTTCAACTCTTAAAGGATTTCTCCTTGCCCATTTGCCCTACCCCAGCTTTCTTTTAGGCCCCCTTCAGATATTGGAAGGTTGTTATAGGGTAACCTCAGAGCCTACTCTTTTCTATGTTGAACAAAGAGACTAAACAATCCTCAGTCTGTCTTAGTAGGGGAGGTGCTGCTTCACAAGGTTTAATCTAAGGAGACCTTAGCTTTCCTTGTTCCATCCCTACATAGGTTGACAATATTCCTGTATATTTCCCAAGTGGTCTGCTGTTTCTTTCATTATTCTATAAAATTCATTCTTCCATTTGAGCTGTTTCAACATTTCCTTGATCACCCATGGGAGTCTCTTGGCTCTCTTAATTTATTTCTTACACTATTGGATGTTCTGTTCTTGAGCCTGGAAGAAAAGATGTTTAAATATTAGCCATCTGTCTGGTGCCCCCCTTCCATCAAGTTCCTTATCTCATGAGATTTTGCATAGGAGTTCCTTGAAGAGGTTGAAGTTAGACCTTTTGAAGCCCAGGGCTGGGATCCTTCTTGATGAATGATCCTCTACCGTCTCATGATCACTTCTGTCAAGGATAAACTTCCAGTTCCAAGGAGAAGGACCTTGGAGTACTGGTGAACAATAAGTTATCCATGGGACAGCAATGTGCTCTTGTGGCCAAGACCACTAGGAAAGTTCTTCTCCCCATCTACTATGCCCTACCAAGATCACACTTGGAGCATTGTGCCCAGATCCACACAACCCAGTTCAAGAGGGACAAGGATATATTATAGAGAGTCTGATGGAGGGCTCCAAGGATGATCAGGGGACTGGAATATCCACCATATGAGGAAAGTCTGAGACAGCTGGGGCTGTTTAGTCTGAAGAAGACTGAGAGGAGATCTTATTAATATTTATAAATATATGAAGTCTAGACGTCAAGAAGGGGCTAGTCTATATTCAGTGGTGTCCTGTCATAGGACAAGGAGCAACAGACATAAACTGGAACACAGGAAGCTCCACCTCAATATGAGGAGAAAATTTTGTACTATAAGAGTAATGAAACACTGGAACAGGCTGCAAAAGGAGGTTGTGGAGGCTCCATTGGCAGAGAGTTTCAAGATCCACCTGGGTCTGTATCTGTAGGACTTGACCTATTTGATGTTGCAGGGTGGTTGGACCTGATGATCTCTAGAGGTCCCTTCTATGATTATATAGAATGAATGTGTCATTTAATTAAATAAGCACAAGTATGAAATATTATAACTTTAGATTCTCAAGCTCTATTTGGGATAGTTCTCAAAAAAATTTGATAAAGGATTCACCATAATCCCTTACAGTTTTCAAAAGCTGAGGAACCTTTTCCCTTCCTTTATTTCAGAATTTACATCTTAGAAATGGTTAATCTACATTTATGTTCTGAAAAAGCATGTTGACCTTGTATTTTGATTGCTTTAAGAATAATCTGATTTCACAGAATTTAAGATTCACTTAAAATAAGGTTGAGAAATCACATAGGCTGAAAATTACTGAGCCTCACCAGAACCACGTGACTAATATGAATCAAAGAAAAGGAAAAATTCTTCTACAAGTAGAAAATAGGCTCAAAACATCAATTTTTTAATTTGAAATCAGATTCTAAACTGTATATTTTGAGAGCACTTAATTTCACTTAATTGAAGCAGAGTTCTAATGAACTCTTCTTCATCTCTCCCGATATGGAGATTTCTTTTGGGGTTTGTTTATTAGTGATCAAGTTATTGATGATCTACTAAAAAATAGGACTGTCAGAATAAATGATCCCCTTGATTTTTATGGGATTTTGTCCTAAAATTCTGTGCAGGAAGATCTTTACTGCCAAGTTGCTGTATAGACACTAGCTCATGACCATACCAAATGAGAAAATACTAGATTATTTTCTCAGCTAGAACTTAGCTATTTACTACTCTGTGGAGCTTAGCTAATAGCAATAGGAGTATAATCCAAAACTGGAATGACTTTAGACATAAAATATTTATATAAAATCATTTCAGTGAGACATTCTGTTACTGCTACATATGTTTTCACATGGTCCAGTGAGATTCCTTATTTCTTTCCAATAGTTTCTATCCTCTTGTATTTTTAAAGGGTGCCCTGGTTATTATGTACTTTGGAGAAATTACAATTCACTTTTTCTCTTTCTTTCTGACTGTATATGCAGAAATACATAAGAACTGTTTTACTTCCCAGTATAATAAATAGTTGATTCTAAAAGAACCAGAAGATTTTCTTTTTCTTTAAAACCTTTTTGTTTTTTCCTTTACATAAGAATTTCCTCCAAAGATTCAAGAGCTATGGACATGAGCCAGGAGTGCACACATGCAAACATAAGAACTGTTTTACTTCCCAGAATAATAAATAGTTGATTCTAAAAGAACCAGAATATTTTCTTTTTCTTTAAAACCTTTTTGTTTTTTCCTTTACATAAGAATTTCCTCCAAAGATTCAAGAGCTATGGACATGAGCCAGGAGTGCACACATGCATCCAAAAAGGTCAATAGCATCTTGGGATGCATCAAAAGCAGTGTGGGCAGAAGATTGAGAGATGTGATTTTGCCACTTTGCTGTGATGGAGCCTCACCTGGTGTGCTGCTCTGTAGCCCACAACACAGGAAGGACATGGACCTGATGAAGCAGGTTGAGAGGATGGCCATGAATCTGGACAGGGGCCTGGAGCACTTCTCCTATGTAGACAGGCTGAGGGAACTGGGGTCATTCAGCTTATTGTGTCACTTAGTTCACATTCTGTGACAAGGTTTAAAACCTGTACTAGGATGTTCAATATTGTAGCCTCACCTTTTTTTAACTATATGTAGTCAGAAAGGATTGTTTAAATTATAGGTCTTCAAAAATACATCTTCCAGCAAACTGGCATTTCTGTATTAGTTTTCTTTTTGAACATGGGAAGCTGTTTCATTTGTATGTATGCATGCACAACTAATTGCCATTTAGGTTTTTTTCCATCTCATACTTTGCCTGCAGGAATTGAAGTTAATCAAAACATTAGGCCAATGTGACCTAATTACAGATCTTTTTCTTTTAAGATTTCAACAGTTCAAGCAACACTGATAAAACTTTATCATAATGATCTCTTTTGGAAGATGAATATTAAAAAGAATACTAAAATTGGCAGCCACGATTCCCACCATGTTTTTGTTTGTGGATCAAATCTTTTTACAACCAGAAGGTGTTATTGAAGATTTAGGGGTTCTATACCTATACATAAAAGATACTTTTCAAACAAAAAAATGATTGCACAATCTTAGTCTTTATGGATAAAATCATAGTTCAAGAAAAGTCTTTGTTTAGCAAGGAAAAAAAAAGATAATAAGTATATTAAAACACTCAATCATTTCCATTTTCCAGATTATGAATGTCATATTTCCAGTAATAGCTACATAATTACTCCCAGTGACTTATTTGATATGTTATTCCTATAGATAGCATCACTAATATAAGTAAATATCTGAGAGCTCTGCATTGTTGATGAAAATAGTGCCCGGTACCAGTTAAAACTCTGAAAGCTCTTCCATTTTCACTGAGTAAGATCATGATTCACAGTTCAGTTTGTAGCACACCTTAATAGAGTCAGCAAACACAATCAGCATTTACCAAGCTAAAAATTATATTTGTATGTCACATTTTGTTATTGAGAGGGACAAACCTGCCCACAAAGCCCTCTTCACCTCCTTTCCCAGGACAATAAAACAAGCAAACAAAAACAACAAGCCAACAAACTGTTACCAGTGGTTCTCTTCGATCTGACATAAACCAAAAAATGAATCTTAGATAATACATGGGCAGTTTCTGCTTTTAAGTGTACCTGTGGCATGAAGTCAAAAATCATTGAGCTATATGAAAGGCTAACTCCAACTTCGTGTTTCAGGAAAAGAACCTGAAATTACAGGCATCCTGACCTGTAAAATACTACTTTACTTATTGAATAACAAGGATAAAAAATATTCCTGAGTAATTTCTTTGTGGGTTGTTTACTTAATTTGATGAATTATTTCAGTTTAATTACAGCTGACTGAGGAATTTTCTGTGAAAGCCTTTTTTTGGGTTGTTTTTTTTTTTTTTTTTTTTTTTTTTTTTTTGGAGAAAGAAAATGCTACAGGGAAAGAAAAATTGATTTAAATAAATAATGGATTGATAAATTTTTATTTTTTGCTTGTTCTTCCTCCAGTACAGTGCTAACTGGAGATTTCCTCAGGGCGTTTTTCTCATCTTACTCTTTCTGTGTACATTTTGTCATTCTTACTAGAATTTTAAAGCAATGATCCTGAAAAAAGTTAAATTAATTTTTATTTTAGAAAAATAGCTAGTATTCAAATTCTTATAATAATCCTTTAGGACTACATTTTTGCATAAAAAAAAGTAATAGAAATTCGCATATTAAAATAAATCAGTTTACAGATTTTTTTAACTTGCAAAAATAAAATCTCACCCTATATTGCCTAGACTTACCAAACTGACATGTGTTAAAAATTTTCTAGACATCAGAATATTATTTAATGCATTCTCAGTGTGGCACAATAGAAATCAATGGAATTCTTGATATTGATTTCAGTGGAATAAATTGGAGAAACTAATAAACAGGTTTATTACCCTAGTAAAATCAGTGTCAGTTTGACCTAAGGTGGATAATTCTTTTGCCTTTAGCTGGAACTCTCATTTTTTATTCCTATAGGTTCATGTTTATTCTTTCAAAATTTCAAATGCAGAGGTCAGGCTATCAAAATATGATTCCATGTTGACTATCACTGCATAAAAATTATTTCGTAATGGACAGTAATTTCAAAGTTTCATATTTTCTCCAGCACCATCCATTTGTTCGATTACATGATAAATTATTTTCTATACATCCACCAAGGAGCACGCACTCTATAGTTGGAGGGGAAGCCCAACAAAACCCTGGTCCATCTACCCCTAGCTTCATTACAAGTGCCATCAGCCCGTCAAAGACAACCTGCACAAACCCAGAGAGCAGGGTAGAAGAGTAGCAGGTCGAAAAGGGTGTTTTCTCCAGGCCCAGCCCAGGGCTGCCCCTGGAGATCCTCAGCACCAGTTCCTGGGTGTGGGGGACACAGGGGTCCTTGTTCCTTGTCAGCTGTGTATGTGTGTGTGTGCGTGTGTGTGTGTGCGCGCAATGGTCTGTACCAGAAACAGGAGTCGGGCTCTGGCCTTGAGGACTGTTTGTGCGAGCACCAGCAGCCAGGGAGAGTGGTATCCAGGTGCAGCTTCTAGGGAGGTTGCAGGTCTTTGAAGGGATCCCAGTTCATACACATGTGCATATATATATTCACTGATTGACCCTCATATTACTCAGCCAGAGAAGGGAGCAGGATGAGGCTGTTGCTGCTGTCTGCATTCACACGAGTGTTCTGTTTTTCTGTGATCCATATAGCCAGCTGTGTGTATATTGATTTCTGTGGTATTTAAGTGTGCTTACTGTGAGTCTGCCTTCTGGGAAGTCCTTTTCAACTTTCCTACTGGTTGGACTGGGGTACTTGTAGCTGGCTTATTGTTTTTTTGCTTTGTTTTTCTTTTGGTTTTTTTTTTACATAATACTTAAAAAAAATACATAATCCACACCGTTTAAACTATAGTTTCTGGCTAAATAACCATTCTTTGCTTGTAATAATATATTTAAAATTCAGTTACTAAATTATGTTTTCAAACTCTTGCACTATTTCTCCACTAATATTTTCCTCTTTAGTCCCTCTTTAGTTTTAGCAATAGCACACGTTTTAGTAATCTGAAAAGTGTCAACTCATTATCACAGAGCACAGGTGGGTGCTCCAACTACCATCTTAGGATCATCTAGTTTTTTATCACTAACATTTATAAAGAAATGACCAACAGCTCAGTCTGATAAAAAATGCAGAAACTGAAGGCAGTAATGAAAAAGTAATATGATGATATACCATTAATTATGATGATGTCTTAGTGTGGGAAGTGGCAAAGATAATATTGCTGATAAGAAAGGAATGTGCTAATGAAGTGACTAGTTTACCAAAGGGATGCTAGAAAATTACTAAAAAACAGTGGAAAAACACCAGACCACCATTGGTGGTAGGAACTTGGGAGGGTCTTGTGGGCTGACCTCAGAAAAATACTAAAGTATAAATAGGACCATCAGATGAATAAACTTTGTCTCAGTTTGGACTACTGAGTCCATGAAATCAATACACCAAACCTTAGACCTTGATAGAACTAGAGCAATATGATATTTTTGCTGAGGAATTGGTAGTTAACATAATATCTTATCATTTATCATTTTCACACTTTTTTAATGTGTTAACCAGCATTTTGTATTAAATATTGTGCTTATGAAAGCAATTATTTGGTTATACATTTGTAAAAGAGATTAAGACAACTTTGGAAAATTCAATCTTTAGTCTCACAGACTGTCTAGTTTTAAGTTCTGAAGCACATTTGTAATATTGTTTCTCAATTAACTAATATTTGTTGCCTTTTTAATTATTTCTATATATCTAGAAAAGACGTTGTTGTTTGGGTTTTTTTAAAATTATTTTCTGTGTTCTTTCTTATAAAGTGGAAGATCTCTAATCATAGAAGCACAGAATGGTTTAGCTTTGAAGGCAGCTTTATAGTTCATCTAGTCCAACCTCTCTGTCATGGGCAGTGATATCTTTCACTAGAACAAGTTACTCAAAGCTCCATCCACCCTGACTTGGACCTCTTACTCTAGTCTTGTTTAGTCTAAATAGATTAAATACTACGTTTTTGCTAGAAAAGAGCCAAAAATCTGGTAATCATATAAGTTCTTTGGAACTTTTACACCATAATTTACTATTTTTACTGTGACAATGAAATATTCACTAGTACATACATGTCAGTATTTTGGGAAAAATTATTCTGGTAACATTTCAAAAGCTAAAAGTTCACATAGCTTCAGTTACTCAGCAATTAGGATATCACTCGTCCTTTTATACAGGACCAAAACTGGTCCTTTTATACAGGAAATACATGCCATAGCTGTGTCCTAACTGTCACACACTCTTCTTGCCTGTCTGTGACTAATGTTTGCCACCACAGTATCAAGTTTTCTTAGTCTCCTTTCCTTGCTTTTAACTAACATCACTACCTGAAGCTCCTCATCAAGGACTTATAAACAAGAAATAGTACAGAGAAGGGAAACTTTGATTTTATATTTATTACATACTTGTGTTACACTAATCTGTGATTTCAAAGGCTTTGGAAAGTAGTATTTTAAAAGACAAAAAGAACTTTTGCTGTAATGAAAGATTCTTTTAATGCTGTTGTTGGAAACACTAAAGAGAAAAAAAAAAGCCATTTTAATTTTACATCAACTAATAATATTTAACATACATATAACAGAAATAAAGAAAAAAACCAAACAAAAACAAAGAAAAAAAACAAACCCAAAAAAAAGCCAAGAGTTAATGAAATCTAACAAGAGTTCAGCTGAAATAACTAATATATAGATAGAATATATTTTAGAGGTTTTCTCACATCCAAGCACAGAATAATTCACATCAGTTTCTTCACAGAAAAAATACAGAATGAATAAGACGTGCAGTTGAGATTCTAGTTATTTTCTCAAAATGAAGAGTGTGAAAGTGATGCAGATTGAGTGTAACATGAAAACAATTTGCAATGATTCAGGTAATTCTGCTTTGGAAGTTCATACACTGAGAGAATGATATTGAAGGCTGCCCATTTTAAACTGACTCTGTCATGGGTTAGAGTGAATAACACAATCCAGGTTACTGAGAATTGCACTCTATACTCCACCTGATCATAGAAAAAGGAGCAGAAATGGGAATAAGCCTCCACTTTAACAAGGAATGAAAATTACAACACAGAGGCTTCTAATCAGAGAATAGTTTTTGTAAGGCTTTGATAGAGACATGGGAAAGGTTAGAAGACACCTTGTATAAGTGGATCTTAAGACAGAATTTAATAAAAGAAAGAAAGCAAAGGAGTAAAGTAATGATGTTGGCTCATTTTTTGTAGTTGCACTTGGCTAGGGACATCTCTCAGAAGATTATACAAATGTACCAGGAGAAAGAAAACAGATCTCAGTCATTACCTAATCATCAAGGAAAGCACTACAAACTGAATTTAAAAGCATTAGGGATAATTCCTCACCATTCATAGCTCTTGTGTATCCTGAAAGGAAAACTAAATTTTGGGAAAGGAGATATGCTAGATTATTTCATAATACTAGATTTTATTATTTCTGCCTTAAACATGTGCTTATGAAGAGTAAAACTACTGATATGAATAGAGCAGACAACCATGAATTAATTTAATCCAGGGGAGGCACCATTCTGAAATAAATAATTCAGAACATCCTGGAAGTATTTAGTAGGGCTACTGTGGCCTTAGACTCAAATTGTAGTGTTCAACTCATGAGCAGTTTGGCTCTTTAAGCAGCTGGGTACAGGACCTTACTACCATGGCTATCCAGCTTCTGGATGTGTGGCCAGTTCCATCTGATCTGCTGTGGATCAGCTGTCTTTGACATGAGAGAAAGATTTTTTTGTTAGTTCCTGTATTTAGGTTAAGCATAAGTGGAAATGATTTCAGCAATGAGAGGGAGCAGTTGTTAATAGCAAGGGATGAGATAAACATTAAAAAATGTTTTCTTGTATTTCATTTGATATCCTAGGGTGCTCAGTGTCACACACTAGAGATATTTTTCTTTTCAATCAACAATATACATTAAAGTTTTTGCGGTGATGGTGATGTGTAAGACTTACACCTGTAAGACTTCAAGTGATTCATAAAAATTTAAGTCTTGCTATTTCATTTTAATAATTCTTACCTAGCTTTTATGATTAATTGCTGAAGCAGCTAAAAAGCTGAAGTCATAGCAGTGCAATGTCCCTGAGGTCAGGATTTTTTTCTCTCTTGGCTTTAAAGAAGGTCATTAATCTTCAGCCCATCAGTGTTTTACACTTAAAATCCCAATTAAAGAACAAATGTTGCATCGTATGCTTGTTGGAATATTCTTTTTTATTAGGTCATGTGAACACTTCAAATGTGAAATAATGTCTTTCTAAATTTTCTTTAAACTTTCTGTCTCTTTTTATTACTGCAGTGAAGTCAAAATTCTTGTCTTTATTGTACCAACAGTGAAGCATACAGGTACATGTTTAGTACCAGGATGCCATATTTATGTATGTTTGAAATCTTATTTATCAGGACTTAACTACTTTCTCTCTCCCCTCTTGGTTAGCTTATAGAATGATGCCAGCATACCTCAGTCAGGCTGAGAACATCTTTCTGTTTAAGGATTTGTTTGAAGTCCTCTAACTTTATGCATGTAGTTACTTTGCCTTCATGTTTGGTGCTCTACAATGTTCTGCAGTCTGACTAGTGTTCTAAAACTGGTGACATCTGTGTCATGCGAATGAATCATAAATTGGCCCATGGAACAAAAATCCAATTTTTGTTCTGAAAAAGAAAAATTACACAAGGAGCTATATGCATTTTTCCAGCTGTGGTGCTTAACTGTTATGTTATTTGTAGCAGCTTAATATCACATAGTCAGACTATCTGCCTATTTACTTGCATTGCTGCTTTAGGAAAATAACAAGAAAAAGTAAAAAAACAAAAACAAAAACAAACAACTTACAGTTTTGATTTAGCATGGGCAGAATCATCTTGAATCAACTATTTTTCATGGAAGGTTTTACTTGGGCTGACAGTTTCAAAGACATAAGGAGGCATTGTCACTGAACTATGGTTCAGCCTGTTTGGAAACTACTTAATCCATAAAAATTTGTATTTCAGCAGTATTTCAAAATAGAGACAGTAGACAGGACCTGGAAAATGAATGTAAGAAAACCCAAAAGGTGTTCTAGCATTTCAGTACTTTTTAATGTCCCGTCTCATAAAAAGCATGTGAACCTGCTTTAATTTCCTTAACCTCCCGGTTTCTGTTATATTTATATTGAAGATAACTCTGACACACCCCCATAGCCATAAAGTACAGGCAACAGCTGCTAAAAAATATTTTATTTTGCTTTTGTAATGAATAGAACCCTTTCTTAAAAAGAGTGGCATATTAACTCTGAATAATAGTTGAAACAGTTTCTCATTTACATGGTAAGTTTATCTTGATGGAAAGCACAGAAACGTGCATATTTCAAAAACATTAATGGATGGAATTTGTATGTAACTATTCATAAATTTTTTCTGAAATATGGAAGATAATCTGAAAAATTGTTTCCATGTTCTTTACTTCTTCTTACTTTGATCAATATTTCAAGTCAGGACACAGTATCAGTCAGATAAGGAGAAATTAATCACAGAAGTATTAATGTATACATACAGACACATAGTTCAATTTTGCATTTCCCTCTTGACAAACTTTCCAGAGAGACAACTGGGGAGCTGGTCCCTCTCTTATAGTCCTTCCACGTTTTACAGTCTCTTTCTAACAGGATTTCTGATCAGTTAGACTAAAGATGATAAATATTTTTTTGTTCTTTGTTCACAGTAATAAGGTCTGCCCATGGAAAAGATCTTGTGGGTTATTTATTTCTGAGTTATATTTAAGATACCCAGACTGTGCAGAGATTTTACTAATCTTCAGTGCATTCAGTGTGGCAATGCCATGTGTTATGGTCCTTAGGTTCCTATCCTGCTGTCTATGCCAAATGTTACGGTTTCAAGCAACTTGTAATTTTTGGATCCATGAGAACAAAGTTCAACCATCAGGGGTGGGTGCAACCATAACGTTCTGAGAGAAAAGGAAAAGATACAAGGAAAAGAGAGAGAGTGCAATAAAGACATGGGAGAGAAAAAAATAAGAAAGCAAGCAAGAAAGAAAAGAATGAGGGAGTTTGAGAAAATCACCACCACAGGTCCAGACGTGTCCGGTGAAAATCTCTTGTTTAAGATGACATTCCGATCCTGGACAGGGCCCAATGCAGGATAGTGGGTCAGTGAAAGATGACAACCAAAATAGGAACATCAGTGTTGCTTATACACCACCAAATACCTAGTATTCCTGGCCAATGAATCACTGCTTCTTTGTTGGGCAAAGGAGAGGGGAAACTTGTGTCTCCAGCTTTTTACCCCAGGAGGAGAGCTGTCATTACCGTAAGTCAGTCAGCTGCCCATTATCAGCACGAGGCTGGAGGTGTCCCACTCCATTCAGAGACAACAGGAAAGGGGGCAGAGAGAGTGAGAAATCCTGGATTCATCATTGGGCCATCCAACAGGGGAGGGTTGATGCTGATGAGATTCCCCAAGTGCACCAATGCAGCCCATCATATTTTAGGCCTGTTTCATGCTTAGAAAGCATGGGTTGAGACATAACAGATTGAACAAATGGAGTAGATCACCCACTTTGATCTCCTTATCTCCACCAGACCCTAGGCCATATGCAGACCCTACCTGTCTCCTTCCCCTCCAGCAATCCCCTTGGAAATGCTAAGGAGGATTTGGATGGGGGGGGGGGAGGTTCACAAAGATGACTTGACCTCTTGACTACTTATGGAACAGCCAAAGGGGGTCGGATGGAGGGGGTTCCTTCACCCAGTCCCTCACAGTATGCATTGTTCTACTGGTAGCTCTTGCCCTCAATGTTCATAGTACAAAGTGAGATAAAAAATATAAAATGTTTTCTTGTGCTAGCCATAGAAGTAAAGCTATGCAATAGGGTATTAAGAAGCAATACAACCTTGAGCATTTTTCCAGTAATAATCCATTACCTTGGGCCTCTTCATCTTCACATGCTGGAAACACATGATGAGATTTCATTTCAGACATTTTAACTCTCTCTGTTATTCTCAGCCAGTAGGTAACATTTGGCAGTTGGTGAAGTATTTAAAATTAATTAAAGCAAGTGAGACACAGGAAACTGATCAAGACTGGCAAATGAAGCTAGGCCCACAGGTGAGAAATTCCATATGTAGATAAATGTACCACACTTTCGACAATCATATTTTAGAAGAGAATAATAATTTAAAAACAGTCTTATAATAGAGTAGCATGTGAAAACATAGAGATTATTGTCTTTTTTGTGGCCAGTAACCAGGGCTGTAAATTTTAAAATAACAGAATGTGGATGAAATAATAAATCAAAATTGAAATCTAAATCTAAATGCTTCAGAAGTTGGAGGGTATAAATTTAAGAGTCTTCGCATATCTGTGTTTTCTCAGTGCTTAGTTTTTCTTAGAAATGAGGGCACAACAAAGCTGAAGTCCAGTAAATGAAAATGATATAATAATTGTCCTTTTGCTCCATGGTAGAGAAATATGCATAAGAAAGGAGCAGGTGTGATCCTGAAGAAAACAATTATGCTACTATGTAACCTTTCAATTTTACATGATTTTTTAGGCATCAAACTAATCTTTGGGGGGAGGATATTTTTTTCAGACATCATACTTATTGAGATCTTCTCTGCTGTAAAATTCTGTCAGACTGAGAAGCCATGAGGCAAGCTGTCATTCTCTATTAATCGGGTGAAAGCATTTTGATGCATGCTAATGAAATATTCCCCCAGTGAAATATTCAGCAATATTCCCCCACTGTAGACAATAAATGAGCCAGAGACTAAGAAGGAGGTCTGTAAGAAGAATCATTAGTAGGTCAGATTTGTCTAAATCTGTATTGGTTCTTTTTCTTAGTTTAACAAGGAGTGAAAAATATTGGAAGAAGAAAATAAAGAACTCAAAATCCTCTACAAAAACAAAGTGAAGCACAATAAGAGCATCTTGTTTCAACCTTCCAAAGGAACATGAAATCTTCCATGGCAGTGAATACAGTAGTATAGCTCGGAAGAAAAGGTTAATAATGTCTTTGAAACTACTTGGGTAAGTTCTGCTCAAATCCAATAAATCGAAGCTTTATATTTTCTTTAGTGTGAAACTGCATTTGATGCTGAGTTAATTAAAAAAGCCTTTCTAATAGCATCAGATATTCAGCAAGTTACTTTGCATTTCTAAAATGATAAACAGTCAACACTGGACAACTTTTTAGTTAACTGTGAACTGCTATGTTCTTTAATGTTTTATTAAAATATTAAACAATTTCTTTTTTTAATTTCTCTGTGACTGTACTTTCAGTATGTTATGTATAATGAAATTGTAATCAATTTGAATGATGATAACCATTAATGTTCAGGGTTAACTTGTTTCTGTTCAGGAAGAAGACTTTTTTTAGAGGTTAGAAACTTGAAAAGCAATTTTCACAACACAGGGTTTTATTTTTCCATTTGTTTCACTTGAGAGACTTCATAAATACTGATGTCTTAGGGCTACAAACAGCTTTCAGCTAATGCTGCCATCTTCCATTTACATCCTTGGCATTTTATTCCTAGTCAAGAATGCAGCCAGTCCTCTCTGACACCCCATTGCTGCCCTGGAGAAATAAAACAAAGAGAAATAATTTTAAAAAATCAGATTTCTGGTCACCCTGTTTCATCACTTCATGAGGTGCATATATGTTACATGGAAAATGAAATACATTCTAAGATTTTGACACTTACTGTAAAGCTTTCAGATTACTCTTATCTGAAAAATGAGAATGCCATAAAATAGTATCAGCCTTAATTACTTCTGTACCAAAACGTTTAACATGACCCTCACATCTCAAATTTCTCTATCCCCCTGGCTGCACAGAGTTGATCCATTAATCAAATTTACTGTTGTCTGTGCTCAACCACAACTTCTGTTAAAAACTGTTGTCAAGAAAACCTATCACTGATGCTTGAAGCCTCATTCAGGTATTTAGAATGGTATTTCACCCATGAAATGCTGTTGCTTTCTTCGGATGTTTCTGCTGTAACTTCTTTGATTTATCATTTTAAGCAAAAAAAAAAAAAAAAAAAAAAAAGAAAAAAAAAAAAAAAAAAAAAAAAAGAAAAAAAAAAGGAAATAGCTAAAGTTAAGTTGCTATTGCTAGACTTTTCTTTCCAGACTATCAAAATTCTCTGTCTTTTGAAGCTTTTAAGGCTAGGAAATACCACGCAAGTATACTCATGACAGATAATGGTTTAATGAAATTTATTTGTATTTGGAACCACTTTTAACTCCATGAGGGTGCTCAGTTTCCTAGTGGGATACCCCCAGACATCTTATAATGGTTTGTTTTCCATAAATTTGTTATTTTGTATTTTTTTATATTTTTACAAGACTTGATATTCTTGGAAGCACTCATCTAAAGACTAGAGTTCTCATGCGTAAATGTAACAACTTCTTTGGTGAGATTATTGAAGGAATGTTTATGTATAAAAAAGGGAAAATTAAAGAAATCTGAAAAGAAACTAAAAAGAAATCTTATCTACTTATTTGGGAATAAGTGTATTTATTTTAGTCATCTGTTTAATATCTTCTTTGTCACAGTTAAGTAAGTGGGATATTTTTATTTCTTTTTCTCAGTTTCAGAAGAATCATAATTGACTAGGAAGAGGTTGAATATTCTAGTCTATGAAAAAACAAAAAAGTATGCTGAACCTACAGTCAGTAATTTTTATAAATTCTGTACCTTTTAACTTCATTGTAGTTCACTGGAAATTTCATTACAATATCCATCCACTATGAATTTTCATGTAGTTGATCAAGGAAGTTTTAATCTGAACAAATGTTAAATGAAATTATGTGTAAAGCTTTGAGTAGCATGGTACAAAGCAGATGAAGTTAACTCACACTTTTCTACACAACTTGCATAATCTTTTGTGTTGTTTCTTGCAAATGCAGAACTTGAGAGATACGGGACCTTATGTATTTGGAGGTAGCATTGTCTCTACTGGCCATCTACTCTATCATCTTGTTGTCTCAAAGGAATCAGGTCATAGCTGTTATAAAAGTACAATGGAAAGAGGGAAAAACATTTGAGCCAAAACACTCCCCAAATTAGGGAAGAAGAATGGAAATCATCCTGAGCTCCCTACTCTTTGCTAAATATAGTAATGGAAGAAAAGACTGGTTAAGCAAAACCAGTAGTGCCACTCTCAGCTCTAAGGTGGAGAGTGTAAGCTGTAAGCTCTATAGCACTGGATCCTCTTTTTTTAAAATTTAAAAATACTATTTTCCAAAAACATGTTCTATTGCTTGGCACACATTCATACAAATTGCTGTTTTGAATAGCTTTGCATGCTTTGTAAACATCTGGTTTGGTTTTTTTGTTTAAAGCAACTTTAATTATTCTCACTTATGGAAATCATCTACAATTTTGTAGTGTTAAAGTCTGTAATCTGAAGTATTTTGATGAAATGCAAGAAGAATAATTTTTTTTCACATGATTGAATGGTTTGGTCAAGAATAAGTGGATATTTCTATGCTATATTTACTATATTATATATTTACTTTACTATATTTACTATAAAAAAAAAACAACCAAAAAAACCAACCAAAAAAAATCATTAAGTGTTTAAGTATAAAATACATATGGATTTAATAACATGCTTCAGTTACTCAAATCAAATTGTGAAGCCTGTACATCTTTGAAACCTGGTTTTTTTCAACAGTATAGTGTGTGCATAACTGATGTAAAATGTATTGTTCCAGCATATTTTGCAGTCTTATTACCTTACAACCTTATAACCTATTTTTGTTGTAATTACTTCTTTTAGTTATGAAAAAAATAGATTTGAACAGTTTTTTGTTTAGAATTGCACATTTAATATTTAAATGTTTGAAATCACACATTTTCCTAGAGAAAAAAGATTTAGAAGATATTGCTAATATGTTTTTAATTTTTTTTCCCCATTTTATTTTCAGGAATAGCAGATCATATCAAAAAAGCCCGTCAAGTCTCCTTACAGTATAGTAAGGTGAAATTTATCCTCTGACACCTCTGGCCCATTTTTGTTCTTCTCCTTTTAGGTACATGCTGACTCTGAAGCTTTCATTTGTGAGAGATATTTTGTTTGTTCTTGTTACAAAGGCACCTGTCAAGTAGTAACTTAAGTGACAGCAGGAATCTTATTTCTAAGGCTGTGCCAAAACAGTCTTTTTGTTTTCTGTAAGCAGGCAAATATTCTTTCTGTCAATGTGACATATGTTTTCTATCTACTGGGAACCAAAGTATTTTATAAGCATGCAACAGAGGTCCAGCAACAATGCCTGACTAAAAGTAATCAGTGCCAAAGCAATATGAAAATATCTCTTCATATACATTATGAAATACACTTCTAGAACAAATTCTTAAATACTTACAAAAATTAAAATGCTACATGTTTTTAGTACTATTTAATAAAAACTTTCTAATGACACAAAGTGAAAAGAGAATCAGGAACTCTAAAAACAAATAAGTAAGGACATTCAGGATAGAAAAATATGTAAGAATAATAAAAGATCTCTGAGAAAAATCTAAAAGAAAAAAAAAAAGAAGAAGAAAAAAAAAAAAAGAAAGAAAGAAAGAAAGAAAGAGCATAAAATCCCCTGAGCCCCTGAACTTTCCTTAAAAAAACAGCTGTAAGTTACACAGAAATCATCCAGATCTATATTCCAGATCTGATTCTGCCCCTGTACTCAGCACTGGTGAGGCCACACCTTGAGTACTGTGTCCAGTTCTGGGCCCCTCAGTTTAGGAAGGAGATTGAGGTCCTGGAGCATGTCCAAAGGAGGGCAACCAGGCTGGTGAAGGGACTCGAGCACAAGTCCTGTGAGGAGAGGCTGATGGAGTTGGGGCTGTTCAGCCTGAAGAAGAGGAGGCTCAGAAGAGACCTCATCACTCTCTACAACTACCTGAAAGGAGGTGGGAGCCAGCTGGGGGTTGGTCTCTTTTCCCAGGCAACTGTTAGGAAGACAAGAGGGCACAGCCTTAAGTTGTGCCGGGGGAGGTTTAGGTTGGATATTAGAAAGAATTTCTTCACTGAGAGCGTGATCAGGCATTGGAATGGGCTGCCCCGGGAAGTAGTGTATTCTCCGTCCCTGGAGATATTTAAAAAGAGACTGGATGTGGCACTCAGTGCCATGGTCTAGTAACTGCAGCAGTAGTGGATCGAGGGTTGGACTTGATGATCTCTGAGGTCCCTTCCAACCCAGCCAGTTCTATGATTCTGTGACATTACAAAGGAATATTTTGCATCTTTGTATTGTTTGTTAATGGAACTATTGTCTTCTCTTGTAAAGGCTGACACACCTTTTTCTTTCTTGGACAAAATGAAGACTAGAAAATTTCTGTTTCCATCATCATTAGAGGGCTTTATAGGTAATTGAGGTACGTATCTTCTTGATTACACATATAATTACCCATGCATATTACAGTTATTACAATTGTATTTAACCATCAGCCAACTGCATGAGTAGTGTATATAATCAGATATTTAAAAGATTTGTCATTATAGTTTTATTCACTATAGTTGGGTGGTAGTAGGCTAGATAGGTTAGCTTTTTGATTCTGAGCTTTATTGTTGGTTTTGTTTTTGTATTTTAACATAAATAATGAAAATTTAGAGTGATGGCTGTGACTGTGAATCAGCTTGTCACTTTACTATCCCGGTATATAAATAACATTTTACTATAACATATTTTTCTTTGTATACCAGATGTCAGACATACATATAGTTTTCTCCAGACTTTAGTTTATAGACTGATGAAGCATGTAGATAGTTAAGTAAGGGACAGATCCACTACTTAGGTAAGTCAAAGGAAATGTTAAATAAATCAGGAGTCTAGCTGAACACTCACAGTCTCTTCGAAAAGCCAAACTACAACTACATTTTTACTGACCTTTTGTTTACCCAAATGATGACCAATATTTCAAATTAAAATTAACACTAAAGTATTTTCTTTATCTTTTTCTCTTTCTTTTTCTTTTCCTTTTTCTTTTTCCTTTTCCTTTTCTTTTTTTTTCTTTTAATGCATTTTTGCATTAATTGATTAAAAAGGCACATGTCAAGATCTAGTTTCCCTTCCCCATCTGATGATAGTGTTGCCATTCAAAACAGAACCATCGAATTAGATGGGTTGGAAAGGACCTCTGAGATTATCAAGTCCAACCCTTGAACCACTACTACCATGGTTACCAGAACATGGCACTGAGTGCCACATCCAGAAATGGAGAATCCACCACCTCCCTGGCCAGACCATTCCAATGTCTGATCACTCCCTCTCTAAAGAATTTTTTTTTCCTAATATCCAACCTAAACCTCTGGCAGAGCTTAATTCCATGCCTTCTTGTTTTACTGGGAGCTTCCTGGGAGAAGAGACCGACCTCCCACTGGCTCCCACCTCCTTTCAGAGAGTTATAGAGAGTGATGGATCCCTTCACAGCCTCCTTGCTCTTCTCTGGACCTGCTCCAGCACCTCAATCTCCTTCCTGAACAGAGGGGCCCAGAACTGGACACAGAACTCAAGCTGTGGCCTCACCAGGGCTGAGTACAGGGAAAGAATCCCTTCCCTGGACCTGCTGGCCACTCTGTTCCTGATACAGGCCAGGATGCCATTGGCCTTCTTGGCCACCTGGGCACACTGCTGGCTCATATTCAGCTTCCTGTCAATCCAGACTCCCAGGTCCCTTTCTGCCTGGCTGCTCTCCAGCCACTCTGTGCCCAGCCGGAGCTCCCCATGGGGTTGTTGTGGCCAAAGTGCAGGACCTGGCACTTGGCCATGTTGAACCTCATCCTGTTGGAATCAGCCCAACTCTCCAGTCTGTCCAGGTCCTTTTGCAGAGCCCTCCTGCTTTCCAGCTGATCCACACTCCCACCCAGCTTAGTGTCATCTGTGAATTTGCTAATTATGGATTCAATCCCCCCATCTAAATCATCAATGAAGATATTAAAAAGAACTGGGCCCAGCACCAATCCCTGGGGGGCACCACTGGTAAGCGGCTGCCAATTGGATCAGCACCATTCAGCACAACTCTCTGGGGGCCTCCAGCAGTCCCTAACCCAGCAAAGAGTGCTCCTGTCTGAGCCCTGGGCTGACAACTTCTCCTGGAGAATGCTATGCGAGACAGTGTCAAAGGCTTTGCTGAAGTCCAGGCAGACTCACTCCACAGCCTTCCCCTCATCCACCACGTGGGTCACTTGATTATAAAAGGAGATCAAGTTGGTCAGACAGGACCTGCCCTTCCTAGCCCTGTGCTGTCTGTGTCTGATCACCTGTCCATCCTGCAGGTGGTGTATGATTGCCCCCAGGATGTTCTGCTCCACAACCCTGCCAGGCACTGAGGTCAGGCTAACAGGCCTGGAGTTTCCTGTGTCCTCCTTTTGTCCCTTTTTGTGGATTGCTGTGACATTCCCCAGCTTCCAATCATCTGGGACCTCCCCAGTGAGCCAGGACTGTTGGTAAATGATGGAGAGGGGCTTGGCGAGCTCTTCCACCAGCTCCCTCATCACCCTGGGGTGGATACTGTCTGGTCCCGTAGACTTGTGAGGATCTAAGTGGCTCAGCAGGTCACAAACTGTTCCCTCCAGGTTTGCAGGGGAGCTACTCAGCTTCATATTTCTCTCTACAAGCCTCAGAAACAGCTGTCCTCAGGACAAGCTGTCTTACTGTTGAAAACTGAGGTAAAGAAGGTGTTAAATACCACCAGCCTTTTCCTCATCTTTTCCCCCCATGTCCAACAAAGAGTGGAGGTTTTCCCTGCCCCTCCTTTTGCTACTAATGTATCTGTAGAATAATTTTTTGTTATCTGTCACAGAAGTGGCAAGATTGATTTTAAATTGTGCCTTTGCCTCTCTAATTTTCTTCCTACATGACCTAACTATATTCCTAAACACTTCCTGAGTATCCAGACCTTTTTTTTCGTAGTTTGTAAACTCTCTTTTTTATCCTGATTTTCTTCACTATCTCCCTGCTCAGCCAGACTGGTCGTCTTCCCCTCCGCCTTGTCTTTTGGCACACAGGGATAGACTGCTCCTGTGCATTCAGGACTTGCTCCTTGAAGTACACCAGTCCCTCCTGGACCCCTTTGTTTTCAAGGGCTGTTTCCCAGGGTACACTCTGAATCCGTCTTCTGAAAAGGCCAAAATCTGTGCTCTGGAAATTCAGCGTAGAGGTTTTACAGATGGCCGTCCTTGCACCCCTGAGTATTGAAAACTATTATTTCATGGTCACTGACCCATGGCCCATGATGCACCAGGTAGCCTTTGACCACTACAGTCCCACCAGCCCCTCTCTGTTGGTAAACAGAGTGCCCACCTATCCCTGGTGGGATCGTTTACCAGCTGGAGTAAGAAATTATCCTCTATGTGCTCCAAGAATCTCCTAGACTGCCTCTTCTCTACGGTGTGTAGTTCCCAGAAGATATCCAGCAGGATGAAGTCACCCACAAGAAGAAGTGATGGTGATTTCGAGACATGTCCCAGCTGCTTGTAGAATAATTCACCATTCGGTTGAGTGGTCTGTAACAGACTCCCACCAGGATGTCAGCCTTGTTGGCCTTTCCCCTGATTTTGACCCACAGGCACTCAACCTTGTTGTTACTGACCTTGAGTTCTACAGAGTCAAGAGACTCTCTAACATATAGAGCCATCCCTCCACCTTTCCTACTTGTCTGTCCCTTCTGGGGAGCTTGTAGACATCCTTGGCAGTACTTCAGTCACGTGAGTCCTCCCTCCACGTTTCTGTGCAGGCAACTTCATCTCAGTTTCTTTGCTATGCAATGGCTTCCAGATGAATTGACGTACCACTTGCATTGTGTTTGGTGAAACCATCAGAAACTATAAACATGAATACAAATATTTAAATATATATTTACCAGTGCTGTGATGGTCATTTAGACACATATTTTGAAAAGCCTAATGTGTGAAAGGAAGCAGTCATTCAAACATTGTAACTTATGAGAGTGAAGAACCCTTAAAATACATATGGCTGGAAAACAAACTTTATAACTATAACCATTAGTACATTTGGAGACCCTTTTTCCTAATTAGTACTGCATTTATCTCTCTTAGTTTCTCTAAGTTTAAATATATTTCTGACTTTGATCCTTCAGCACTGTTTTTTAGCTCCTAAGATTTATCTACTGACATCCAAGTCTTATTTAGGCCACTAGTAGGAATTACTTACTAGTAATTAGTTACTAGTAAGTAATTCTTAAGGTAACAGTTCCTCTAATATAACTGCAGAAGTTAAGCCTAAGAAATTAATACCCGTTAAGACTGTTGGACTACATGAATATAGCAATATACTTACAGCTATCTTTAGAGTTCATTTCTGATAGGGAAGAGAGGAAGCAAACCTGCTTCCCAACAGAGCAGTTGACATAAATCTTTTTGGATCATGGCTTTTCTCAACTGAGTGTCAGTTACCCTGATATTATGAATCTAACCTGTTGTCATGACCAAGTCTTCAAAGATGATTTCTGTATAAATCCTGTGTTGGTGTTGAAAAAGTGAAAGACAAAATCCTGAATCGTGAGAAGCATGGAGAGAGCATACACTCTGAAGTGTAAGGACATCTTTCTTCTCTCCCTTCATTTCCTCACCCAGACCCAGCACAGCAAGCAAATAAGGTGCTTGCAATAGGACTATACCATAACTTCTGACTATATATTCTGCAGTAATCTAGAAGTATGTTTATTTTCCTCCAGGAGTCTATTTAGGAATAATTTTTACTCTACATTTAAAATAATGTTTCAGCAGTTTGTTGTGAAGATAGATGGAGGAAGTTAAATGCAGTGAAATATCAGTGTATATAGAAAGTTTAAAAAAACTGAGTTCGGAATTAGAGTTTCGTTACTTAAAGGTCTACCTACAACTACAAAATGTACACATAACTGTTAAAAAAAATTAGCTCAGGTTTTTCCTTTTGTTTCTTTTTCTGAAAAATAAACTATGGAATTCCACTCAGACAATGTTATATTCAGTTTCAATACTGTTTAGTATTTCATTTGTAAGAATAGTTAAGCCAAACACAGTTAAATTTTTTATTCTTTACCATGCTTATATAATGTACACAGTGAAAGAAAATAAGCAAAATCAATTAGTGTTATGACTAAGAATGTAATGTGATAAAGAAATTTACATTCAAATTCTGCTCTAAAGAAGATTGAGTCCTTTAATCCTAAGTATACCAGAGATGGCAGCTGCTTCTCCATAATCAGTGCCATAACTGTTGCAAAAGTTATGCTCATGTCTTTTTCTTCTTCCAATTACCATTTAGTTATTTTATGCAAAATCTCTTGAAAATGGAAGAAAACATATTTATTTATCCATCATCCAGGTAGGATGTATAATCAGAAGAAACTAATACAAACCCAGTGGGAGAGAAAAACTGAATCTCACCTTAAATCAGATTACTATGAAGGTGAACAACTAAATCATGAGAGCTGCAGTTCCTTACAGTGTCATTTCTTTATACATCAAAATATTGACAAAGCCTCCTAACTAGCTAAAACCTAAAACTTGTGATCCAGTATGAACCAGCTGATGAAAACATAACAGGGATATTATGCAAGACACAACCTCTTGCAGCTGATAGATAGAAGATAGTTTAATTATTATGAGCACATGGTTTGCAAAAAAATTTCTTTTTTAAGTACCAAATTTTGCAGGAATAATATAATACCAGAAGACCAATTTAAATGACCTGAAAGTTCTCTTCTGGGAAAAAAAAAAGTCTCAAATTTTAGTGGCTTTTTTCCTTTGTAATTTGTTTTTCCTATACATATGTGGATCTAACTGAAACCTCAATTAGGCGAACACTTTTATCACCTAAGTTTAAATCAATAGAAGTAAAAATGCAAACATATCTAAACTACATGGGCTTGATGCTGTACAATGTTCCTTTTCCAAACAATGATGCATAAAGATAGATTTTCAACCCTCTTCCTCAGTAGAAAACCTAGAGGAAATATGGTATTTCTATTTTTTGCAATTTAGGAATACTTCAGCAAATGAAGTCTTCAGCATCATCTTGCAACCATTGCCTTTCTACACACAATTAGCAATTATCAAGTCAGAAGCTTAAAACTGTATTGAATTCTTAAAAAAAAAAAAAAAGCCTTCACCATGTCAGTGTTCAGATGCTGGGTTTTGTCTGAATTACGTTAACTAACTTTAGCCTTAGAACTATGTCAACTTTGCTGGGGTTGAAGTTGCAGCAGGAGATACATTTGATAGTAATCAGAAATATTTTAAAACTAGGTGAACAGAGTCAGCACTTCCGATAAACTTTTAGCTTTTATATTTCTTTCTTTCCAGCTGAAGTGTTGTAAAGAAGACCTACTCTTTTTGTAATGTTCTTTTTTAATGTTACAAATAGCTGATAGCTGAAGTCTATTCAAGTTTGACAGAAAATTGCCAGTAAACTTTAAATTAAGTCCTTGAAGAGAACAAGTGGGACTTTGACTCACTTCAGGCTAAGAATTATAGAACAAAGATTGGCTTTTGAACTATGATAATACTTGAACTAGAAAGAGTTGATCGATTTTTGTACTAGAAAATAAACTTTTTACAAATATAAGACATTTGTGGGGTGAACAATACCAATGTGGATAGTCACAGTTCAATTTAACCTTCCAGTGTTACTTCTGTCTATATAAGACCATGTAATGTAATACAGTTAGACACACAAATACATATATATTGACTATATCTTAATTAAAATACATGTATACCTAGAATTAATTTAATAGTTTGACAACAGGGTAAAATGCCAGCAGCTGCAGGTAAGAGAGAATTCAGTACTTGAACTAATGGACTACTAATAACAGCACCAGATAAGAATAGATTATCTGACCCATTTTTTAATCTCTTTGTTCTTGAAAGTTAACAAAATTCCAGTAAAATAAATGGCTTGAAGTCTTACACTTAATAGTAGAGCTGATGAGGGTTTTAACATTTTTCACAATATTGCAGACTGTGTTTTCTGTCTATTGCCCAATTCATCAGTAAGCATCTCAGATATGTATTTAATTACTGACGTGCACAAAAATATAATTTATTTCAGAAAATAGCATTTGATTATTTAGAATTTTGTTTCTGAGAAAAGATATAACAAATAAGGTTTATAAAACACTGTTTAATTTTAGTAACATTCCTAGAATTAAAAGAGTTTGCTCAGTTTACCCACTTCAACAACATTTTAAGAAGTTAAATAAGAAGGGTTAATGGAAAATTAAAGACAATATTTTAAGAGGCAAATGTTTCTTCGAAGTGTGATTAAAATATGGTGCCAATCTTCAAAACAAACCCATTATTTATACCGTCACTAGTTGACAGTTGCCTTTACAGGCTGTTAAACATTATTATGTAAATTAACAGTTATGGATAAGTTTTTTGAATAAAGCATTTCAAGATACAAGGTATAACATCTCTGGTAACAACTAAGCTATAGTTTGCTTACCACTGTACCTAAAGGCATATCTCACTTATGCAGAGGTACATTTAAGGCTTAAATGTAGAGTGTTCAAAAATATTTCTACAATGCAATGATGATTTCCTCACATTTTATGAATCATATGCAAAAACATCACATCCAAAACAAAGAAATATGTGTGTATATATAGTTTATGAATGTATAAATTAATATTTTAAATTAAATAGGTCACACCATTCTTAGCACACTCTTTTCACATGTTTATTAGAAGCAAAAATATTACTTGCTTCCCCTTTAAAAATCTTGAGTACAAATTAGTGGTTTAAATTAAAAGCTATAGATGCAATGAATAGGAAATGCAATTAACAGATAATCTCATTCCAGGTTTTTGTCTAAATTTTGCCTTAGCCAAAACTTTTATCACCAACAATATGCTCTGAAACACCAAAACAACATTTATACTACATTTTCTTGAAATTTAAACAGAAATGGGAATTGTTATAACCTTGTCCAATTTTCTCTCTAGAGGAGACACATCAGTTGATTTCAAATTTATACAAGAGGTAACTGTATTTTTTATAAATCAAATGCCAGTAGAATAACAAGACACATCACTAATGCACTCCTTTGATAAATACTAGCAATTGTTGAGTTAAAAAAGTAAAGCAATTTGGCAGACAAAAAAAAAAAAAAAAAAAAAAAAATCACAACCCTGAACTTCAGAATGGTCAACTTTGCCCTCTTCAAACAATTGCTGGGGGAAATCCTATGGGACAGGGCAGTAGAGGGTAAAGGAGCCCAAGATGGATGGTTGAGATTCAAGGACCACTTCTGAGCTGAAAACTGGTGCATTCCAATCGGAAGAAAATGAAGAAAGGGAACTAGGAGACCAGTATAGTTGAACAGGGAACTGCTAGGTAAATGGAAATGGAAGAAGAGAAACCAAAGGTTGTGGAAGAAGGGCTGGCCATTTGGGAGGAATATAAGATGGTTGTCCAAGAATGCAGAGAGGCAAATAGGAAAGCTAAAGCCTCCTTGGAATTAAACCTTGTGAGATAGGGACAACAGGAAAGGCTTCCTTGAATACACAGCAGATAAAACTAACACTAGAGGCAATGTAGGCCCACTGCTGAATGAGTCAGATGCTTTGTGGCAGAAGTTACAAAGAAGGAGGAATTGTTAAACTCCTTTTCCTCTTTGAATACTGCTGGAGGATGTCCTCAGAAGCCCCAGCCCCCTAAGGCAGCTGAGGAAGTCAGGGTAAAGGATGAATTTGCCTTGGTTTGATGAAGACTGGGTTAAGGAGCAGTTAATGAGTCTGGACATCCATAAATCCATGGGTCCTGATGGAATGCATCCACAGATGCTGAGGGAATTGGCAGATGTCATTGCTAGGCCACTCTCCATCATCTTTGGGAAGCCACTGGGAACAGGAGAGGTGCCTGAGGACTAGAGGAAAGCAAATGTCACTCTAGTCTTCAAGAAGGGCGAGAAAGAGGACCCAGGTAACTACAGGCCAGACAGCCTCACCTCCACCCCTGGAAAGGTGATGGAACAACTCATTCTTGATGCTGTCTCCAGCCACATCAAGGACAAGAGGCTTATCAGAAGCAGTCAACATGGCTTTACTAAGGGAACTCATGTCTGATCAGCATGATAGAATTCTATGAGGATGTAAGTGGGTGGATGGATGATGGCAGAGCCGTAAACATAGCTTATCTTGATTACAGTAAGTCATTTGACACTATCTCCCACAGCATCATTGCAGCTCAACTGAAGAAGTGTGGCCTGGATGACTGGGTACAGAAGCTGATCAGGACCTGGTTGAAGGATAGAAGCCAGAGAGATGTGGTCAATGGGATGGAGTCTTGTTGGGACTCTACTTCTAATGGAGTCCCTCATGGGTCAGTACTGGGACCAGTACTATTCAATAGATTTATTTATGACCTGGATTAGGGAATAGAGTATACTATCAGCAAGCTTGCTGATGCCACACTACTGGGAGGAGTGGCTGATAAACCAAAAGGTTGTGCTGTGATTCAGAGGGACCTAGACAGACTGGATAAAGTGGCAGGGAGAAATTTAATGAATTTTAACAAGAGCAAGTGAAACTTTTTCATCTGGGAAAGAACAACTCCGGGTATTAGTATAGGCTGGGGACTGAGCTGTTGGAGAGCTGCACGGGAAAGGGGGGTGGGAGTTCAGGTGGATGGAAGGATGACCATGAGCCAACAATGTGTCCATGTGTCCAAGAAGGCCATAGGCATACTGGGGTGCATTAGAAGGGGTGTGGTTAGTAGGTCAAGAGAGGTTCTCCTCCCCCTTTACTCTGCCCTGGTGAAGCAGCATTTGGAATACTGTGTCCAGCTCTGGGGCCCTCAGTTCCAGAAGGACAGGGAACTGCTTGAAAGAGTCCAGCACAGAGCAACCAAGATGATTAAGGGAGTGGAACATCTCCCTTATGAGTAGAGGCTGAGGGAGCTGGGTCTTCCTTCAGCTTGGAGGAGAATGAGGGGTGACGTCATTGATGTTTATAAATATGTATGGGGTGAGTGCCAGCAGGATGAAATCAAACTTTTGTCAGGGGTGACTGACAATAGGACAAGGGGCAATGTTTATACATGGGAGCATAGGCAGTTCTGTATAAATATCAGGAAGAGTTTTTTCACTCTGAAGGTGACAGGCTATTGGAACAGGCTACCCAAGGAGCTTGTGGAGTTTCATAGAATCATAGAATCATAGAATTGGATGGGTTGGAAGGGACCTCAGAGATCATCGAGTCCAACCCTTGATCCACTACTGCTGCAGTTACCAGACCATGGCACTGAGTGCCACATCCAGTCTCTTTTTAAATATCTCCAGGGATGGAGAATCCACTACTTCCCGGGGCAGCCCATTCCAAAGCTTGATCACCCTCTCAGTAAAGAAATTCTTTCTAATGTCCAACCTAAACCTCCCCAAGCACAACTTAAGGCCATGTCCTCTTGTCTTGCTCTTTCTCTGGAGACATTCAAAACCCACCTGGACACCTACCTGTGTGACCTACTGTAGGTGACCCTGCTCCAGAAGGGGAATTGGACTAGATGATCTTTCAGGGCCCCTTCCAGCCCCTAAAATCCTATGATTCTATGATTCTGTGAACATCCAGACCCTTAGAAAAGATAGATTTAAGAAGTTACTCACAATTGCAAGGATGGAAGTAGAATTTTAAGACACAGTACAAAAATTGCATTAGTAAGAAAAAAATCTATGAAAGATTGATGGTTTGTTGGCAGGTCTTCCTTCTACCATCCCCTGCCTTTGCCTTCTGCTACTTAAGTGGTGTGGCCAGACCCTCTTGCCAGTGCGGGTTGATAAAAAGTTGTTGAGTATCTCAGCCTTTTCACAGATTACTTGTCCTTGCTGCCACTGTCTGTATACTTTGTTCTTACATCCAGTTGTGTTCAGGAGTTCCTTATTCACCCATGGAAGTCTGGTATTCTTGCCTGCTTTCCTTTTTTGGGACTCATTGCTGCTGGGCAATGTATAAAGGGCAGATCTGCAAATCTGGGTTTTCATATCCACAATCCTGACCATTGTGGTTTGAGCCAGGCTTATAATAAAGGATCACATGGATCCTTTCACTCCTCCTCCCCCATTACAGGATGTCAAGGAGGAAATACACCTAAACCAAGACTAAGGGTATGAGGTTCTTACTCACCAGTTACAGTCATGGACAAAATAGACTCAACTTGGAGAAAAAATAATTCATCATTAGTCACATCAAAATAGGGTAAAGAGAAAATACAAACCAGAGCCTAATACTTTCCCCCACCACTACCTTCTTTCCAAGCCCAATTACTTCTGTTCTTGATATCTCTGCCTGCACCCCCCCAGTGTCATGGGAAACAGGGAGTGTAGTCTACAGTCTGGATGTCACAGGTTGTATTCTTGGCAGGAATACTCCTTCCACCTCTGGGATAAAGTTGCATCAGTCTTCCCCTACTCCACCGTGGCGTCCCTCCCATGTGGGAAAGCCCTTCACAAACCCCTCCAACGTGACTTTCTCCTTCTGGGCACAGTTACTTACATGAGTCACCCCTTAGGGACCCCTTCCCTGATACTAGAAACAGTGCTGCATCAACCCAGAACACTGACCTGACAAAATAAAAGATTATTGGAAAAATAACCAATGTTAGCAAAATTATATCCATGACATTATTTTTTCTCAGCATCTTTCACATAACTGACATCTGGTAATGCAGATATCAATAGAAAGGAAAATAACCACTTCTCATTAAACAGAAAAAGAGCTACCGGCAACATGCTGCACTGACCTTGCTGTTGGAGGGTTTCAACGGAGACCAATCAGGTGTAAGGGGGTGGCACCCACCCGGAGCACGAGGGATTTAAAGCGCCTGCTGGGAGCGCCAGCGACCCAGAGCGCGACGAACAGGAGCAGGCAAACAGGAAATTGAAGTGGCAGTTAGCGAGGCAGTTCTCGCAGGCAGAGCGAGCAGGAGGGCACAGATAACAATGGTTTCCAAAAAAGCAAAAACTGTTGCTGTCGAGAAGAAGGGTGTGTCCATACAGATGGCATCCCTTAAGAGGAACAAAAAAATGGACGTAGCTATTCAAGTCTCTGGCTGTGCAGAATGTTTAAGCCTCGTCTTAGCACCGGCGGACAGTGAAAATAAGCTCTGTGTGAGATGCGAGCAGGTCAATGACTTGCTGAGCATGGTGGGAGAGCCTAAGGAGGAGGTGGAGAGACTGAGAAGTATTAGGGACAGCGAAAGGGAAATTGACTGGTGGAGTCACACCCTTTCGACTGCAATAGAAATGCAACAGGAGACGGTGAAGCCCTGCCCCTCCTCCTATCAGGCAACCGATGCAGACCAGGTGGATAGGGGAGAATGGAAACAGGTCCCCCACCGGAAAGGCAAAAGAATTCTCCCCCAACCCCCACCATCCCCCCAGGTGCCCACAGAGAACAGATACGAGGCCCTAGACCCAGAGAATCAAGAGGAGGACAGACAAGAGGACGGACAAGAGGACGATCTGTCCAGAAGGTCTCCCGTTCGCCCCCTGTCTAGCAGTCAGATTAAAACTTCACCCACAAAGAAAAGAAGAAGGGTAGTCGTAGTTGGTGACTCCCTTCTGAGGGGAACTGAGGGCCCTATATGTCGACCTGACCCATCCCACAGAGAGGTCTGCTGCCTTCCTGGCGCCCGGGTGAGGGATATTACTAAGAGACTCCCTCAACTAATTCGACCCTCAGATTATTACCCACTGCTGGTAGTCCAGGCTGGCAGTGACGACATCAATGGAAGAAGTACCAGGGCGATTAAAAAGGACTTCAAGGCCCTGGGTCGATTAGTTGGTGGATCAGGAGCACAGGTGGTGTTCACCTCAGTTCCTGCAGTAGAGCAGATGAATGAGGAGAGGAGCAGGAAAACACATCTCATCAATAGGTGGCTAAGGGATTGGTGCCACCGGAAGAACTTTGGGTTTTTTGACTATGGGATGAATTTCAGCATACCAGGTGGACTGCAACTATCTAACAGGGGAAAAAGGACTCTAGCCCACAAGCTGGTGGGTCTAATAAGGAGGGCTTTAAACTAGGTTCGAAGGGGGAAGGGATTGAAACAAGGTTCTCCGGAAAGGAGCCCAAGGGTGGACAGCGCAAGTTAAGGGACAAACCAGCAGCCCAACTGAAGTGCATGTACACCAATGCACGCAGCATGGGCAACAAACAGGAGGAGCTGGAAGCCACCATGCAGCAGGAAAGATATGATGTAGTCGCTATCACGGAAACGTGGTGGGATGACTCCCATGACTGGAGTGCTGCAACGGGTGGCTACAGGCTCTTCAGAAGGGACAGGCAGGGTAGGAGAGGCGGAGGGGTAGCCCTGTATGTTAGAGAGTCTCTTGACTCCATAGAAATTGAAGTAGGTGATAATAAGGTGGAGTGCCTGTGGATCAGAATTAGAGGGAAGGACAACAAGGCTGATACTGTGATGGGAGTCTGTTACAGAGCACCCAACCAGGAGGATGAGGGTGATGAACTCTTCTACAAGTAGCTGGCACATGTTTCAAAATCGTCGTCCCTTATTCTCGTGGGTGACTTTAACCTGCCGGACATCTGCTGGGAATTCCACACAGCAGAGAGGAGGCAGTCTAGGAGATTCCTAGAGTGTATTGAGGATAATTTCCTGATGCAGCTGGTAAATGAGCCTACCAGGGATGGAGCCCCACTTGACCTACTCTTTACAAACAGAGAGGGGCTGGTGAGGGATGTGGTGGTCGGTGGGCATCTGGGACTTAGTGATCACAAAATAATAGAGTTCTCAATAATCAGGGATACAAGGAGGGTTGTCAATAAAACCTCTACATTAGACTTCCAGAGGGCAGATTTTGGCCTGTTCAGAAGACTAGTCCAGAGCATACCCTGGGAAACAGCCCTTGAAAACAAAGGGGTCAAGGAGGGATGGACATTCTTCAAAGAGCAAGTTTTGAAAGCTCAGGAGCAGGCTGTCCCGGTGTGCCGAAAGGCGAGCCGGCGGGGAAGATGACCACTCTGGCTCAACAGAGAGACTTCGAAGGAAATTAGGATTAAGAAGAGGGTCTACCGGTTATGGAAAAAAGGGTTATCTACTCAAGAGGAATTCAGGAATACAGTTAAGTTATGTAGGAAAAAAATTAGAGACACAAAGGCACAACTTGAACTAAATCTTGCCACCTCTGTGAAGGATAACAAGAAGTCCTTCTACAGATACATCAGTGGCAAAAGGAGGGGCAAGGAAAACATTCATTCTTGAATGGACATGGATGGGAATGTAATTGTCAAAGATGAAGAAAAGGTTGAGGTATTTAACATCTTCTTTGCTTCAGTTTTTAACAGTAAAAAGGGCTATCCTGAGGACAGCTGGCTTCTGGAGCCTATAGGAGACAAGAATCTAAACACCCCCCCCTGCAATCCAGAAGGAAACTGTCAGTGATCTACTGAGATGCTTGGATCCCCACAAGTCTATGGGACCAGATGAACTCCATCCAAGGGTGATGAGAGAGTTGGCAGAAGAGCTCACCAAGCCTCTCTCTATCATCTACCAGAAGTCCTGGCTCACTGGGGACATCCCTGATGACTGGAAGTTGGCCAATGTCACGCCAATCCACAAGAAGGGCCGGAAGGAAACTACAGGCCTGTCAGCCTGACCTCAGTGCCTGGCAGGGTTATGGAACAGATCATCCTGGGGGCAATCACACAGCACCTGCAGGATGGACAGGGGATCAGACCCAGCCAGCACAGGTTTAGGAAGGGCAGGTCCTGTCTGACCAACCTGATCTCCCTTTATGATCAGGTGATCCGCCTGGTGGATGAGGGGAAGGCTGTGGATGTGGTCTATCTGGACTTCAGCAAGGCCTTCGACACCGTCTCCCACAGCATCCTCCTGAGAAAGCTGGCTGCCCACAGCTTGTACAAGCGTACTCTGCACTGGGTTAAGAATTGGCTGGAGGGCCGGGCCCAGAGAGTGGTACTGAATGGAGCTGCTTCCAGTTGGCGGCCGGTCACCAGCGGTGTCCCCCAGGGATCAGTGCTGGGCCCAGTCCTGTTCAATATCTTCATTGATGACTTGGATGAGGGGATTGAGTCCATCATCAGCAAGTTTGCTGATGACACCAAGCTGGGGAGAAGTGTTGATCAGCTGGAAGGCAGAAGGATTCTGCAGAGGGACCTGGACAGACTGGAGAGATGGGCTGACTCCAATGAGATGAGCTTCAACAAGGCCAAGTGCCGGGTCCTGCACTTTGGCCACAACAACCCCATGCAGCGCTACAGACTGGGGACAGAGTGGTTGGAGAGCAGCCAGGCAGAAAGGGACCTGGGAGTCTGGATTGACAGGAAGCTGAACATGAGCCAGCAGTGTGCCCAGGTGGCCAAGAAGGCCAATGGCATCCTGGCCTGTATCAGAAACAGCGTCACCAGTAGGTCCAAGGAGGTGATTCTGCCCCTATACTCAGCCCTGGTAAGGCCACACCTCGAGTACTGTGTCCAGTTCTGGGCCCCTCAGTTCAAGAAGGATATTGAGGTCCTCGAACAGGTCCAAAGGAGGGCAGCCAAGCTGGTGAAGGGACTCGAACACAGATCCTATGAGGAGAGGCTGAGGGAGCTGGGGATGTTCAGCCTGAAGAAGAGGAGGCTCAGGGGAGACCTCATTGCTCTCTACAGCTACCTGAAAGGAGGATGGAGCCAGGCGGGGGTTGGTCTCTTTTCCCAGGCAACTCTCAGTAAGACAAGAGGGCATGGTCTTAAATTGTGCTGGGGGAAGTTCAGATTGGATATTAGAAAGAATTTTTTCACGGAAAGGGTGATCAGACATTGGAACGGGCTGCCTGGGGAGGTGGTGGACTCTTCGTCCCTGGAGACATTTAAAAAGCGACTCGATATGGCACTCAGTGCCATAGTCTAGTGACTGTGGCGGTAGTTGATCAAGGGTTGGACTCGATGATCTTTGAGGTCCCTTCCAACCCAGCCTATTCTATGATTCTATGATTCTATGAAACTTAACAGAACTGGAAAAGCTTTCAAATGTCCATGCAAATTTAGATAGACTCAGTTTTCAACCAGATATTTACCAGACCCCTGCCAAAACTCATAAATAACTCTAAGATTTCAGTTTTGCATGACGGATTTAAAAAATAAAGGATCAATGGCCATATGAAGTCTATCTTGCTGGAGTCATGAATACAGCAGGATTGTATATTTGGTCAAATAAGATTTGTGTTAAATATCAAAATAAGATGGTGCAAAAAACAGGTGTCTGGCAACTTGATAAGAAACTTTAGCAGGAGAAATCTTAGATTAAGAAGGCTGCCATCAAATTTTAACTTAGTCACTTCATTTTATTACCCTTGCAGGACAACAATTATGTTCATTTAAGGTCTTATAAAACCTGTTATTGGTATCATCCTATTTCTAGCATTTTTGAATTCTATTAGATCCTTTTTAGCAAAAGAATATACAATATTCAAGATGTGGATACACCATAGTTATAGTGAGTGTTGGAATAAAGTTCATCAACTGCCATACAAAATGATGGCACAGAAGTAGGCTTTTTTTACATATGTATGACATATTTGAAAAGACAGATGAGTGATGTATGATAAGGTTATAAATTATTTTCGACATTCTGAGAAAATGTGGCTTTAAGAAAAACATCCAAAACAAGTGAGAAGCAGTCATGACAAAGCAAAACTAGTTTATAAAAAATGGAAATTGATCAGTTTCATAGAAAACATGTGCACATAATTGATTTTTGTTTTTTATAATTTGTCAGAAATTACTGATTTCAAAACCAAGCCATAGAGGAGAAATACATAATTCATTTAATTAAATTTCTGAACAGTATTAACACAATTGCTAGGAGTTTCATCTGAGATTCAGAGTCAGATGCAATGTCCTAGATTCAAGCTTTATATAGCTGACCCTGGGTAGAAGTCTGGACACACCTTTTGCTGGAATATCCTCAAGCTTGGAACTAGCATAAAAAGCTGGTTATTCTGACTGCATTTTTCAGCACACACCACGAACATATTTACCTTTCAGACTGATTGATAGATCTCAACAGCTTTGGGGGCTTTCTTCAGACTTTATCTATTCTAGCTGCCTTTGAGTCTGTGCCATATGACTGACACTGACAGGGAATCTATAGAGTGCCAAGGCCACCAACTATGGGCAGAGAGTGAGCTGGATTCAGGCTGTCAGTAAAAGAATTATGCAAGTTCACGTCAAGCTTCACAATCATTTTGGTCTTCTTTTTAGTCAGATAAGCACAGGTGTAACAATTCAGATGAGACATTCCATTTCTCACTTTGGAGGTTCGTACTCTGTTGATCAATAGCTGTACCAAACTCACTACTGTTTTAGAAAATCACAATTTGCTTTTCCTTGGCAGGCTTCATACACCACTGAGGACAGTGAAATTCACTAGAAAAGCTTCTATATATATATGGAGTTAATTTCATATTTTTCTAAGTCTTGTTCATCTACTGGTAAAAAACACAAAAGCCAGGAGATATATATTTAGTATAATTTTCCTTTAAAAAATAAACATGCAAAAAATACATCATCTTTTAAAAAGCCAAGACTCTCTTTTTTTACTACTTCTATTCTTTCTGTGAAATATATCATTTTCTTGTATCAAATGAAATGTAATTTCTCTGAAGATACAATTTTCTTGTATCCACCTGAGAGTTTCTAATGTCAGTTACAGTAGTAAGACAGAAAGAGTGTATTAATTTAAAACACAGAGTACTATTTGTTTTAGAAAAAATCTTGAGCTGCATACTCATCATAATGAAGATAAAAAAGAACATAAGTAATGTGCTGACACACTAGCTATGCTGGTATTACTTTGCCTCACTTGTTTCTACCATTAAAAGGTTTGCTGGTTTTAGCCAGTACAGAACCAATTTTCTTTTTAGGACTTGTACTCTTCATCTAAGTCTCTTCTGAATAATCGCACTTTCTGAAATTAACAACTCTGACCCATCAGACAAGCACTGCTGCTATTGGTCTTTAGGAGACAAGCTCTGCCACTACAGCTAAATAGCAGGTGAGTATTGATACTACTGTTACAGCCACTGTAGCTCCTGTAACAGGCACAGCCAGAGCTGCTGCTATTCTAATTCAAGAAGTGAGCCCTGATGCTATTGCTGCAGCTGCTATGGCCACTCCTACTCAGTCCACATTGGTACTAGTCAACCCTGTGACTAAGAGCAAAGAAATGAAGAAGTCTCTTGCCAGTGTTTGCCCTCTGTTGTCCAAAATCTTTACTGAAGAAGGATCAAGGTCAGGGAGCAAATACTTCTAACAAGGATGAAAAACGTGGTCCTTCTCAAGAAGACAATGTACAGAGTCCTTTTCCAGTAGGTAATGGGAGGGATTCTTCTTTAATAGATCAGGGAGTGAATTATAAGGGACTGCATGGAGGAAACATTGTAATACCTCCACCAGATCCTCTTAAGTTCCTCTGCAAGGAGCCAAGTCACCTTTGCAAATTCCTGAACAAATTCTCATTAGAACTTCCAAAGGGACTGATGGAGTGAAAGGAGACAGTGATAAGGGCCTGCATAAGGCTTAGGTCCTGCATAGAGATAAAGATTTGGGAGAAAAGTGGGCAAAGGTCTGCTCAAGTTGTTCAATCTGATATGTCTCAACCATGCTTACTAAGCGAAACAGGCTTATAAAATGAGGGGCTTCATTGACGGGTTTCAGGAGTTTTATTGATACCAACCCTTGCCCATTAGCTGGCCCAGTGCTTAATCCAGGACTGGTGATTTTCGATTATTTACCTCTTTTAACTTTTCTTCTACTACTCTTTTGCTTTATCTTTATCTTTCTCTTTCCTAAAATTATTAAGTAACCACAACTTTTTCCCCAATTATGCAACATTAACATCGTGTATTGCTTTTTATTTTTTCTGCTATATAAAGAATCAGCCTTTGAGGTTTCACAGCCTTAACATATATAATAGTCGAAGTATTTGGTTTTGTGCTTTCTTTCTTTCATATATATATATATGAAACCTATGATTTCTCTTCTTCCATTTCCGTTTACCTAGCAGTTCCCTGTTTAATTAGTCTCCTAGTTCCCTTTCTTGATTTTCTTCCCATTGGGATGCACCAGTTCTCAGCTCAGAAGAAGTGGTCCTTGAATATTAACAATCCATCTTGGGCTCCTTTACATTCTACTACTCTGTCCCACAGGATTTCTCCAACAATTGATTGAAGAGGGCAAAGTTGACCATTCTGAAGTTCAGGGGGTTTATTCTACTTGGAATCGTGTTTCTACCACATAAGATCCTGAATTCCACCATCTCATGATCATTGTACACAAGGTTGCCCTCAACCTTCACTGCTTCAAGCAGACCCCCCCCTTGTTGGTCATGACAAGATCCAGCAGTGCTCCACTCCTATTTGGTTCCCCCACCAATTTTATTAAGAAGTTATCATCAATTTACTGTAGGAATCTCCTGGACTGTGAATGGCTGGCTGAGTAAATCCTTCCAGCAAATATCTTGGTATTTAAATTCTCCCATGAGAACGAGGGCCTGTGATCACAAGGCTGCTATCAGCTGCCTGTAAAGGCCTCATCAACTTCCTCATCAGGGAAAGGACTGAGGAAGACCCTCCAGTTGATTCATGAAGTTCGGTAAGGATCCCCTTGTTTAATAAACTTCTTCTCAGAGAGGTATCTGGGTGCAGCTGGGACTTTGTCCTAGACTTGATCAATAGTGTAGATCTAATAAACTGTAAGGAAAGCCTCCCATTGAGTCACCAAATTCAAAGTGCACACTCTTCCTTTCTAAACTTCTCAGAAGGATGACTCGATGTGGCTGGATCCAATTCTGTCCCAGACTGTCAATGGTTTAATACTAAGGTATAGGAATTTCAGTGTAATGCTTTAATATGTAAGTATGGGTCTCATGTGGTTTGAAATAGCAGTAAATTAAAGTTGAGTTACACTATTAGTGAATCACAAAATTGGATAATATGCTTTTCTAGCAATACTTAGCCAATAATCAACATGTGTTTTAATCACTATAGGGGTTCAATTTGAAATGTGACAAAGTTTCTCAACTAAATTGCACACACATACACAGTAAAAGATTTGAAATTTAACCTATGTAATACATTAAATTTTGGTACCTAAAATCTTTGAAGTACATGAAAAGAAGTTGCAAATATATTTTCAGTTAACCCACAGGATCAGCTTATAATAAAATAATACAATTTGACATTTTCACAGTATATATTTGTGAGGTCCCATTTAGCAGAATTATCTTTGCCTCAAACAAAGGTTCGCAAGTGGAATGTTGAACATAGAATCCTGATAAGCACAGTGACTGAAAAAGTTAGGTGAGGGCTCTCACCCAGATGAAGCCATCAGTGAGCTGACACCCCTGGCTAACTCACCAATGACCATCTAACAACCCTTGGGCTACATAAGAGCCAGTCCAGGAAATAGCCCTGGTCATTACAATGAAGGAAAAAGAAGCAACATTCCCAGAGGTTGTCTTCCATGAGAGTGGTGGGGAACTCTGAGGTATGTAAGAATGGTGATGCATTTATTCATGGCTGCATAGGACTGGACAGCTGCCCTGACTAGGATCAGACTGCCACTCCAGGTAGAAAGATAGTCAGTATGCTGCAGGATCCTCTGATGGTGATACTCTAACATCCCTCTCTCCCTGTTTCAGCAGACTTGTCAAATCTTTACCTGGTCACTTCATATTGCTGTCCACCAGATAAACTTTCTATTTGTACCTGACAATTCATGGTTGGACTTTGTTCTTGGAGGATCCAAATATTAAGTTACATCACCACAGGGTGGGTCATAACAACATGAGAAGTAGCCAGCTACTTTCTAAACAGACGGACTGACCTCCTTCATAACACATGGGGTGAAAACTTGGTGTGATCCCAGAGTGCTCCAAGGGGCCTTCCTTTTATGACTGACGTCTATAGTGTTTCAAGATAATTGACTTTGGGCAGTATTTTTCCATGATGGCCATAACTGAGTTAGGTAATTTTTGACAAAGTTCAGAGTGGCTGTGTGACCTGAGCAGGAGGGGTCTCTGGCACCTTTCCCAGGCAACAGGAGTTCCAGGTAGAGGTGGAGAGTGCTTAAAAGCCCCAAATAGCTGCATGTGCTCTAGGACTAGGAGGTACCCAATTATCTGAACTCCCTGCCCCAGAAAGCAACGTCAGAATGTACCAGATTGTCTCAGCCTACTTCATGTGCTATTGAAACATGAACAATGTTGGATCCACTGTCCTTGTAACTTAAGTGTCATGTTGCAATGTGACTCAGTAAGGGGTGGGGGACGGTGGTCTTGCACCGCCACAACTATTTTTCAAGAAAAAGCAAATAAAAAGGAAAATTTTCTCTAATAACCAGAAAATTAAGTCTGCAGAGACTAATGTAGATAATAAGCTCCCCAAAATGTTACCTTCCTCGCAAGTATAGTTGACTGCAAAAGTTAGATTTGTTTTAAAAGCACTCACATTGGGGAAGACCTTAAAGATGCTATACAAGATGTTAGAGATTCTTTTGCTTCCGATTTCTAACCTTGAGATTTGTCTAAAAAGGAGGCACGGGGACAGTTAAGTAGGAAAAAAAATGATAATTTTTGTGCATATTTATTATGGTTTTCTTCCTACTTTTCATTTTCTGCTATGCAGATAATGAAAGCATCTGTGGCCTTTTTATTCTAATTTTTAATCTTTTTTAAGAATTAAGACCAGAATACTTAGTCTGTAACTAAAAACTGAAGTCAAGATTAAAAAGAATGCAAAAAAAGACAAAAGTTGCATGTTAATTTCAGTTTTGTTTCTGCAAAGAGTCAAAGAGGGTAGAGAGAAATGATTCATGGAGAGGAGGCTTTTTGTTGCATGAATTTTATTTGTAATTTATTTACAGAAAGTTTATTAATGCTAAGACAAATACTGTGTTCATAGCTCTATTAAAATGTAAATTTCATTATAGAAAATAACTGATTTTTTTCTTAGGCTGCCTTTATAAAGACTCTCAATAAAAGTAAAAGCCAGTCTTTATTCATCAATCATAACAGACACTTTGGGCTATAAATAGCACACTAGATTTTCGGTACAATAATTCACAAATATTTTTTCTATTAGCTATTTCACTTGTATAAATTTTTCCTAGTCTCATTTTCAGTTTCAGGACTGGGACAAATATTTGTTAATTATTTTACTGAAATTCTATTAGCCTAACTACTTTCGTAAAACACTGGGGTACTGAGATTTGATTCTATAATACATATAATGTCAAATAATACTCTCTTTCAATGACAGTTCTATTTGCAGATAGTAAGCACTGAAATCTCACTGGCTTTTTATGGTCCCTACATTTCTAAAGAAGTTGAATTGGCTGTTAACCCAGTGTCTTCTTCATAAATCCTCAGCTATATTATTTCAATAAACCAATGGATGTATTGTATATCCTTATATATAAGCCTCTAGAAGCATGGGATTTTCATGACAGATGTCCAAGTAAAATGCTAGGTAGGACCTAGAGTTTGTTTTGGCTTGTTTAATTTCATTGAGTTGGGTGGGAGTGTTTGATCTGCTTGAGTGTAGGAAGGCTCTGCAAAGGCATATAGATAGGTTGGACCAGTGGTCCAAGGTCAGTGCAGTGAATTTAACATGGACAAGTACCAGGTCCTGCACTTTGGTCACAACAATCCCATGCAATGTTACAGACTAGGGTAGGAGTGGCTGGAAAGCTACCAAGCAGGAAGTGACCTGAGGGAGTTGGTTGACCTCTGGATGAATATGAGCCAACAGTTCCCAGGTGGACAAGAAGGTCAACAGCATCCTGGCTTTTATAAGGAACAATGTAGCCAGCAGGAGAATGGAAGTGATCATGCACCAGTACTTAGCATTGGTAAAGATGTACCTCAGGTCCTGTGTCCAGTTCTGGGACCCTCGCTGCAAGGACAAAGGTGCTGGAGAGAGTTCAGAGAGGGCAACCAAGCTAGTGAAGGGTCTGGAGAACAAGCCCCGTGAGGAGAAGCTGAGGGAATTGGGGATGTTTAATTAGGAGAAGCGAAGGCTGAGAGGAGACCTTATTGCTCTCTACACCTACCAGAAAGGAGGTTGTAGGGAGGTAGGTGTTGGCCTTTAGTGTGAGGTGAATAATAATGGGACCAGAGGAAAGAGCCTGAAGATGTACTGGGGACAGTTTAGATTAGATCTGAGGAAGAATTTAGAATAGATCTGAGTAGTCAGGCATTGGAACAGACTGCCTAGAGACGTGGTGGATTCACCATCCCCGGAGGTTATCAAAAAACATGCAGATGAAGCACGTTGGAATGTGCTTTAGTGGGTGCCTAGAGGTATTGATACATTTATTTTATTTGGGATGGATGCTGACCGTTGGGCATGATGATCTCACAGGTTTTTTCCAGCTGTGAAGATTCTGTGATTCTGTGAATCTAGGATGAGGAGGAAACAAATTAAGAAAACAAAGACTGGACAAACAAGCATGTGGAGGGTAATTTTTTTTCATTATAGGGTTTTTCACAATGAATTGTCTTATTGCAAACTATTCTCCAGTGAGTTAAAGATGTTTAAATGCCCAACATTAAAACAATAAAAATTGCTAATTAAAAGAAAGAAAAGTAGCCTAGAAAGTTAATCTCAGAACTTTAATTTTTAAAATTTTTATTTCTTCAGGGCAGAACACTTTTAATACTGAATTTTAAGTATGTGCACCATTTTTCAAATGTAATATGTGCTAACTTTATCCACTTAATCTAACAGTGGAGAAATTATTCTATCCTGGATATAGACCTGGGTATGGACCAAGTGATGGCTACGGCTTAGTAATATTCCCAGAGGAAAACATGTCTCTAAGCACAAGTTATTCTTAATATTTACAATAATGTAATCGTGTTCCAGGACTGGAAAGCTATTGAAAACTTGAGGAAAGTTTCCACTGTAAGTTTGGGAATACAAATTTCAAAAATGTGGAATCTTTCAGTTGTAGTGCACCAGGAATACTAACTACTCCAGAGAAATGTCCTAATCAATAAGCTACTGTTCGTTAGATGATTTTACTCTCTGACATGACCTTACATCCTGGAAACTGAGAAATCTTTCCTATAGACTATTTATAACCCAGAACTCACTCCTGAAAATCCTGTGTTCATGAATCAGCATTTTCTACTGAATCCATCTCCTTTTAGAAAATCTTGACCACATTGAATGCTGAGGCTCAATGTATTCTGTCATTTTTAAAACAAACTTGCAGCACAAGGGTTGCTATTCCATTTGGTGCTGTTTAATGCATTTTATAAGCTCTAGACTAGAATCTGACTGCTGAGTAAGTACATGAAGGGAGGCACAGGTTAACTCTTCATTTTATCTCTGCTGCATTTGAAAGAGGAATACATGTATAGCTATATTTAAAGCAAATATATATTTTATGGTTTTATTGCTTGGATTTTTTGTGTAAATAGTTGGTTGGATGTAAATAATTAATACATACATACATAAGTATGAAAAAATAATTTTACAAATTCAAATTGAAGCTGAGTGAGTATCATTCAGTCATCTGCATTCCTATGTATTCCTGCATAGAGCACGAAGACTTGTATTTCTTCCTCATGTAGTTGATAAAAATAAAATCATGCCCTGAAAGAATTAGTTTTCCCCTAATACTATTTTTCCAATACTTCTTTCTTCTTTCTTACTTTCTCTTTCTTTTGCTTTGTCCTTCTCACCTTTAACTCATACTAAATAGTCTACTGGCTACTGAAAGTCATTTGTCAACCAAGACTCTGAAATGGCTTTATAACATATCTAAGTTACTGCTGCAGTCCTGAAATGCTTAAGATTGATTCAAATGAAACTTTTACTTCTAACCATCAAAGGAAAAAGAAGCAAACAGAAGTAACTTGCAAAGATTAGGTCACATCATTGACAGATAATTTTCTGCATGCATAGCAGATGTAAAATTAAGCAGATACTCACAGAAAGGGTGAGGAATTTAAAGACACAAAGAACTGTAACACTCACCATTTTTGCACACAATTATGTTCACACAATTATCCCACAATTATGGGATATCCATCTATTAGTGGTGTTAATCCAGAGATAAATATTTTCTCTGTGCTCCTCACTCATTCTGCAAAGACTCTTCAAAAAAAAAAAACAAAAAAAAAACATTTTTCCTACAGTCTCAGCATTTCTTTGCTTTTATGACAATAGCATATATATTTTTTAATTTTCTTCTCTCAGTGCACAGGCGTTCTAGCTTGATGGCTCAGGACATTTATGGTTTGTACTTTCTAATGCCTACTACAAACCAAGCTGTATGAGCTATGGCAGTAGAAGTTCTCATGCTGAATTATAAAACTGGAAAAGCAAAAAAGTGCAATTGCAATATATCAAAATATATTAATATATAATATATATACTGTAATTAGATGCTCTTTTCTATAAAGTATCTTCTTAGTTAAGATGTAGCTGGCTCTGGAAATTATAACTTGCTATGGCAAAGGAATTACAGTGTTAGTGTGCTATCATGTATTTCTTTAGCTGGCTATTTTAATCTTATGAAATACATGATCCTAAGTGTCTTATTTCTGAGATGAATATTTGTCACAATGACAGACCAATAAATTATGTTAAAAAGTAATCTAGACATAAAGTGAAAACTGTAAAGTAAAACTTGAAAATGTAAATCAATGAAAAGTAAAGTCATGAAACCAGACTCATGTGGATTTGAGATTTTGGCTGTGGGCTATCTCTATGATACAATGTTTCATCAAGCTGGTGGACATAACAGAAAATTATAAACACCAGTAATTTTAAATATAGTAAAACCAATGTTCCATAAAATCCACAGTATCTTCAGTTGTAGTATCTACTAAGTCATGCTGGCGATGTGTCTCTGGCTGCACCTAAATGCTATTTAGAAAGCTAATTGATATCTTCAGTACAATCACACAATCACATAACCAACTGGCTTAAGCATAAATATTGCTTATCTTCTGTGCATGAACTTACTGCATACTCAAGTGTATTCAGTAATGAAACATTGAACGGGAATACATGAAAATTAATCTTGATTTTCTCATCTTTTCTTGCACTCAGTTGCTGTTATTTCAAAAGTTAATTTCTTAGTCTGCACCACTTCAAAATAAATACTTGTCATTCAATATTTATTTTGCCACATATTAGTTTTTTCTTTTTTTTTCTTTTCTAAGTAATAATTTGCAGCATATAGAATCCGAACAGTACTGTGCAGGTTTAAGAAAAAGAACCATGAGTTTTTACAGGCTCCGGAAGCCATAGTTTTGAAGAATGATTTTATTTCATTTCATACAGCTACACTGACAATGCTTTTGACACTCTGATATAAATGACAGAAGGAAATTTTAATCCTGTTAGTCTTAGACTAGGACACAAGGACACGGTCAATTCACTCTGGCCTTGAACCCATTCTAAGCCAGGTTTGGAAATAAGTTTTGAACTCAGGAATTAGGAACACAAATGCTGTTATGGAGCCAGTGGTTAGAAAAATTGAAAACAAACATACAAACAGAAACCCCACAACAAACCAGGATACTCTAAATTGCCAGGTAAGACGACAACTTGATAATATTCCTATTTGGTGTTTATCCATGGTGGCAGTAAGCCCTGTAGGTGGATCATTGGTACTTGGCTCCAGTTGAGACAAATGAAACACTGGGTCTTTTGAATGTTTGTTGGCAGCTATAGTCTTTTTAAAGATCTGAAACCAACTATGTATTGATCTGTCACTTTTTTTTTTGGCTGCCATATTAATTCTTAAACCCCATGTCAAACCTGAAATTTTTTTCCCAAGGTCATTGACATATGCTTCTTCAACAGTAAGACATTCTAGACTTTGTGATGGTTTTAATTAGTTTGATAAGTACTAATCCCTGGGAGGCCTCAGAAAAAGATGGAGCTATAAATAGAAATATAGCTTGAAAATGAGGGTTTCCTGTAAACAGAGGTGATCGGAGGTTCGTGCACATTTTGTGCATTCAGAGAGGCTCCTCCAGTCTACACTGTAATATTTTGAAAGAACAAAAGACACTTATCATTTTTTTTTTAAATGCATGCTTGTCTGTAGAAGTGGGGTAAGCAGATGGGAATCAGCTCAATGAAACAGACTTCATTAGACGCTGCCTGCAGCATGAGATGAAATGTAGTACTCTGTGAGAAAGGCCATACAAGTGGAAGCTTTCTGTTGGGAACAGTTAATTTATTTGCTAGTGGAAAGAAATTGTCATAAAGCACCTTCATTTAGATACAGCTGTAGATAGTGTGTCGTAATCTCATATCAGGTTTTAGTTTTAAACAACACATTTCCTGAATTAAATGGTATTAAGTCTTATGCAGCATTTTGGAATGTAATGTATTTTAGAAAAAAAAGTTTGCATTTATTTAAGAAGAAATTGAGAAATACAATATGAATCCTTGATTTTAATAGTAGTTTTATTATGGGGATAATAAAACTGTTAATCTGTAAAGTATTTCTATGAGTTATGCTATTATTAAGCCAAAAGAGGACAGCTAAATAGAGTGGTTTTGAGCAGTGTTTTAACATGTACAGTTTTTTAAATATAGTTCTGTGAGTGAGAAAGACCACTCTCTGTTATAAACTGGAAAGTTAAATCTTAACTATGAAACAGCTTCAAAAAGTGCCTTCACATCACCACTTAGTGGCAGATTTTTTTTCCCTGAAATAAATGAAAAAAGTTTGCTTTGATTCGCTCTTTCATTCACACATGCACACACACACACAAAAACCAACAAAAAACCCCAACAAACAAACAAACAAACAAAAAAACCCAGAAAATATAATATTTGAAGTGCTTTTTTACTTTTGAACATTAGCCAATCAGTAATTCATGAATTTTCAAGATAAATTTCAAGAAATGTAAAAAAGTGCAAACTTAAAGAACTGCAGATTTATTTCTGTATTTTACTTCAGTTTGCCACCCACACCCAACTATTTTTCTTAGGCTTGCAAACCAAAAAAACTACTCTTTTTGGTGGGTTGCTCATTATTCACTGTAAAATGTCTTTGTTAGTCAGTCTTCCTAGATAATCCACAAATATACTGATCATTTGTCTGTTGTATCATAAAAATACATACACAAGAATACCAGAATAGTTCTATCTTGAAAGTTGAAAGACTAAAAGCATATCTGAAAATATCTTACGCTATTCTGAGGTATTTCAGGCTGATAGTGTATCTGGATATTTCTGTGTGTGCCCCCCCACTGAAAGAGAGGTGAAGCATTGGAACAGGTTACCTGGGGAGGTGGGAAGGTTTCCCAGTTGGTGGTGGAGTCTCCATCCCTTGGAATATTAGAAAAAAAAGTGTATATTTCACACGTTGGGAGATGATTTAGCGGTTAAATTGGTGTAGGACTCATGGTTGGACTTGGTGATCTTGAAGATCTTTTCTAACTGTGATGATTAACAAACCAATCTAATTAATTGATTTAGTGAATACATCTCAAGCTGATACTGTACTGCTTTTGTACTGGTGATGAAATGGTAGTACCACTTCATATATAATCAGGAAAAAAAATGCTCAGAAAGTCAGAAATTCTCCTGACATTTTTTTGATGTACATGTAGATGTGTGCCTTACTATATTCTGTAGGTACTCCTTGCTATATTTTGTAGATACTATACATGAATATTGATAAGTCAGGTCTACCAGACCACCAAGATCTCAAGCTAAAAGATTTCAATACGTTTTAAATTATTGCAATAACACAGCTATAAAGCATTGACTTTTAATGGACTTTTTAAATATACCTAGGTAGTTTTCAGTACTGGATAAATAGATTTAAGTGTATCGGCTAAAGTAAATTGTTATGTGATAACCAGTGGAATATCTGGGCTTTATTAATATGAAACTTCTTGGTGACTAATTTACTCCAAACACTTGATGACTATACGTATTGGATAAAATGTGAATTATTGCATGGTTTAGATAAATCGATGTAATCTGTGAAAAAGCTGGTGTAAAATGTGCAGAAAGCATAATGGAATGACATCTCATCAGAAATTTGACAGAACTGGATGAGAACCATAAAGCGGTTTTATTAACAAGATTTTCTCAGAGTTTCTGCTTATTTGCATTCTGTGCACAATACTGTCTTTGACAATGTATCATCTTTAATACTAACCAGCTTTAACTTTCAACAAATTAGCATTCATTAATTTTCTAGCATTCTTCACACAGCATATCCTCAGTTAACTTTCTTTCCTCATACAGAATACTTTACTTCTACTGCAAATGCTATATGCAACGCAAAAGGTATGCTAAACTTTTTAGGGCTCTCACTAATACAATCTCAGATAAATACTAGCAAGAAATACTTGAAGCCTACAAAACAGACATGTCTATTTCACATTCTTTTAATGACATCAGGCTAGATTAAGTTATTAGTTTCGCAGATAGGTATTAAAATGTAATAATATCCCAAGCTGAGAATCACAATTGGCACTCACCACTGAATTGAAATATGGATGGCAGTCAGGAGTCATGAGATCTCTTTTCATATCTAATGAAGGAGAGAAGAAAAAAAATATTTTCATTTGCTGCATAAAATAAGGAAAAAGAGTTACATTAAAATGAAAGAAAATAAATAAAATATTTTCACTTCTCTTGTGGAATTACATGCCATAGGCAACTCTAGCTACTTCCAATTTAGACAGTAGTCATTTTCTAAAATCTTAATAATTTATTTCTTCTGTACTGATGTAATGAACTAATTTTTGTTTATGTTATTTGATGCTCTGTCTGTAGGACAGAACAGTATTGAAGAGGAATAAAATTAATCTAAAATTAATAATTATGGAAAAGGTCCTAAGAAGGCAGATGTTGCAAAATTTCCAATGAACATTAAAAACAGTATTAGAGATCTGCTCACAGAGAACTTTAATACAAAGCTGAGATTTCTTATGCTCTTGAGCAGTTAGTACTAATCATATCACCACTCTGATAATTCTGGATAATCTGATCTGGTCAACCCTTTCAAATAATTTCTGTAAAATTATAAGGTTGCCTTATTTCTCGTTATGGACTAGTTATAGACTGGTGAGTTAAAAAAACATTGAGGAATAGATGGCTTAGTGTTCAGTAACATATCTTCTTTTCATCCAACTTATCCATAGACAAGTGGGAAAAAATAATCCAACATCTGCCAGCCGGTAGTTTTTATCTGTATGGCCCACTGTCAATTGGCTGTCATTTCCTCAGTCACAGTGGAATGGGAAACAAGCTCCTTGCTGTACATACATATGGAGTTGCAATTGTACTTTGACCCAAGAATAAACTAATTGCTGCTGTTAAACACTGCTTGAATCATACCCAGAATACATTTATGAACCCCAGGAGAGAGAGGTATGAAGTTGTGCCAGCTAGCCTTTTGGCTTTGACTAGCCAATTAATAGGTGCATGCCAATTAGCTATTCACACTGGAATAGTTAAGAAAGAAAATGTCTACTGACACATAAATTAGATTCAGCATCTATTGCTCATTCCTATCACACTTTCCTTCAAGGATTTACAGCAAAAATCGTTTCACTATGTCTTGTCATCTCTATCTCGGTCAGTTCAAATTTATTTTTTACATAGTGCTGCCCAGTCTAGTTATATCTCACGATAGCCCTCCTGTTATTTTTTTTTTCCTTAGGTACTTAGTAAAAGCTTAGCAGACTTTTTTTTCTTAAATTTTTTATTGGTTAGTTTGTTGGCTTTGTTGTTGCCCTGTTTGGTTATTTTTTTGGTTTGGCTGGGTTTTTTTGGTTGTTTTTTGTTTGATTTTTGGTTTGTTGTTGTTGTTGTTGGTTTGGTTTGCTTTGGTTTGCTTTGGTTTGGTTTTGGTGTTAGGGTTTGGTTTTTTTTATTATTTCTTTGCAGTCAGCCTAAATATTCCCTCTTCTCTTTTTTTCTCTTGCCTAACAATACTTTTCCTTCATGGTTTTGCTTTTCCCTTTCAATCTGCTACCCCTTGCAGTCAAGCCTGTCAGTTTGAATTCAGTCCCAGGGAAGCTGATGGAGCAGATAATCCTGAGTATGATTATAAAACATAAAGAAAGAAAACCAGGTGATCAGGCCTAGTCAGTGTGGGTTTACAAAAGGCAAATGTGATCTTCTTTTATGACAAGGTGACATGCTTATGGCATGAAGGAAACCCTGTGGATGTTGTCTATGTCAACTTTAGTGAGACATTTAACAGTTTCCCACAACATTTTATGAGGGAAGTTGTCTGTTCATGGCTTTGATAGACATAGAATTTGGTGGGTTGAAAACTGGTTGGATGGATGGGCCCAGAGAGCTTTGGTCAATGGAGTTAAATCCACTTGGCGTCTAGTCACAAGTGGTGCCTGCTAATGCTCAGTTTTGGGACCACTCCTGTTTAACATCTTTGTCAATGACCTGGACGAGGGGATAGAGTGCAACCTTAGTAAATTTGCAGATTACACTAAGCTGGCTCAACATGTCAATTTGCCTGAGGGCAGGGAATCTCTGCAAAGGGACCTGGACAGGTTTTGATCAATGGGCCATTACATGAGTTTCAGTAAGGTCAAATGTTGGGTCCTCCACTTTGGTCACAAAACCCCCAACAGTGGTACAGGCCTGAGGAGGAGTGCCTAGAAAGCTGTTCAGCAGAAAGGGACCTGGCATGTTGATTGACAGCTGGCTGAACATGAGCCAGCAGTGTACAAAAATGGCCAAGAAGCCCAATAGCATCCTGGTCTGTATAAGAAGTATTGTGGCCAGCAGGAAAGGGATCTTAGCCATGTACTCAGCCCCGGTGAAGCTACACCACAAATACTGTGTTTAGTTTTGGGCCCCTCACTACAGAAAGGATATTGACCTACTAGACTGTGTCCAAAGAAAGGCAACAAAGCTGGTGAAGGGTGTGGAGCATAACTCTTACAAGGAGCATCAGAGAGAGCTAGGGTTTTTTAGCCTAGAGAAGAAGAGGCTGAGGAAGAGACTTTATCACTCTCTACAACTACCTTAAGAAACGCTGTAAAGAGGTGGGTATTGGTTTATTCAGTGAACTTACCAGTGATAGGACAAGAGGTAATGAGTTCAAGTTACACCAGAGGATTTTTAAATTGGGTATTAGGAAGAATTTCTTCAATGAAAGGATTCAGACATTGGAATAGGCTGCCCAGGGCAGTGTTGGAGTCACCATCCCTGGAGCTATTTAAGAGTCATAGTGACACACTACTTAGGGATCTGGCTTTGTTAAGGTCAGTGTTAGATTATGATTAGACTTGGTGATCTTGGAGGTCTTTTCCAACAAAAGTGATTCTGTGATTCTGTCAGGTTCTGTTTTGCATTAGCTTATTTCTGTTTCTGTACTCTATTAAGCAATGCATTTGCACTTTCTCTTTGCCAAAAAAATTACACTTTCTCTCATCAATACATGTGCAAAATCATTTACAAAAGAGACAACTCTGCTTTCTGAATAGCAGTGCTTAAATATAGATACCCACTCTTCCATTATCTTCTTGATAAATAAAAAATACAGACCATTCTGTCACAAACATCACCAGAATAATCAGATGTTTGGTGATATGTAATAAATAAGAAGTCAATATTTCTGAAAAATGAAATATTTAGATTGTCTTGACACCAGGATCCCATCTGATTCTTGGTGTTGTATATATTCTAAAGCTCTGAAATCACATTGTATGTTTTCCTTTATGCTGAGTACCCAGCTAAGCTGGCTGTCAGGTGCTCAATAAATAACAGAACACTTCTAGTGTCACAAATATAAAGCCAAGATTGTAAACCCTTGAGTTGTAGGAAAAAGCCATTTAGTATTTCTGATTTGGTTGACAAAACATTCCCGAGAGACTTGCCATCTTGCAAGAAGCAATTGTACAGGTCGATCAAAACAAATTATTTTTTCTGGTTTAGGGGGTGTTTAGAAGGAAGAAAAAGAAAAACCTTTTAGAGGATAAACATTTTTTGTAATTCTTGAAAGTAGACAGGAAGGCAGGTGTTTCACAAAAGATTATATTACTTCAAATTGACTATTGTCAGGAGGCCAAGACCACTAAGAAGCCATCTGAAATACTACATATGATTCTGATTACGTTTGTTGAAGAAAGATGAATTCAGTTTGAACTAGGTCAAGAAAAAGGCTTGTGGTGTAATCAAGGGAACTCGGTCTGTATTTAGACTTGAAGAGTCTTAATATTCCACTAAAATGAAACTGGGGAAGAGAATAGATCTTTCCCTATGTGTTTGTGAAGGAAGTAGAGGAGGAACATGAAGTAGTGAGCAATGGTATTTGACACTAGACATGAGAGACACTACACACTAGAGTATAAGTAAACAAGTTATGAGTAAATTTAAACTTGAAATTAAAAGATAGATATTAATTGTCAATGGCATTTTTGGAAACAACAATAGGAAAATAATAGACTTGAGAAATACAAATATTGTTTTGGGAAAAGCTGGTGTCTGGAAGTACAAAGTCCATATAGTTGCATACAGTCTTATCAAGTGGTAAGGGATAATTGTCTGCAAGATAAATCATAAAATGGCTAAGTCTGCAAGACATGTCTGGAGGCAACTTGGTTTAATGAACCAGATGGGTTTTGAAGATTTCAAAGAACAAAGTCCACAAGCTCTATAGGCAATCTGATCCCATGCTCAGTCATCCCCAAAGTAAAAAAGTGTTTCCTTATATTCTGCAGAAGCCTCCTGTGCTTTTGATCATGCCTCCTTGTCCTGTAATTGAACACTGTTGGAAAGAACTTGTCTCCATCAACTTTATACCCTTTTTTCAGATTATTTCAAAACTTGAGTTTCTTATATCCTGAACTCTTTTGTATTAACTGCTTTGTTTTGCTTTTTTTCTTTTTTGCTAGCAAAGCTGGTTGTCCCTCTACTGCAAACCCAAAATGCTCTTGCATTCTTTCATAACAGCTGTAGCAAACAATCTTTTGAAATACTGACGAGGTAAGAAATAACTGTCCACCTTGGAGTTTTGTGTAAGCATATGAATTCTTAGCACATACCCATTATTTGGGCATTGAATTGCCATGCATAGAATCCCCAAAAGAATATTTGTCTCAAACCAGCCACCCTGACAAAATTGACACTGTGTTCGGGTGGAGGCTTCATTCATAAGCCATCTGGACTCTCATAAATGGGGCCCTATTCTTGCATGAGCAGCCCCTCCTTTAGTGGCAATCCTGATAAACTAAACACTATCCTTGCAAGGACTCTGTGTGATCACTACTCTAATAGGCCCAAGTGAACATCTGGCCTCACGAGATATGACAAAGCCGTCCCCGACAAGGTGGGATCAGGCAGCATAAAAGAGGCACACTCAAAATACTGGATGTGTGCCCGCCGTCCAAGGATCCAAACTTCCTACTGAGATCATCACTGGATACAAAAGTGGTGATATATTTCCTGTCTCTTCATTATCTTTCTCTTTTTCTGTGTATATGTTTCTTTCTAACTTTATCTGGGCCCATTAAGGTAACTGAGTTTCTAACATTGTTAAATTTTATTATGCAATGCTCTGTTAAGTTTTTTTAGTTATAACATGCTGGTTTGACAATTTGCTCAAGTTTTGTTGAATTTTAATCCATTGCTTTGAAAGTACCACAATTTCTAATTCTGATAGTTGTAATTTGACGTGCTTTATAATCTTACTTTAAGATAAAGTTGTGTTTTCATGCAAACCTCCAGGGTAATAATCTTACTCCTTGAGTACCAGTCAGAGAACTCCTGAATTTACCTCACTGAATGGATTGTTAGAAGAGATTAATTAGAGGAAGAGGATTGGGCACAGCTTCACCTAGGCTCCTCTTTGAAGTCATTTAGAAAGCAAGGCGGTCCAGTCTAAATCTCCTTGGATCAACCCCAACTCTGGGGAACTCTACCCATGCCCACCCTGTGGGACCTGATATTTGGTTTGGACTCCACATCTGGGGAGCTGTGCTCACTTTGTGAGATGTGACAGTGCTGCACCCACCTTGTGGGTTGTGACACCATTTTTTCTGACTTTCTGACCATAACTGTTAGCTGCTGTAAGAGTTAATACAGTGACTTCTAGTGCTTTGCAGCCTGCTATAACACTATGAATCATTAGTGCCACCTCTGAGTTACTTCCTGAGTATCAGGGATGTTAATTTGAGGTAGCTGGTCACACTTGGTTGGCTTGGGTTAAATTCACTTGAGGTAGCTTGGTTAAATTCAGTAATTTATGCCTCCACCTAAATGCAAAAATTAAAAATGTGGTATCTGACCACCTGCTTGCTAAATGATTACAGCATAAAATAGATAGAATCAAAATTATTGCTATACCTAATATGTTTCTGGATGGATCTAGTTATTTTTTTTAATTAAGTGCTAGAAATATGAAAAGATAGATAAAGTATGAATTATAATCAGAGCTTCATAAAAGCAGTTTATGACTGACCTAAAAATTAGAAAATAACGGTTGAGAATTATGCTTTTACAACTCTCAAATCTAAAAACGAGAAGACAAAAAAACAATTTAAACAAAGTCCTGTAGTTATTCTTACTAGTAAGTAATAACTAGTAATAATGAAATGCAGAATTTAATATTTTATTCAGAAACAAATTATGCAGACAGTAGCAGAGCTTTATTTATTTATTGTTGTGCGGTTATACCACAAATATTGAAAACACTAAACCATAGGAAAGTAACCTGGATTTCAAGTAATGGTTCAAAACATAAAAAAGGTTCAGTAAATAAAAGGCATGCATATATATATATACAGAAATTTATTACAATATTATACACATATTTATATGTAGCATAATACCTGTCTTCTAACAAACCTAAATCAACACTTGAGTAGCTCTCCTAAAGTATCCTCTGAGAGGCTTTATATACACTAGAAAAAATTAACAGTATATGGAATTTCTTTAACATAACTTTCTTTTTTGTAGATGGTAGTTGTTTTTTTTCCCCAGGTCAACAATCTATATATGAAAGCTTACATATGCATAAATAAGATTCCTGTCCATTTCTATCTGCACAAAGTGTTCAAACTCATGTTTCCTAATCCCAGTTTTGGAATGGAAAAATCTCTTAACCTTCCTTGTAGTGTTGTTCTACAGAGAAAAAGAAAAAAAAAGTGTATTTATACAAATACACATGTACCTATGTACTCACATGTATACTTATAAATTTAATATATGCATGCAGACACACATGATACACAGATGCATACAAAAAAGTATGTTTAAATACGCATATGTATAAATTCATACCAAGTTTATGTACAAGTTATGCATATAAATACGTCTGTATGTATCTATCTATCTACTGAGCTACCTATTTATCTGCCTGTCCATCTACCTACCTATTTCCCAATATCCTAGGCAGTAAAAAGCAGGGCAAGGCAAATGTTCCCTATACAGTAGACTAGGTGACTTTTGGGACTTCATGTCTGTGACATTTTATCTGAGATGAATGATTGCATTAAAAATATGCTTAGTTTACTAGAATTTCCATTGAAATTTCCTTCTGCTAACTATAATTTTGATGTGCACAGTTGTGTTTGTATGGTTTTATTTCAATTTTATGTACGGTTTCAAATATTCCCATTAGCTTCTTTGTGTAACTGCCTTGATAAATATTAAAGTTCTAACACCTTTCTGAAGAAGCCATTCATTTGTACTCTGCTTTTTTTTCCCTTTCTTACTGATTTAATAATTCTGTTGTCTACTGAACTCCTTCTTCATTATTAGCAGAAATAATATTGAGAAATAATTAAAAAGATAAGCCTTTAAAATGAAAATATTCTATTACATACAAAATATCTATTTTTTAAGTAAATCTATGGTATCTCTGTATGAACACATATAAAATATCTCTGTCTCGTAGTAGTTAATCCAAAATTTTGTGATAATTTCTCTGCCAATAAAAAAAAAATGCAGTTAGGTGCCTCACAAAGAAAAACCTGGCTGGAAACCACCATATTCTTTTCTCTCAGTGCACTCTTTTTTTGAGAAGTGTTCTTCCTGAAGGAAGAGTTACAATTTTAGCTGTCCTTTAGGCACATCTGCCACCAGTTGGGAGGGTTTGGTAGCTTGTATGTCTATCCAAAGGTCTTTTGACAGCATAGAACTCTTCATAAGAATAAGATAGAATCCATGGCAGTAAACACCGTGTTTTCAAAATAGTCTTCACTGCTGAAGAAGCTACAACAGCATGCCTGCATATATTATTTCTGGGCTTGTGCAGTAGACAGACATAAAAATTTAGACCTTTTTACTTCTAGGTAGACCAAACTAATCTTAAATCTAATGCTCTTTAGACTTTTGAAGCTCCAACTCTTGAGCAATATAGAAAATAAAATAATCATAAAAATCATAAAATTCAAATCAAAATGCAATTTTTTTGTTTTCTGGCATCTGTACATACCTCTAGTCTTGAGGTACTAATTAAAAGAATTCAGGCACCTCTTAAGAAATTAATTGTATAAAACTATTCCTCTTATGAAAGCTTGCATAAGGTTTACAAATAAGAAAATAATAAAACCTAGGAAATAAAAACATCCATATGTAGGGAAAACTATTAAATAATGAAGAATTATGAAAACTGATTACTATTTAAATGCTAATAAACTAGCATATATGATAAATATTTGAAGAAAGAAAGCTGTTTGAATCTTCATACACGACCATAGGTGAAAAATATTCTGAAAAAGAAATCCATATTTAGATAAAGCATTGTGGTAGATTCTTTGCCTTATCCTGTGTGCATCTAAGCTTGCATGTGAATATGTTCTCAAGGGAAATTCAATGCTGTGTAATTTTCTCTCCGTGTATATCCTAAATGTATGTATTCTTGTATGTCAATTATTTAGGTATTTTTGTACTCATAAAACTTATATATTTCTCATACACTTTATTAGGGTCATGCAGTTCTTGTTGGCATGCTGGAAAAGTTCAGGTGCATAGTGATTCATATTTCACTTTTTGCATGTGACCTTTACTTACCGTTGATTTTATTCTGCGTTCTTTTTTATATTTAGAGGAAAATGTGGCTTTTTAGAGATTTTTTACTGTGCTGATTCTACTACACAGTACCGAATGTACTTTATTGACAATGTTTTGTATTTAGCTAATAAAAATGCAGTGTCATGTTGCACTGATTCCAAAAACGACTGCACAAATTTGCCAAAGAGATATAAATCCCACCCTTATCAATTAAATTTTGGTATATCAGCACTGTGTGAAGCCTGCTGACTTAGGGGACAAATTCACTTCCCACACAGTAACACAAAGTGTAATTTACTAAACTTTATGCAATGTGAAAATATAAAGATACGTTAAAATGAAGTTGTCACAATTTTGCTTGATTTACAATGATACTCAAGGAATATTTATAGCAGCTGAGGTTATTGAGATGATTCTTTGACATTTTCTCAAAAGATTAGGTGGTGATAAAGCTATTTGCAATGATCAGTTTTATTAAGGTCACAGTTGAAAATTGATTTTTAAATCTTAATTACTTCATGTGTCTGCATTTTCTATGTTAGAACAAAAAAAAAAAAAAAGCTTTATGGAGGTCAGGCTTATGGTACATCATACTTTATGCAGATTTGATAATCCATAAGAACTGGTTTACCTGCACTTTTATTTATTTATTTATTTGTGTATTTATTCTGGCCAGTTAGTAAACAGACAGGTTAGCGACTCTTCGGTATACCAGATTAACTTCTGTGTTGGAGGAAATAATTATGATCTGTAGATCAAATTTTGATCTTTTATGCCTGTCCCAGACATAAAAGGGAGAGCAAACCAGAAGGAGATTTGCAGAATGACTTCAAGGGGAACATTGTAGTTTTCCATGGAAGGACTACCTTTAACCTTTTTCAACTGCTCCGAGTTTGATTTTGGGGAAGGCTTGTTTTCTAAATCCTATAAATGAATTCAATACTGTAAGCCATTTGTATCATTATGTTTGTGGTGGGATAAGTGTAATAAAACTATTTCTGATGGGTTTATAAGAAGCTTATATTTCTGTTTTCTTGCTGAATCTCAGACTTAACAAAAGCATAATTGGTGTCAAGGATGGAATTCAGCAATAAATCAGTGGGACTCTCCAGTGGGGTGCTGCTAGGCAAGGTTTGCCACTGTTTGGGAAACTGCTGAATAAGTGGGACTCACAAGCTGGGGGGCTGCTAAGTAGGGTGCACCACTGGGAAAATACTGAATCAGTGGGACTCACTGGTAGAGTGCTGCTGAGTGAGCTGTGTCACTATAGGACAGGTAGGTGGGAAAGGGTGTTTTCCCTTCCCCCACTCTCCCAGTGTTTTTGATCAATCAGGTTTATGTTGACCATTTCTGTATTTAGCTTAATTTGTGCAGTTATTATCTGTGTCCTATGTATGTGTGTTGTGATCAGCGTGGAAGGCCATTTATAAGTCCATGCAATCTAAGATGCAGAAATTCTTCCTTGGGAGTTCTGTGAGCAGCACTAGCAGGAGAAAAGAAATGGTGAAAGTTTTGAATGGAACAAGGATCTCTGGAACACTCTTTGGGATCAGTGGAAAACATGTACCTGTGTGTCCCCAAAACCATGGAGACAGAAAGATCCTATGGAAGTGTTCAGGTACTGCGAACAATTTGTGGAAACTGAGTAGATGGAGAAAGTGGCATGGCTTGAACATGCTGGGTGCCTGGGGGATGCCTTACTTTCAGCATAGAGTGTCAATTGGGAGACTACAAGAAGAGCAGGAAAAAACAAGAACGTCTCTACAATCAGTTACAGAAGGCACAAGCTGGAAAAAAATCGAAAAAATCAAGCACAGTCACGATTTACTAGAGATGATAGATCAGAGAGAGCACTTAGAGGAAAAATGCACTAAATTAGCAACACAATGTGCAGTTAGTGTACTGAAAAGAAAGTAGGGAAGAACATGCATGCCTGAAGGGGCTAAAGTTTGGGTGACTGTTACTAGCCTGGATTGGGACCCAACTCCTGGGATAGGTAGATTGGGGAGATTGACTCTGATGATGAAGAGGATGTGGAGTGAAGAAAGAGCAAGCCCCTATTAAAAAGCAAGTAGGCTGTGCCTGTATTCCACAGGAAAGCAAATTGTACAGGTCCAGGACAAATGGAGAGGCAAGATGAGCTGACTGACTTTACCCTGGAGGATATAAAGAATCTATTTGGCAAATATAAACAGCAACCCTCAAGCATGGTTGGTGAGGCTGATGGAGGAGGGTACAGACTCTGTTCTGCTTGATAATGAAGATGCAAAAAAAAAAAAAAAAATCATGGGACTAACAAATGATGTTTATGTACAATCTGCCCTTTGGCAGGTTGATGGGAATGGAAGAAACTCACTTGATATCGTAGCAGAAGGATTCTCTGATAGACACACCATGGATGGTGATTGGCCAGCCTCCAGCCCCACCTGGGTAATATTTGAACAAGCTTGTAATCTGTTAAAAACAGAAGCCATGAAGACTGCAGCTGACCTTGGGAGTCAAGAGTCATTTCTGCAGCAGCCTCTATTGCCTGGGATGAGAAATAAGTTGTTGGGAGGATGCCCAGCCACCTGGCATCCGTATTTAATTCCCTTATTGATAACAGAACAGGGTAATGTCATAGAGGGAGTACAGGAAAAGTTGCAACAATTGGGAGATTTACCAGGTCTGGAGGTAGATCAGCACACACAAAGAGGCCAAGCTGTGAGATGGCAGCAATGAAAGGGAACTAAGGAACAAACCCTATTGTTTCATTCACTATTACTAGGGTGTAAGTAAACAGGAGATTGATGGCAAGGCAATTGAGGCATCGCACTGGTTGGTGCAGATACACAGTGTCCACACCATACAGACAGATAAACAACAAGGCACTGATGGTCATGGAGGGAAATATCCCTGGGAAGAGTTGGAACAGACTGTCCTCCATTTCAAGGTGGGACAGGGGTTATCCTCTCTCTCTCTCAACATTCACCCAAACAGTTTCACTCTAAACCAGAACTGTGGGGTGACCAAGCCCCAGTGTCCAAAGGGTTCCACTGTAATATGGTTCATAGAGACAATCAGCTGTTTGTCACCTGTATTACCCCCTGAAACCAACAAACAGTCAGAGTCTTAATGGACACTGGAGTGGAGGTCACAGTCATACACGGCAACCATGGCAAGCATGAAGGGGACACAACACTAGTATGGAGTTTAGGATATCAGCCTATCCAGGTGAACTTTACTCAGATGGCTATGCGAATTGCAGATGGGCCAAAGTGAACATTGGACATACTACATGTCTGATTGTTAGATATCGATGGCACCTTGCAAACTTTTGGGACCACATGGTGGTTGGTTCAGGCAATCTGGGTGGGACAAATTATACCAGAAGGTGATATCCCTGCAGCTATTTAGGTAGGAAGCAATGTTGCATTCCTGGAGGGGATGATGATAAACAAGTAACAATCAATGATTGAACAGAGGCTGGAGTGATATGCTACACTTAATCACCTTTCAGTGTTCCCATCTGGCTGGTAAAGAACCCAGATGGTGGTTGGCACACAATGGCAGATTACTGGAGTGTCAATAAAGTAAACCCGACGACTACGGTGGTGGTTCCTGAGATTGTCCAGGAAATTAAAAAATACAATGGCATTTGGCATATGACATCTCATCATGCCTGGCCCTGTTGAACCACATGTGACCCTGGAAGCTGATTTGGCTGTTTGGAGTCATGGTAACTGCAAGAGGATTGCCATTGACCCTTGAAGAACGCCCATGAATGCTGAGACCAGAATCACAGAATCACAGAATCCTAGGGGTTGGAAGGGACCTCGAAAGATTACATTTGAAAAGAAGCTCTTTGGTGTGTGCTAGGCCTTATTTGATATGGAAGCTCAGATGTTGGGCCACAATGAGATTATCAGGTCCCCTTCAATAGTAGTATCCTGGGCTGCTGAAACAGTAAATGCTTATAAAACAGGACATACACGGGGAGCTACTATGCTGGAGATGAGATAGTATTTACAAGAACATGCAAAACCTGGGCTGCAGTCCGTGCATACTTTGCACAAACCAAAGTGGGGTAGAGGGAGACCCTGACATTCAACTGAAGGTGCAGGAAAGTTTTCAGATGAACCATTGACTACCAAACCTCACACAGCATGATTTGCTGGTGACAGAAATGGAAAGCTGTGGCCTATAATCCTGTCTCTCAAACCCAATGGGAAATGGCAGCAGCCAATTAGCAGAGTTGATGGGTGTGTGGCAAGCCATTGAAGCTACACCTGTAAATCATATCTGTCATATTTACACTGACTCTCAGGCAGTGGCTCAGGGGATGGTGCATTGGCTCCTCAGGTGGAAAAGGGACAACTGGTGTATAGGTGCAAAGGGTGTTTGGGGAAAAGAAGTTTGGGTACCGATTAAGAGGGTCTTACTGGACTGAGACGTTTGTGTGCTCCATGAGGATGCATATACGACCAAGAAACAGAGACAGCCCTCAGAAATCTGTGGGCAGATGCGCTGGCAAGAATACATAACACCACAACAGAGACAAAAGATCAAATATGGCGCGGTGGGCCCACAAAAAGAGTGGTTGGATGTGACATCTTCCATACCACTCACAAGGGGCCAGGTTAGTGGAGCATATAATTGACCTCCTGTAACAACAATTACAGCAATTAGGGGATGGAAAATACACCAAACAGGTATACAACCTACATGAATTATCATGGGTTCTGGACAGTAGGGTCTTGACTCCCCTACTCCCCTACTCTTGATGAAGAGGCTACCTAGGGCCAACAGAGAGGTGGCCACAAACACAATATCATGTCAGTCAGGAAACTGTTTCTCCCTTTTTGGTAGCAAGAATGATTTGGCTTTAGCACAAGTAGTAACTTTGTGTTGGTACCCAGGAAGGGGTGAGGGGTACTCTAATGTTTTGTGTTTCATATATCCACAGAAATTCTGCTTACATGGTGTCCCAACCATTAGAAATGTCTGGATCACTCTGGACAATGTAAAGGGACAGGAACATATCCTCTGCAGTATTACCACACTGAGCAACCTTTTCCTGACATACTCAACAGGAATGCCTCTCACAGAAAATTAACTGGGACATTTTTGTGAATGATTCCAGTGTCATCTTGAATACCTCCCTTATCGGGAAAATAGCACAGATGCTGATCAGAACTACATTTCGTATCGTAGTATAACTCCAACCCACATGAGTTTGGATCTGTCCTTTATAAAAGAATCTGTGCAAGCTTTGCTATGGTAATGACTTCTTACTGGGTGAAGCAGATGAAGCTCTGTATTGACTGTCAGGTGAGAGGAGTGGGGCTGGCAAAGTGCCTCCTACTAGCATCAAGGGCAAGACTGGGTTGGACTCTGTGTTTGCCACCAAGAAGAACCTAGAGCCCTGCTGCTGGTTGCAACCCAGTAGCATTGAGCTGTGGAGACACATGCCATACCAGACCTTAATGTGAGGATTGGCCTCCTCTGTCATCAGGAGGCCATCCAAGAGAGGAAGACAGGCCAAAAAAATCCTGCAGTCAGCATCAATTGGAGAGGTCAAAAAAAACCTCTTGAAATAGTCTAGTCCAAGCCCCCTGCTTGAACAAGGTCACTTGGAGAAGGTTGCCTGGGACCGTATTCAACTGGTATTGTGATTTTAGTTGGGGTCTGACTGGAACCACCATGAGAAATTGTATCAGTAATAACAGTGTATTACAATGTTATTAACTGTCCTCTACAGATCACATGATGCCACGTGTTGGAGGAAATAATTTTGATCTGTAGTGGACAGATGTTTTATGTGAAACTGGGAGCTTAACATCAGGTTTGAAACCTCCCCTCAGTGTTTGTATGGGCACAAACCAGAGGTTAATAGAAAAGTCAGGGTTTGCTTACTTCCTAGTCCACCTTCTAGGTGTATAGGTTCTATGTGACACTATGTCCCAGGCATAATAGGGAGAGAAAACCAGAAGGAGGTTTACAGAATGACTTCAAGGAGAACACTGTAGTTTTTCCATGGAAGGACTACCTTTAAACTTTTTCAACTACTCCGAGTTTGATTTTGGGGAAGACTTGTTTTGTGAATCCTGTCAATGAGTTCAATATTGTAAGCCATTTATAACTTTATGTTTGTGGTTGGGATAAGTGTAATAAAACTTTCTGATGGGTTTATAAGGAACTTGTATTTGTGTTTTCTTGCTGAATCTCAGACCTAAGGGAAACAACTTCTTAAGTAGATTTTCACCAGTGAGCTGGATGTTGTTCATGTGATCTCAAAAATCTACTGCACATTTCAGTATTCCCTGCAAGATATTTATGGTCTACAAAAAGCAATACAAAAAGTTTAATCTCTGAATTCAAACATAAAGTAGCCAGAAGGTATAGCTGTACACGCATTTTTTTTCACTGAGGAAAGAATATGTCCTTGCTCTACACATTATTCATCCAGAAATCTTTCTACTGTCCTGTTTACTATTAATATTGTAGTAAATTATGTTTGACCTGCAGTCACTTATTACTGATTAATATGAGATATGCATCTGTCAAAACTCAGTCTCAGTTTACCATACACTGAACTCTTTGCTTAGTCTCTTTTTCTCTACAAAACAGCCAATACTTATCAACTAAAGATATCTTCATAATGAAAATATGTGAAAATAAAATTTATAGACACACTAGTTTAAGCAATATCTGCTGAAAGCCAGTGTTATTATTGCAAATTTTCAGCTCAAACTCTTAGTTTAGTAGTGCCCTACCCCTTTTGGGTTAAGTAATGAGTATTACAGTGAGTTATACTAGTAATAAGTCCCTCTGTATCATCTCTTCTCACTTATTGGTGCTCCTTTAGAAAAGCATAAAATATTTTTTTAAAAACTGAAAAAAATATTACTCAGGTAATTTGGCTGAGCTATCTGTTCTATCATTCTTAATTCATTCATTTGTAGTTCACAATCATAATTCATCATTAATTTGCTGAATTGATTCTCTGCTTTTTTGGGGAGAAAAATCCTTGAGACTTTTTTATCATAGAAAGACTTGATGATCATGGGATATAGAAAGGAGCCAGAGATAAAGACTACCTATTATGAAGAGAAGCAGGACAGAAATGGCTGTATATTTTCTGCTGCCAGCATTTTTCTTCCATATTGGATTTTACAAGGAAAAAAAAGTTTCCTGTCCATAACTTCTACTCTATTATAGTAAACATATGTAGTGGGTTGATCCCAATAAACAGAAAACTGTCTACCCAGTTACAGACTTATTGACCCACAGTGGGATGCAGGGAGAGAACTTGAAAGATAAAAATGAGAAAAAGTCATGAAAAGAGTGATGCAAAGGAGATCACCTACCATCTCCCACCAGTGGATTGATGAGCAGCCACTCTGCAAGAAATAGTTTGGGAAAACTGTCTTCAGTTTTATTGCTGAGTAGATTCTTATGTGGTATGGAACATCTCTTCAGTCAGTCTGGGCCAGCTGTCTCAGTCTCTTGTCTATTCCCTGCCTACAGTCTGAGGAGCAGTGTGAGATGCAGAGGCCTTGGTGCTATGCAAGAACTGCTCATTAACAACTAATACATGGGTGTGTTACCACCAACAGAGCACTATGTGGGTTGCTATGGACAAACTTAACTCAGTACTCTTAGGATATAATTAAATAAAGATTGTGAAAGCTAGGAATAAGTATGAACATTTGAACAAATTTGTGTGTGTGTCTACACATGTGTGTGATTACATTGCTTCTTTTTCTTAGTACTTCATCCAGATTTAGTGAACCTAAATATTTTTGGCTGAAAGAAGGCCTACAGTTGAAATAGGCTAGAAATGACTGAAAATCATATGAAAAGAGATGAAAAATATATTACAAGAGGAAAATATCAGATTTTATTTTTGAAGAAGATTTTTATTACTAATAAATTTCCCACAAACACAAATATTACTGTCTCTGCAATGTTGTCAAAGGGTGGAAATCGAATTATTTTGGAAAGTCTTGATATCTGTGCTGTTATACAAAAATTAGTTCCTTCATAGGCATGTAAGATCATGGTGGGCTAAAGAGAGACACATTCTCAAGAAACTGTTTTCCTACAAGATAGTAAGACTTCACTAGCTAGAGTGAATACAAGAAAACCATATGAATTTCAAAAAATTAAAATACAGTATCCTGATGCAAACAGTCAAGACCATGTTTCCAGATTGGAAGTAGTGTTGTGCTAGCAAACAACTTAAAAAGGTAAAAAGGAAGACTTTAAAAGGAAATCTTAGGTAAAGTGGATAATTTGCTGAGAATGTAGTGCAGAGCTCTGGCTAGAAGGCTGACAGTAGCAAAGCAAGCAGGAAAATGGTTGAAAAAAATATGGAAGAAGGAGTAGGAAAATATACCTCCCTCAAATCCACGAGCTTAATTTTTTAGATTTACTGAACAGAAATTTAAATGGTGACTTGATCACCAACTTGAAAAACAGTAGAGTCACAGAATATACACACAATAACTTGTATTGCAAGTACCTTATTCACTGATAATTGTAACATATAGTTGTGTGTGGGGGGGGTTTGGTGGTTTTGTTTGATTGATTTCTTTTCTATCTTTTTTTTTTTCTTTTTTGTTTTTAAATGAAAAAAAAGTTCATCCTAAAAAAGCCAGATGATATACTGAAAGAGATAGTATCACATTAACAGTAATTAATTTGTGTAAGTTTCTGGCCATTTTTGTACAGAATCTTAAACACTGGAACAATTCTAATGGGCTCAATTATTTTCCCTAAAATGCTGTGACTATAGGGGTGGTACAATATCAAAAGCCTTTGGTTAGTCTCTGATGACAAAAAAACCCCAACCTTATTGAAATGGAGAAGTTATAGCTAAGGAATCAGTTATTCCAACTTCTTTTCAGGACAAACAGTAGAAGTAGATGAACTTTTTTACTGGAATGAAATGGTCAAAACAGTAACACCAATGTGTGAAACTCTAGCAAATACATTAGAAGTTAATCTCTTTGTATTGGGGAACTGAAAACATTTTAGATAGAATACAAATGTAGAGAACTGTGTATTAACCTCATTGAATTGGTAGGATTTGAGAGCAGAATTGAACAAAGATAGACAAGGTGAGAACAAAGGGGGTCTTAGCAGCAGAGGATATGGAGAGGAAAGTTTCTTGATGAAAACAAAACAAAACCAAAGAAGGCGTGGGAGGCAAAAGACCTGCAGCTGTGAAAAGAAAGATTCTTGCTGCTTTTTTTTTTTTCCTTTTCTTTTGCTTTGAATAAAAGAAAAAAACAAACTGGGCTGCTTCAAACATAACTTTTTCCTTCTCACAGAAATATCAAATGTCCCAAAATCTTTTAACTGCTTGAGATAATTATGAAGAACTATCTTTAGATGTATTTGCAATTATATTTTAATGTTATCACACCAGAGTTAATAAATATTTTTTAAAAATTCTTTATGAAAGCAAAAATGAATTAAAAATACAGTGTAATAATTGATACTTTGTAGATTACTATATAAAACAATACTTAAGCAGATGAATTTGAAAAGGATAGATTTGATGTTAGTGGAGTATAAAACTCACTTACAGCAAGAAACCTGATTAATGTTGAGTTAGCTGCTTCTAGATTTTAATCATATAGTAATTAACATTTAAAGGGGACCAAAGAATAAGTTTTAGGTTGCATATATGGATTTAATGAGCAATACAGAATTATTTATTATTTGCCACACCTTAGCAGTTTGGGAAGACCAAAACCAGAACTTCTACAGGACAGAATTGCTCTTAGAACTATTCTTCCCCCACTCCTCCTAGAAAAAGGGAAGATAAAAGAGGAATAAAGACCAAAGATTTAGAGTTGGAAATTGGAAAGAATTGGAGACAGATTTACCAGCACAGGGGACAGGCAATAACAGAGGTGATAAATAACAAAAATAGAAACATATAAATTATATATACAACCTAATCTCAGTGGAGGCAAGGATGTGTTCCTGCAGGCCCTGTGTGGCAGGGGGCAGTCCAGGACTTTTCCAAGCATCCAATACAGGGGGACTCAGAAGAGCATGAGGGGAGCTCCACTGCTGATAAAGGAGTGCAGGGGAACAGCAGCAAAGCCAAGAGCGAGCAAAAAAGAGAGGAGGGGCTGCCAATCTGCATGACCTTTACAGAGTAGCCCAGGAAATGGGACGGAATAGATGACTCCTTTTTTGTTCTGTCCCTCTTAGAGTCTGAAAGCCCTCCTTCCTTTGAACATGTTCTTCATGTTCAAACAATGACATTATTCTAATAGACCACTGAATTACCATGGCATACTGATACATTTGGGTGTTTATGGGTATAAACAAAGTAGATTCAGAAACTGATTTCTGAGGTTTCTCTAGGGAAGAAAATAGATGTGCATTATGATGTTTTTGATTAGTTCAATAGCAGTTTAGTATTTCATAAATTCTAGAGCACAGCCATTAAGTGGAAACAAAAATAATTACTGATTTTTAAAGAAAACTGCCAGACAACAATATTGATGAAGCTACTCTATGAGATAGGGCAAACACATAAGCTGTAAGCTGTTACTTTGCCACGTATTTAGGTAATAGTGGGAAAATTTTGGCACTTTTTGGTCACACTTGTAGGAGTTTTCCTGTGTGTTAAAGACACCAAAACTTTGTAAAAATACATTAGAAGTAGTTGGTGTTCAACATAAATAACAACGTGGCTCCTAACTTCAGTAAAAGTCAGCTCTTTCCATCACTGTAATGGTTCTCTTGGAGATGTATCAAAAAGTTACAATTCTAGAAGTCTTTTTCCACTAAAAAGGGGGTACCTTTTTTTTGTTTTGTTTTTTTTAATGTCCTAGCTAGATTTTATGTTCATGTATTTTTGTAGTTACCTGATAAAATTACATAGCAATCTGTTGTTTTGTGTTCTGTTTGGTTTTTCATCCTTCATAACTGCAGGCATTCAGAAGACCTTATCAGCTAAACATAAATAGCTTCAGCCTTTATACTGTACAGCTTAGTGAGTCTGACAAAAGTATAATTGGCTTCAGATGAAACACATTCACCTAATACCAGCCATTCCATCATATAAATTTTGAAAATGCAAATTTCCGGCTTATGTTGAATTGCTACCTGGTTACTGAGTGTAATTATGTTACTCTGTTTGAGTCTTTTTTAATTTGTGTTGTCAGTCTTTGAGGCAAGAAATGTAGGCTGGTTTTCTTAAATGCTTAAATTATTATATTTTCTTGCAACAGTAAAATAAGTTTTCGCTTACAAATGGAATTGCATCTCAGAAAAGGACTGAGCTAGGGGATATGCATGTAAACAAGCTTTTAGAAGATGGCAGCATAAATATAAGCAAGAAGTAAAAGAGGTAATATGTTGTTTTAGGTTTCAAATTGAGCTGGTCAACTTTTTTCTGTGATAGGAAAAAAATGATTAAAATTTAGATAATTCTCAGTTAAATTTTGATTTTTTCAACTTTTTATAGCAACTCTGAATAAACATACAAACAAAAAAGTTTTGATAATATAAATTTTTTTCTTTATGAAGGTAAAATCCTCAATCCTGGAAAATTCAATTTCAATTTAAAATTAACTTAAGAATTTTACTAATGGTTGTAGATAGTTGGGTTAGCTCTTTATTTGTAGCTGTTTTGTGTCTATAGATGCTTATGTTTGAAAAAGTGGGTTTTTTAACAGTTCAGACTTGAATAGAATATACATATATAAAAGCTGAATAGGTTTAATTTTGTTCTCTCTTTTGTTCAAGTTCAATCTAAAATCATTTGAGTGACAAAGCAGTAAAGATATGGTCTACACTAAAGAACCCCATAGTTTTTAATTATTGACAGAAAAGGTACTAGTTTTTATTACATTAAATTCTATGGTAGACATCAGTATCTTACCTTAAGATCAGCTTATATTAAAGATACTAAGACTCAATATTTTGATAATTTTCAGTTCAATTTAGTAGCAGCAGATGCTGAACACGGTTCTATGAGGTGTTCATGTGTGTGTGTGTGTGTGTGTTTCTTTTGGTTTCCTGGTGACAAAGTATCAAAACTAATTTTTACAACACTTACTAGCACTGTACCAGGACTTGATATCAATGCTGGTACTTCTGCTGCTATTAATTATTTAGGCTTGTTAAATTCTTTTAAAATTGATTGCAAAAGTCTGTAAAATACCTTAAATATTTGCAGAAAACCCCATAAAATATGTTGTTAATTTTTTAATTGTGATGATGAAGTAGGGAGCATGATTAAGAAAAGGTGTAAAATTTCACTGCCTCACTGTAGGAAGAGCTGGAAAGCTGAAGTAATCCTCTTCTCTTGAATCCTACACATGCCTGCAATGATCAGTTATATAAAATTGATGCAGTTGTAAAAATATTCTCTTTATCTTCTATGCTGTAGTTTCAGAGTTCAACTGTTTTCTTTCTACTTTATAACTTCACTCTCTTGAAAAAATAGAATACTTTTCTGATGTTCAAATTGGACTAATTAAATTATTTATTTATTCAAAATTAATTTCATTGTAGTAGTTTTTACTAAACTTTATGGACTAACACTGCATATATAGTGCTTCTTTCTAAAACCTCATCCCTCAGCCTTTGCTGATAGTGCATATTGTTCCAACCCAGATGCAGGACTTTGCATTTCGTTCTGTTGAACCTGACAACTTTCACTTGTGCCCACCTCTCCAGTTTGCCCAGGTCCTTCTGAATGACATCCCATCGTTCTGGCTTATCAACAGCACCACTCATCTGCAAACTTGCTGATGGTGCACTCAGTCCTACTGTCTGTATTGTTGCTAAAAATATTAAAGACTACTGGTCTCAGTGCGCTCTCTGAGAAACACCAGTTGTCACTGGTTGCCATCTGAACTTCAAGATGTCAACCACTACCCTCTGGATGTGACCATCCTGCCAGTTCCTTACCCACTGAACATTTCACCCATCAAATTTGTATCTCTTCAACTTGGTGATTAGGATACTGTCATGGATTGTGTCAAAGGCCTTGTAGAAATCCAGATCGATCACATCCATAGGTCACACCTTGACAAAGGGACGGTTGTCCCATCTTGGCATACTAAGTAGTCACAGAAAGTATTTACTCTGTTTCAGAACTTATCTGACAACCTGCCACTCCTGGAATATATATTAGGGGTATTTTAGGATAATAAATAATTAAAGAAATGGTATGAAAGAAGTTGTCCATTGCAAAAAAAAACAAACAAACAAAAAAATCAGGACTAGAAGATGAAGCATATTCATGTCACAGTAGCAGTTAACCATCAATTAGGGGATTCTGTGTTACAAATGTAATCTATAGCATTTATATTTAACTCTATATACACCACTTTCTATGCATTTCTATCCACATCTTTTGTGATCATAGGTGGAAACTCAAAGTTTTACGTGTGAAATATTTTGAGGATAAAATAAGGACTAAAAACTAAGATTTCATATTGATGGAGTTTTTGTTTTTATCAGTAATGTGTTTAATTATTAAGATAATATGAGTCCACTTTCTAAAAAGGCTACTGGTATAAATTTTAATGTAAAGCATAGCCTGGATTTGTTACCTTAATTGATTTTATGTTTTATAGCAAATCTCACTGTCTCAAGAAATCAAAATCTATCTGAAAGACAACAAAATATTTATCCAAAGTTTCCACCTTTTTGACCATTTATGGCAAAGCTTTAATTGTCAAATACAGGGAAAAAAAATCTGTAGAACTTTTTAAAAACAGCTGAGGTTCTTTATAAAAGATTTCATCAAGTTGTGAAAGTAGACTTGCACACATCTGAATTTATGAACATGTTTTGTCATATCTGGGTAAGTGTTAGGTCTTACCTAGCACTGCTACAAGCTTGGGAATGAGTTACTGGAGAGCATCCCAGAGGAAAAATCCCTGGGGGTGCTGGGCAACAGGCAGCTGATTATGTCCCATCAGTGTGTCCAGGTGGCAAAAGAGGTCAATGGCATCCTGGCTTGTATCAGAAATGCTGTGGCCAAGTGGACTAAGGAAATGATTATCTCCCTGTACTTGGTACTGGTGAGGAACATACTAAGACTGTGTTCAGTGTTGTGCTCCTCACTACAAGAAGGACATTGAGGTGCTGGAATGTGTCCAAAGAAGGGCAACGAAGCTGGTGAAGGGCCCCAAGCAGAATTCTTATGAGGAGGGTCTAAGGGGGCTGGGATTGTTTGGTCTGGAGAAAAGGAGGCTTTCATACACGTTCTAGGGACATCCAAATTCCATTTATGATGTACTGAAATTAGAACAATACTTTTTGTCTTTGTAGGCTTACTTATGAATGCAAGTTTATTAACTCGTATTTCTAGAACTAAAAATAATTTAATATGCCAAGTTGTAGTGAGACAGGACCAGGTGCCCTGAGTTATTGATGAGTGGGTGTGGGTTCACCTGTGTCTGGCCTCCCTCCTGAGCATGTGCAGGAGCAGGGGGCCAATAAGAGAGCAGCTGACACCCACGGAGAGAGCTCTCACTCTTCAGTGAAGATGGAGAAGCCCACAGCTCAAGGAGCCCCAGAAGCAGGCAAGAAGGGGTAGATCCTGGAGCCCCAGGAACAGCCCTAGGACATCGTCCAGGAATGGGCTAAACCCCGAGGCCTCAGGATCAGCCCTAGGAGCAAGAAGGGCTCCTCCCGCTACATCTGGTGGAGAATGCGGGCAGCCTGCAGAAAACCTAGTTGGCACAGAAACTGCAAGAACGTTCTCCCTGTAAGGTATGATCAACAAGCTCTCTGGACAGGAAACCCCAGAGCAGAGGGGAAAATCCCATGAGGAAGGGTTAAATCCTGAGGCCCATGAGGAAAGAAACCCCGGAACAGAGGGCAAGTGCCTGGGACAATTTGCAGAGACTTTGTGAAGAGTGCTCAGACAACTTGCAGAGACTTTGCCAGAAAGGGGCTGACATCGAGCGAATATATGGGTATGCTTAATTCCCCTTAAAGAAAGAAGATTGAAAGAAAGAAGGTTGAGAATTCTCCCCAAAATATGTGTAAGGGTTGAGAATTCTCCCTAAAAATATATGTAAATTGTGTGATGTTTAATCCCACTTAAAGATGTATATGTAAAAAGATGTAAATATGTAAATGTCTATGTAAATGTCTGTGTAAAAAAAAAAAAAAAAAAAAAGGGGGGGGTGGGAAATGTAGTGAGACAGGACCAGGTGCCCTGAGTTACTGATGAGTGGGTGTGGGTTCACCTGTGTCTGGCCTCCCTCCTGAGCATGTGCAGGAGCAGGGGGCCAATAAGAGAGCAGCTGACACCCACGGAGAGAGCTCTCACTCTTCAGTGAGGATGGAGAAGCCCACAGCTCAAGGAGCCCCAGGAGCAGGCAAGAAGGGGTAGATCCTGGAGCCCCAGGAACAGCCCTAGGACATCGTCCAGGAATGGGCTAAGCCCCGAGGCCTCAGGATCAGCCCTAGGAGCAAGAAGGGCTCCTCCTGCTACACCAAGCCAACTTTATTTCAAACACAAAATAATGTTTTCTTATTTTTATTTCTACTGTTTAATTGCTCTTATTTCAATATTCATTGAAACTCAGGTGCTTTACAGGGTAATATTTCTTTGCCTAAGTCCTCCATTCCCATCTTTGAAGAATGAAAAGGAATAATATCTAATTTTGCAAGTATTGCAAATTGATTTACAAAGCTGGTCAAAGTTTGCTTGATAGCACCAGAATACATCTTACCTTCTTTTTTCCTAAAATACACATAAACCTTTTATGTCCTTAGGAAATTCAATTTCTTGAAAGTTTTTTTTCTCTTCTATTCCAAAATGTTTGACTTTCATCAAACTTTATTTACAACTAGAATAAAAGATGTTGACAAAGCTGATAGTGACATAGTAGTATTTTAAATTAAACTTAAAGATACCTAGTGTGCTATTAATAAGCTTTATCATATAATATTTAAAAGTTGATCAAGATGAAGGCATGGGTATCTTTATTCTAGAATAAATACAGTTTATTTCTGGATTATGTCTCTGTGTCAGACGTCCTCAGTGAACAGTAAAAAAGTATTATTCACATTGGGTTTATTATTTTTAATGTCTTTCTTAGTGTTTTAATTTTTATCTACTTTCCACAAAATCCTATGGGCTTTCATTACATTAAATGATTAAGTTCTGCCTCAGAAAGATTTTTAACTTCATTTGAATGCTAGTGTCCTTAAGTATTATTCTATATCAAGTTTATATAATTTAAGGCATCTTCTGGCTTTGCTTGACACTCCCAGCTGAATATCTGCTGTTACAAACCAGCTCATTTTTGTATTTCCCTATTGACTAATATTACAATGAATAATCTTTTCTTAGATTGTATCTGTGTTACCTCTTCATAGAAAAATCCCTTTCTCAGAGCATCATCTGCTTCTTCTGTCTTGTTCCTGAAATTATAGGGTTAAACTGAAAACCAGTATTTAATATAAGGAGGTACCTAGGGACATATACAAGATTAATGTAACCAGAATATTTTATTTATCATGTTCAAACTGTCCCCAAACTGATATTTTAGCACCTTTACTGGTGATGAGAAGTTATTACTTCTGGCTTCCCATTTCTTAAGCACTTTTTAATTCACACGAGTGTTGGCACTGTAGGTATCATAGAATCATAAAATCTGCTGAGCTGGAAGGGACTTGTCAAGATCATCAAGTTCAACTCCTGTCCCCAAGAATCATACCATGTGCCTGAGAGCATCATCCAGATGCTTCTTGAACTCAGGCAGAGTTGGCACCATAACTGCTTCCCTGGGGAGCTTGTTCCACTGCTCACCTACTCACTGTGTGAAAAAACTCTGGTTTTAGATATAAATCTAACCTAAACTTCTCCCAGCACATCTTCCTACAATTCCTGTTGGGTCCTATCACCAGCCACTGGAGAGAAGAGGTCAGTGTCTGCTCCTCCTCCTTCCCCGGTGAGGAAGCAGTAAGCTGTGATGAGGTCTTCCTCAGTCTCCTCCAGGGTGAACAGACCAAGTGTCTTTAGCTGCTCCTCATATGGCTTTCCCTCTAAAACTTTCAGCAACCTTGCAGCCCTCCCCTGGACACTCTGTAGTATCTCGATGTCCTTTCAGTACTGAGATGCCCAAAACTGCACATAGTACTCAAGACAGGGCCACACCATTGCAGAGTGGAGTAAATCATCTCCCTCGGCAGGGCTTGATGCACCCCAGGACTCAGTTGTCCCTCCTGGCTGCCAGGGCACACTGCTGGCTCATGTTCAACTTGCCATGGACCAGAACCCCCAGATCCCTTACTACAGGGCTGCTCTCCAGCCTCTTGTTCTCCAGGCTGTATAAATATCCAGAGTTACCTTGTCCTCAGTGCAAGATCCGTCACTTCTCCTGGTTAAACATAAAATTGACAATTGCCCATCATTCTATTCTGTCTAGATCCCTCTGCAAGACATCTCTGCCCCTGGGAGTGTCCAAAACTCCTCCTAATTTGGTGTCATCTGCAGACTTAATTGGTAAGCCTTCAAGTCCTTCATCTAAACAATTTATGAATATATTAAAGACAACAGTCCTTAAAATAGATCCCTGTGAAACCTGACTAATCACTGGTGACCAAACAGATGTGACTATGACCTCATGAGCTTGGGCCATCAGCCAATTGGCCACCCTTCACATTTTGAGCTATTCCAGCTTGATGTTGGACATCTTATTTAGAAGGGTAATGTGAGACACACTATCAAAGGCCTTTCCAAAATCCAGAAAGATGACATCAACTGGCTTCCCTTGATCAACTAGGAGCATTACCTTATCATAGAAAGAAACAAAAGTTAAGCAGGACCTTCCCATATCAAGCCCATCTGGCTGGGACCAATTATTATGTTGGTTTTAAAGTATTTTTCAATAGCTCCCAGAATAATCTTCTCCATAATTGTTCCAGACACTGAGATGAGACAGGCCTGTAGTTATCAAGGTAATCCCTGCTGCCCATCTTGAAGACTGGGACAGTATTTGCCAACTTCCAGTCAACTGGTACATCTCCAGATTCCCTAGAGCATTGAAAAATCATTGAGATAGTTTTTGCTATGACCTCTGCCAGCTTTTTAAGTACCCTTGGATGAATCCCATCAGGGTCCATTGACTTTTAAGGATCCAGCTGGAGCAGCAAATCTCACATAAGTTCAGGGATGATCATTTGCACAGTCATGGTTCACCAGCCCAGGGCTGGGGGTTCTCAAGTCTGTGGAAGACAGATGTGAAGAAAGCATTAACCATCTCTGCTTTGTCTATATCCCTATTTGTGAGGTGTCCGTGATTATCAAGTAATGGATCAAGTAATCAGTGCTGGTTTTGGCCACCCCTTTTGCCATTAACATATTTTAAAAAGCCTTTTTTATTATCCTTCACAGTGCAGGCCAGTTTCGACTCAAGTTGAGCTTTAACTGCATGGATTTCTGCCCTACAATGGTGAACAGCATCCCTATAGTCCTCCCATGTTGTCTGTCCTTCCTTCCATTGGCCATACACCTTCCTCTTGTGCCTTAGTTCTAGTAGAAGATCTCTTCTCAGCTAGGGTGGTCTTCTGCCATGCCTGCTTGACTTCCAGCATTCTGGAATCACCTGCTCCTGTGCTCTTAGGAGTCAGTGATCAGACAGTGATAAGGAAACTGATCAGCATCACTGGAACCCAGCACCCTGAAAAGCTTTTTCCCAGGAGAACTTATTGAACCGTTCCTCAGGGAACCTGAAGTCTGCTTTCCTCATTTCCATCTCATCCAAGTTTGTCATTGACAATCTAAATTAATTGTGTCCTCTGCTTTTCCTCTACAATAAGTATTTTATAATATATTTAAAATAATTTGACTGTACATTTTCTTCCATTTCAAAACTGTGGTACTTCATCATAATGACGTACATATTAAGGATTTTTTTTGGCTTTTTTTGGGGGGGTTGCTTTATTCAATGCCTTTTCATTGTTCTAGGGGTTTTGTGGGTTTTTTAAATGTATTATCTTTTATATCTGTGATAAATTTCAACAGTCACTTTTTTTTTTTTTTTTTTTTTTTTAATTTTTTAGATCCACTTAAGTGGGTAGTTGGAATTTGGCTCAGATATTTAAATGTTTCTGTGCAGGTGTTTGTCATAGTGAATGTTTCCTCAGGAGTCCAGAATATTTGTGCAAATCTTCAATACATGTACACAGGGGAATACTAGTCATTTAACACATGGCTCCTCACACTACATGCTGAGTATTTGATTCCTCATCTCTGGGTACACTGTTGCCTCAAAGCTGTATAAAAAGTGTGCTGATGTGCAAACACCTGAATGTTTTTCCCAGAGATTCAAGGTCAATGTGGAAATGGAATTAAAACAGTACATCTGGGAGACTGATATCTCTAAGCACTTGGCATTTAAAATTCTGAGGAAAACTAATATGGAATGTAAAATTTTAATGGAGTTTTGATCATGTTGCAAAAGCATTATGATTACAACACACTCTAAATCAAAAAATGTGGAGTCTTTTCTGAATTAAACAGGAGAGAATTTTCAGGCTGAAATATGGTACTTTACTTCTATCTAAATTTCATCAATCAATTTGCAAAGAAAGGAAATTATTTTGCTGTTTGTCTTCTTAGCCAGAAAACCTTTCTGTAGGGAAAAAAAAAGAAATTATAAACAGTTCTTTTTATTTTATAGCTGGTAAGTTTTGTTTGTATAAAACCGGGATAAAAGCTGAATTCAAGAAGCATTCCTTTTACCACACTCTGTCTTGGCCAAATCAGACAGTTCCACTGAGAAAACTGGTACGTATTTCACTTACTTATTTCCTGAAAAAATTGCATCACATTTGGTGTATATGTGTAATAATGCCATCATTTGATTTAACAAATTTTAATGGGAAGGGCAGTCTTTATTTCATAAACCTCAAGGCCATTCTAATAATATGCTGTGTTACTTTCAGCAGCCAAGGCATGGTAACTCAAGTGCTAGGTTCATAGCTGTTCAGACTACCAATAGCTCCACTTGTTCACACTGGAGGCTGTTTCTGTGGTGTTAGGAAAAGAAAAGTCTACATTAGATTTTCTCGGATAATCAATGTGAATGACAGAAAAGTCAATTGAGATTTACTGTTAAATGCCTACATTAAACTGCTGTTGGTTATTGGTTAATTGTATGTTCTTACGTACAGCAGACAAGCAATTTTATTCTGCTTCTTTGCCCACAGAATAAGGGACCTATTTCATGGTTTTCTTTTTTTACTTACTGGCTGTGACTATATGTTTTCTTCCACAAAATGAGGTGCACATTTTCTCCAGCTTTCATATCTTGTGCAGGACACTCTAAGCAGAGTGAGTCACGTTATCTGGACTTTATGTGAAAACAGAAAATGACAAGATTTTTAGTTCTTTAAAATCTATTACTATACAAAATCATGTAAGAGTGATTTTGAGGAGGAAATTTTAGTCAGGAGTTAGGTATTTTGGGCTAGTTCTTATCATACTCTGTCCAGTTCTGACAAGCTCAACACTCTCCTGCCTTCAGCTCTGCACAGTTTTTGTTTTTATTATGATTTGTTGTCCGTGTTGTTATGATTTGATTTTGAAATTTGCTTTTCAGCTTGAAGGTAAAACTAATCTACTCTAAATTATTGTTTTTGTAATGAAACAAATATAGTCTTTATTTTCTGATTTCAGTTTTACATTTTAAATTGGCTATTGTTGGTTATAAATGTTGTGGAGAAATTATTTTGAAAGACCTTGAAAAGTGTAATAAGGTTTAAGGTTTTACTGAAGTTCAAAATGAAGTTATACCAATGGAATTTCTGTATAAATTATTCATAGAAGACCATAATGCATTAATAATTCAAGTAGCATCTCTAATTACATGCTAAAAAAACCCTCTCTTGCAGCCTATCATTGCTTTAATGATCTAGAAGCAGATTGAGTTTGAAAAACAAAGAACTTCTGCTCAAAGTCATATTAACAGGCAATTATTCAACTGTTTATTGCAATTGAGCTGCTATCAGTACTGTTTATATTCACAAACATACAGTGAATTATGATGTACAATAATTATGAAATACCAATAAAATGGAGTCCAAACAGCATCATTTTAAATGAAAATACAGTGCCATTTATAAGCTCCTATTAACATTGGAAAAAATGAGCCATGAATAATAAACTTTTGAGGCCTAATATTAAGGCATAATGGAACACCATATATTAGGATAAAATAGCCATTTCTTGTTTCTATTAATAAGAATGTTTAAATTGTCATATGGGAAAAAAATTCATTTTCTTCACATCTTGGTCTTTACCTACGGTCTTAGAGGTAATTTAATATCTCAATCATATCTTTCATAAAAAGGTAGGGATGAAACAGTGCTTGAAGTTTCTTCTGCAAAATCACTATGGTCTGCCATACATAGTAGATATAATTTTCTGAATGTTTCCTGTCCACTTTAATATTCAGTATTATTGTAGCTTCTCAAAAGGGTATGTCACAGGTTGCAAAAATTGTTCTATGAACTTCTACTTAAAATCAAGGGCGTTACATCTTAACTAAACTCAAACATATTATCTCTTGCTAGTATGGAAAGGAAATAACAATATTTCTTTCCTCTGCCCTGGGGTTTTTGTTTGGTTGTTTTTTTGTGTCTGTGGTGGGCTTTGGGCTTATTTTGGTTTTGGGTGTGTTTGTTGCTTTGGTTTGATAAATATGTCTCAGTTTCTTTTTATTTTAAACTGAAATTTCAAAGTTTTTATTTTCTTAATCTGAAGTTATTTCACTTCTTTTACCAGTGTAAGTCCTGTATTCACACACAGAAGAGTATGGTTATTCACTAGGGCTGCAGCTTACCACATCATCCTTGATAAAATGCAAACATATTTAAGTTGTGTCTGAACTGTTCTTTATTTTTTTCTGGTTCTTTTGAAGGAAAGTGTGTTCTTATCCAGTTTCATTTTCCACTAAATGTTTGTCTCAATTATTGCCTGACTTATCTATTTTTTTGTTTAAATAGTAGCAGAGAACTTCATAGAGTAGTGCACATATTTAACACAAATAATTATATTGTTATCGCAATTTTGATGAGAGAATGATCAAATCATGCAATTAAAATGCTTACTGTTTATTTTTGTATAAGTAACTCAGGATGAAGAAAGCAGAGAAATTCCAGAAAAAAAGTCTTCTCCAGAAACTAACTGCTCAGATTCCTTTCACTAATTGAGACCTACTCTTTAAATAGCTATGATAGCTGCTATTACACAGAATCAGAGAATTCTTTGGGTTAGAATGTACCTTTAAAGATTATATAGTCCAGCCCCCCTGCAGTGAGCAGGGACATTTCCAACTAGATTGTACCTGATGTTGTTCTTTCCCAGATACAGAACTTTACACTTGGCCATTTTGTAATTCATTAAATTTATCCCTACACAACTCTCAGCCTGGGTCTCTAAACGGCAGCACAGCCTTCTGGGGTGTCAGCCACTCCTCCCAGTTTTGTGTCATCACAAACTTGCTGAGAAGACAGTCTGTCTCATCACCAAGGTCATTGATAAAGATGTTGAACAGGACTGGACCCAACATTGATCCCTGGGGGACTTGGATACTTACAGGTCTCCAAATGGACCCTGAACCATTGGTCATCACTTTCTGGGCTCTACTGGGTAGCCAGATCTTAATCCATCTCACTGCAGATTCTTCTATCCCACATCTCATGAGCTTTCTCACAAGGATATTATGGGAGACTGTGTCAACATCCTTGCTGTGGTCAAGGTAAACTGCATCCACAGGTTTCCATCCATGTACCCATTAAGGCACAACATCACAGAAGGCTATCAGATTAGTCAAGCATGATTCCCCCTTGGTAAATCCATGCTGACAACTCTTCATAGCCTTTTTCTCTTCCATGTGCTAAGGGATGACCTCCAGAATGAGCCATGCCATAATTTTTCCAGAGATGGAGGTGAGGCTACTGGTCTGTAATTGTCTGGCACTTCCTTCTTTTCAAAGACTGGACTGACACTGGATTTCCTCTAGGCCTCAGGCACCTCTCCTGTTAGCCCTGATCTTTCAAAAATTATGGTGAGTGGTAGGGCAATAACATCAGCCACTCTTGGGTGCATCCCATCAGGGCCCATGCACTTGTGTACATTCAGTTTGCATAACTGGTCTCTAACCCACTCTCCATAGACCAGTGGTGAGTTTTCCCTACTCCAGGTTTTCTCTCTTAAATCCAGGGTCTGGAGTTCATAAGGGCTGATCCTAGGAGTAAAGACTGAAGCAAAGAAGACATTCAGCAACTTTGCCTTCTCTGCATCCTCTGTCATGAGAGCTCCTGCACTATTCAGCAGCGGGCCCACATTTTCCCTGTTCTTCCTTTTACTACTGATATATTTGAAGAAGCTCTTCTTGTTTCCTTTTACTTCCTCTGCTAGATTGAGTTCCAAGGGGGGCTTTGGCTTGCTACCTTCCTACATGCTCTGACAACATCCCAATAGTTCTACCAAGTGGACAGTCCCTTCTTCAATGAGCTGTGAGTTTCTTTCTTCCATAAGACTTCAAAAGTTCCTTGTTGATACATGCAGCTCTCTTACTGCTTCTAGCCAATTTTTCACTCTAGGGCATGCACCTATCCTGGCCTTGAAGGAAGTGATATTTTTCCTTCCAGAGTCTAAACCCGTGGGATTCATGCAAGTAGAATCTTAAGGAGTACAATGTTAGCCCTGTGGAAGTCCAGGGTCGTGGTCCTATTTACAGCCCTTCTTCCTTGTAAAATACTAACCTCCCTCATGTCACGGTCACTGTCACCAAGGCTGTTTAAAACCTTGACAACCCCAACAAGACCTTCTGTGTTTGCTAATACAAGGTCCAGTGGTGCACCTGTCCTCATTGGTTCTTCAACTAGCTGCATCAGAAAGGTATCATCGATGCACTGCAGGAGTCTTTTGGACTGGATTTGGAGTGTGATCTAGTGGCAACTTACAGTTGAATATACAAAGCCTCATCAGCATCTTCTTCTAGGGTTGGTGGTTCATAGTAGACACCCACACTAGTTTCACCCCCATTTGCATGACCCTTAATTCTTACCGTCAAGCTTTCCACCCCTTCTGCCTCTCCCCATCAATGAAACACAGTACATTCCAGTTGCTCTAGCACATAAAGGGCACCACCACCTCCTTGCCTTTTTAGTCTGTCCTTCCTGTATGTTGCACAGTCATCCATGACAACATTCCAGTCATGGGAGCTGTCCCACCACATATCAGTGATTGCAACTACATCATAGCCATGCAACTTAAGACAACTCCTCCTGCTTTTTCCCCATACTCTGTGCATCAGTATATAAGCATTTCAGAGACAGAGTCAGGCAATTAGTTTTAACTTTGGTATCTAACCATTCCCAGACACTTTAATGGCACCAAAATATTAGCAATCCCTGTGATTTTTTTGTCCCCCTGTATATCAGTGTATGACATTCTGAAACTAAATGAGAAATGGTGTATTTTATGCCACATATTTTAGGGTGTAAGCTTGTGAAACCTCTTTGTTTTTGAAGAATATATGAAAATAATTCAGGTTGTCAAGCCACTGTCAACGGGACCTTGAAAACTTTCTGGCTTAAATGTATTTGGTTTCAGGATTACATAAAGTGGATCCCCAAAAGAAAATAAAAATAAAAGGAAAAAAAAAAACCCAAACAAAAAGAGAAACATAAAAACCAAACCCTACCCCTGAAATTATCTTCTATTTAATATCTTCTTAACTGATTTCTAAAATATGGATACTTCTCTAGATAATACTAATAGTTAGATAAGAAGTTGCATGTCTGACAATTTTAAAAAATATTAGGTAGGTTGAAAACTAACGCTTCTCATGAGGCAGGATATTGGTATAAATATAAAAATAAAAAATAAAATATAAATACAAAAATAAAATAAAAATGTTATTTTTAACATTAAATAGCTTTCTTCATAGTTTCGTTCAGTCCAATGATTCTACTTCTCTAACAGAATTTTTTTTTGCTAATGAAACAGTACATATTTAATTGCTTTTAAATATTATTTGCATCATGCTTATATGATACTATTATGCATCTTCTCCATAGCATATGCCAAAAGAGATACAAAATATCAGGTCAGGGTATTAGTTCCATTTGATAAACCCAGTGTTATAATAGAGGTAGGAAAAAATCTAATATGTCAGTGATATCTGCCTGGAAGTATCCCATCACTACAGGAGAGGTTTTCTTATGCGTAGTGGTCATTTCAGATTAGCTCTGATGTGCTCCGATTTTACTACAGCCTTAATCTTGTGATAGCTTTCTCTCCATCCCTACTCAGAATGATTACTCTGTCTCATAATGACTGGCAATTTATTGCAGCCTTTGCAGATGAAAGCAGATATCTTTGGTTGGAGCGTAGATGAAATTGCCTTTCAAATATTACCTGGAATTTGCTAAGTATACAGTATCAGTACTATCTGACAGCACAGTAAAAGAGAGCTAACAAAGCTGAAAGAAGAAAGAAGAAAAATGCAGAAAAATCATCTGTAAATCATATAGAAAGTCAGTGAAGGGAGAAGTGGGGCTAAAAAAATCACTGGGAGAGGAGATTACAAATAATAAACCTTGAACAATGGGGTAACTGAAAAAGAACAGCAGATACTGGGGAAGAACAATGAAACCTTCCTGCATAAGTGCTAAAGAGTCAATTAAATGGACACAGGTATATCCTTAAGACAATTTTTATTGAGATACTGGCAACTAGCCATGAGTTTAGAAACTTTTATCCTTCAATAAAAAATTAGTTAGAGGCTTTTATTATGTGCCTCTCTGGGGATATAAATGGACATGTTAAGTCTCTGGATGTAGACTTAACACACTTTATGAACTCAAATGCTGCTTGTGTCCCATTCATTCTTCAAAATATATATAGGGATGGTTGGACTGTCTAAAGCTGCAGAATAATTTATTATGCACACACAAACATGAGCGCTTGTAAATAAAACAAGTACTTTGTTTCTTCCCTATGCAGTGTTCTGGTGCTACCATTGGTGTTGATTGCAGATATTTTTAATTAGCTGTGCAATGGAGCCAAAATGGATAGTGTTTGGAAAAACAGTAATAAAACAGTTTATGAGACTGTTGCTATCCTGGAGAATGTGATGAAACTGGATGGAGAAATTTGTAGCCATTTGATTTAACAACTGGTTTCAAAATCATGGATCATTGATAGGATGAGTGGTAAATTACTGTATTGTGACGTGGCAGATAAATGTGCTCAAATCTTTAAAAAAAAGAAAAAAAAAAGAAAGTAAAACAAGAAAGATACTCATATTATGCAGCAGTTTAGAGAATGTGAAAAGGGATGGATGTTTGCCCAAAGTATCCATTAAGGGACTGTATTAGGAAGAGAACAGCAGTGCTTCCTATAAGGAGTAAAAGTTGTAAGTGGATGGAAGTAATGGTGAAGGAAAGAAAAGCATATTAGAATTTAAATTCTGTCTATCTCTTACATGAACCTAAAGGTACTCTGGGACCTTAACAATTGCAAAAAACTAAACTGAAAGATGTGATTTTGTTAAAATAATAAGTAAATATTTGAAAGATTAGATGAGAAGGGGAAATAGTGACTGCTCAATTTTCAGCTTGTCAAATCTATTTAGTTTTATTATTTCAGTCTACACAGATATTTTCCTGAAGAGGTGGTGCTGGTGCTTCAGCTCTTTCACAGTAAATGTGTAATGTCATTTGCTTTAGCTCTGTGGTGCTATACAATGCTTGAAAAAATCATGCAATGAAAAAACCTTTCTGACATTATCTTAAAAAAGCAAACACAAATTATGAAAATGCATGGGCCTTTGTAATGATTTAGCAGAGGGCACTGTTTGATTTCAACACTTCAGCACAGAAAAAAGAAAACAGAGCTGAAAAATTGCTGCACGATACACTATTCTGTCAGAAAGCTACAGGGGAATTAATTCACTTTACTCCTTTCTCAGTAGGGGGGAATGCAACGAAAGTACAAAATATTAATCAAAGTAATTTCTCATAGCAGTTAATTGTGTCTTTCAGCCTGTATAATTTGTATCACCCCTTCAGCATGGGCAATCATTAGGATGTGTAAAAGCACTTGAAATATCTTTATTTACTGTATGTGTCAATTACACTAAATTTATGTAATTAGGTATATTTTCTTTAACAAATTTAAGATCATGCCCTCACAGGCAAAAAAGTAACTGTTTGGGAGGTTCTGTTATCATCCAGTTATTATGGTTTTCTCTTCTAATGCATGTTCTGTAACCAGAAAAAGTCCAAAGTATTTTGGTTTGAGCCAGAAAAAAACCAATTTTCGTTTTAGTAATTTTACTTTTCAGTTAAGTCTCTTCTAAGTAACTGCACTTGCTGAAAATATCAACATGTTTTCTAGTTGGTCTCTGCTTCTAGGACTGACAATGCTTGATGTTTACAGTTACTGATGAAGAGTAGTATGCAGAATTAGACACTGCTTGGTTCTGCTTAGAATCTTGTGGTCTGGAAACAAAAGGCAGGAATCTGTGACAGTCACACCCGTGACTGGCTCTCATCTGCTTCTGAATCCAGTAGAGTTCGGGACTTCACCAGGGCCTTCCCTGCAGCCTTGGTGGTGGTGTGTTATCTGGGGGAGGACAAGAGGGGTGGGGAGGGGAAGGGACCATGATATTTGGGTTGTATATATTTGGTATTATTTTCATCATTATTGACGTATTAAAGCTGTGTAGTTCTGTTTCCAACCCACAAGTCTCTCCTTTATTCTCTATCTTTTCCCTTTCTGAGAAGAAGGTGGGTTTAATAGAGACCATCCATCATTTGTTTAATTGCCAGCCCAGCGTCAAACGTTGGTAGATTTATCGGTGCTCAATGGGGCTTGAGTTCCTTAGCCTGAATAATTTGAATTCCAACTCCAATGGGAGAAGACTCAGTCAGGTAGCTCAGTTTGTATTAGACTGTATTAGATTTTCCCTCTGAGAGACTTGAAAGACTGGAAATTAAATAGACAATTCACTTCATGTACTTTTTAGAGTTATATACTGCTATGCTTCCCTAAACTTTCTATATAGTATATTCAATATGTTATTCATCTGGTCTCAATGTTTTGTGTTTTATTAACAGTAAGCATAATAATAGTAATACTCACCTGTATTGCTTTACATTTTGCAGTGATATTCTTTGTGGATATAGCTTTTGGTAGTTACACTTCTGGTTTTACCTTGAAAAAGCATCTTTCCATTTTCTGTTGTGTTGATTCCCCAAGATTTTAATCAAATTAGCATTAATTTATTTGTGTCTTTTTTTGGATTTATTACTGTTTTTAATTAATGCCTTTGATTTCTCGTGGAGATGTATGGCAACCACCTTAGCTCCTTGGGGTGTAAATACTGCTATTGCTACTGTGGCCTCTGCACCCCTGTGGTGGCCACTGCTGCTGTTTTGACACAAAAGGAAAACAATGACACTGCTATTAGAGCCTCCGAAGAACACTGAAACAACCAGCAAGCGGATTAAGCTGCTAAAGCATCCAAGTATATGTCATCTGCAAAAACCGTGAACTTTTCCTCAATGACATCATCCCATGACAATTCAGGCCATCATGGAAGGGATTCAACATATATGTAAGTTTATGGCTGAGGAGTGGACAAAACCAGGGATTATCACAGAATCACAGAATCAGCCATCTTGGAAGAGACTTCTGAGATTATAAAATTCAACCCTTAATCCACTACTACTGTGGTTACTTAGTGTTAAAAAAAAAAAAAAAAAATAACCTTGCCTGCCAGCACCCGGCCCCATTGCTGAGGTGGCGCCAGGTGGTGTTGGGTGCAGAAGTTGGTCCATTTCCCACGCACGGCCCCACCAGGTGCCCCTGTGCCCCCCATCATGCAGGAGAAGACACTGTTGCCATGGCAGCAGCTGCCGTGCCCCTCCACCCCTTCAGTGCCCCTCTGGGATGTGGGGGAAGATGGCTAAAATGTAAGTACGGCAAATGGACTGTATTGCAAAAACTGAAACCCACCAGGGTAAGCCTTACATCCTTACATTGGTGGAAGCAAGCACCAGATGGCTGGAAACATATCCTGTGCTCTATGATACACCCCAAAACACCACCCTGGGCCTTGAGAAGCAACTATTGTGGTGACACAGTACTCCAGAAAGAAATGAGTTAGGCAGTGGGACTCATTTTAAAAACAGTTTTTGACAGCTGGGTCAAAGAATGTGGTATTTAGTATGCATACCATGTCTATAAAAGAACAGTCTCACAAGCAACTGAACCACAGAATATGATATCAGGTGGATGTACTGTATTCCCTATTGTGTACCATATTCCCTTCCACCATCCTCAGGGAAAACTGAATTATATGATGGACTGTTAAAAGCTACCTTGAAAGCCATGAGTGGTGTAACATCTGAAAACTGGGATAAGCATTTGGCACAAGGCACCTGGTTAGTTAGATAACACCAGGAGATTCATCAATTAATCTGTTTCTGATCAGTCAGATATCTCATACAGATTTATGTAAAAAGAGCAAAATATGGGAACCATAGAATTATCATAGAATCATAGAATGGTTTGAGTTGGAAGCGACAGTAAATATCACCAAGATTCAACCCCCTGAACACTTCCAGGCAAGGGGCATAAATAGTCTCCGTAGGCAACCTAAGTTTTGTGGTCTTTTGATGACAAAAAATCATTGGCAGAAAGCAGATATGTGAAAATTATCTTCAGAATAAAATAATTTGCTCTTTTTCTCCTTTTTCTTTCATAGAATCATAGAATCCTAGGGGTTGGAAGGGACCTCGAAAGATCATCTAGTCCAACCCCCCCTGCCAGAGCAGGGCCACCTAGAGTACCTCGCATAGGAACGTGTCCAGGCGGGTTTTGAATGTCTCCAGTGAAGGAGACTCCACGACCCCCCTGGGCAGCCTGTTCCAGGGCTCTGTCACCCTTACAGTAAAAAAATTTTTCCGGATATTCAATTTGAACCTCCTATGCTCCAATTTACACCCATTACCCCTTGTCCTATCACTGGTCACCACTGAGAAGAGCCTAACTCCATCTCCTTGACACTCACCCCTTACATATTTGAAAACATTGATGAGGTCTTTGTTTCTGATTTGTTTAAGGAAATTATTTTTAAGGTCTCCTTCACTACAAAGATGGAATTTTACAGTGTACAAATTCCAGGCTTTGATTTTCTCTTCCTGTTAACTGGATTTGAATGTTCCTTTCTGACATCAAATCATTATAACATTTTAAATTGTTTTGTTTTGTTTTGTTTTGTTTTGTTTTGTTTTCCTAATGTTTCCTGTTTTGGAAGAAAATCCTCATAAATACTCAATCTTCTGACTTTTCACCCTGTGGCAGTGAGGACTGGACCTGTTTCAGTGGCTTTAGCCATTTAATGGAAGCCATAAGTATTCTTGAACACTTTGATCCCACCTTGACTTAAAGAATAACAGTGACAAAAGCCTGAAAAATTCACAGGTGTGGAGACCTAGTATGTTAATTTCAGAAAGGGGAGTGCAGTGTACCAAAGACCATTTTATTTCTGAATACATTCTAAAATTTTCAAAATTATTTATATTTTACAGGATCTCCAATTTTGGGTCAGTTTTTATTGTAATTTACTACAGAACTAAAACCAGCTAAACTAAAAAAAAAGGAAATTTTTGACAGTTATAGCAGAGACCATTTTCATCTTTTATTCATATGAATATTCTGCAACAGGAGCACAGAGGACATCATAGAACCTCAGTAATAGTATTCCAAAGTCCAAAGAACGTCATTTCAATTTTTTTTTAAAGGGACTGAATAACTTGAAGACACATTTTGTATAAATAGAAATATATTTGTATAAATACTGCCTTGATAAAAGCCCACTATTTTGTCATGATTTTGCATTTCACCATTCAGTTTTAAAGAAAGAATGTCAGAATAATTTTCTGTTGTATTTTCCCTTGTGTTTCATTCTTTCCTTTTACTGTTCCATGATAAAATGTTTTTTCATTTTTATATAATGTTTAATGATTAATACAAAATAGTAATTGTGGACAGTTGAATCTAAAATTGGATTTTAAGGCATCTCAGTAAACAAAATAGGTGATTTTCTTCAAATATGATCTTGTCTCAGAGGCATTTCTTTTGATTAAATTTTCTTCATTTCGATAATCTGAATGTGAATAACGTTTCTCTGAGGACATTTTTAACATCCATTTCTGTCTTAAAGCAGCAATAAGTATCAATATATCTAGTGCGTGTCTACTTTTATCAAAAAACAATGCATTGGTATTTCTTTTTTAAACAGTTCAGTTAGTTTAATTACTTTATTGTTCTGACAATAAATAAATAAACCCATGCAGCACAAACAAGAAGGCAATGCACAGGAGGAAAAGTAGGGCTAGATAAAGTAAACCATATAAAATAAGACAAATACTGAAAATGGAAAGGAATAAAAAATAAGCAAGGTGGGTCTTAGTTAAAAATAAACAAATCATTTGATAAATGCAGCATTGACTTTGAGGTGAACAACACTGAAAGGCAAAACTCAAAGCATAGATGTAAGAGCAATCTCCAAAGCTAAAATTTAAATAGATTCAAAGTGAGCCATGGGTAAGATATGGTTGTGTCTGTGCCTATGAGGAGTTTTAAGAAGGACGTTTGCTGTTTGTTTGCTTGGGTTGTTTTGGGTTTTGTTTCCTCTAAACTGTAAGCTGGCAGGGAAACCAGAAGCAAAAAGATTGTTGAAGGAGTGCCCAGTTCCAAAACAGCAAATGGTGGCCAGCTTTAATATTCTTGCATCCATATGGCAGAACTTCAGCTTTCACTTAAAAGTGCACATTCTCAATGTCTTTGTTTTGTCCAAGTTTAAACCAATTTAAAACTGATGGAATATCACCTTCTCCTGGTTTAGACTGGGCGAAAACTAATTTTCTTAGTGCCTAGAATAGCACTGTTTTGGATTTATATGGTTTTGGTATGAGAGCAATGTTGATAAACACATTGATGGTTTTAATTGTTGCTAGGAAATCAAGGACTCCATGTTTTACTCGAGTAAGGGTGCATGAGAAGTTGGGAGGAAACATAGCTGGGACAGTTGACCACAGCACATCTTTATCACTCTTCAGGTACTCTCAGTTAGTGAATCTGAAACAAAGACAAATTTTCTCTCTGTTTTCAAAAAGGGAAAAAAAGAAGACCCAGGGAACTACAAGTCAGTCAGTCTCACGTCTGTGCTCAGCAAGATCATGGAGCAGATCCTCCTAAAGGTTCAGCTAAAGCACATGGAAAATAAAGAGGTGATTTGTGACAGCCAGCAAGGCTTCACCAAGGGCAAATCCTGCCTAATAAATTCAATGGCTTTTGTGATAGGATTTCAATGTTGTGGATAAGGTAAGAACAACCGATGTCATCTACCTGGATTTGAGCGAAGAATTTGACACAGTCCCACATTGCGTTCCTGTCCCCAAACTGGAACAAGATGGATTCAATGGACAGACCACTTGTTAGATAAGGAACTGACTGGTCACACCCAAAGAATTGTGGCTTGATATTAAAATGAACACTGGTCTTGAGTGGCACTCCTTGAGGGTGGGTGCTTGGATTGCTCCTGTTTAATATTTTTGTCAGTGACATGGACAGTGAAATTGAGTACTCAGCAAGTTTGCTGATTATACCAAATAAAGCTGTGAGGCCATCCTTCTGGAGGCAGGAGATACCATCCAGAGGGAGCCTGAAAGGCTTGAGAGGTGCTCTTATGCAAACTGCAAGAAGTTCAGCAAGGCCAAGTGTAAAGTTCTGTACCTGGGTTGGGGCAATCCCAAATACAAATACAGGTCGGGTGGAGACTGGATTGATGATTGATGGAAAGCTCAACATAAGCCACCAGTGCATGCTTGCAGCCTAGAAAGCCAACTGTCATGTTTTCATGTTTCAAAGGCTGGAAATATGGAGGTTCTTGTTGGATACCACCAGGTTAAAATAAGGATGACACTATATTCGGTGCAATTAAACAACTTTATCGAGCAGAACTGATAGGTATTAAAACATTAACTATGAAACCTAGTTCTGTAGAGAAAGAGAAAGAGGAGAAGAAAGAGGAGTGGAGGAAGAGGAGGAGGAGAAGGAGGAGGAGGAGGAAAGAAGGAAGAGAATGAGAAGCAAGAAGGAGAAAGAAAGGAGAAAGAAAGGAGAAAGGAGCACAAAAAGAGGAAAGGTAAAGGAAAAATTAGAGGTAAATTTACTGGTCCTGGATCCAGCGTTGGGCCAGTATGCTGGTGGAACGTTGATGTCAGTAGAAAACCCTCTCAAAGAAGTCCAGCATCACAGATTCTTTAATAGGCCTGTTTCCCTCAATCATTTCAAAATTATGAGTAAGTATGGTCAACCCACACCAGGTTGAACCACTGGAGCAGATCTCCACCCACTTCACTCTCAATCTCTACTATCGTCTCCATGTGCAGGACCCAGGCCATATGCAGGCTGTTATTTCCCTAGGCACCAGGCAGACCTTTAGGTATATTACTAAGTATTTCTTCAAACAGTTAAAATAGTGTTTCAATGCCACTTCCAGTGGACCAGACACTTAAAATTATACCTGCAGCAGAGATGAGAATGTGGAAGGAAGGAAAGTAAAGAAGTTACAGTGAAATCACCATCAAAAGTTTGCATCAAGGTGTTGTCTTTTGATAGGTCATTCAGACTGTTCTACAAATGCATAACACATACCACCCATTACATGTGCCCTGGGCTGCATCAGAAGAAGCGTGGCCAGCAGTTCAAGGGAGGTGATTCTACCCCTCTGCTCCACTCTCTTGAGACCCCCTGGAATACTGTGTCCATTTCTGGGGCCACTAACATAAGAAGGACATAGAGCTTTTGGAGTGATGATCAGAGGGATGGAGAATCTCTTCTATAAAGACAGGCTGAGAGTGTTGGGCTTGCTCAACTGTGAGAAGAGGCTAAAGGGCAATCTTTTAGTGGTCTTCCAGAATCTGAAGGAGGACTACAGGAAAGCTATAGAGGGACTTTTAAGAAAGTGATATAATCAATGGGCAATGGCTTGAAACTGAAAGGGGGGAGATTTAGGTTAGATAGTATGAAGAAATTCTTAGTGTGAGGATGGTGAGATACTGGAACAGGTTGCCCAGGGAACTTGTGGATATCCCCTCTCTAAAAATATTCAGGGCCAGGTTGGATGGGGCTTTTGAGAAACCCAGTCTAGTGGGAAGTGTCCCTGATCACACAAGGGTGTTAGAACTAGATGATCTTTAAGGTGCCTACCAACTCAAACAATTCTATGACTCTGTATAAATTTATTTTAAAACTAATGCTGAAATTTAATGGGAGGAGTTAGATTTCAGTGTAAGCTGTATGAATGGTAACTATTTTGAAATGCTTCTGTCTTAAACCTCCAGGAATGGGTACCTCTTACTGATCTGGTAAATAAAATTATTATTTCATAATAAACACGAATTTCTTGCTAGTTAGATCTGAACAGTAATTTTACAGCTTTTTAAAGCAAGGAAAAAAAAAAACCAGAACTTGAATGGGAATGTTGATTTATGGGATTCTTCAACCCTTTTATGTTCCTCACCTTATAATATTATGGAACCAAGTTCCTCACCTAGAAAAAAAAACCTTGTATTTTAACTCAAGGGCTGCATGCCTTATTCTTCAGCAGAAATTCCCTGATGCATGATCCCAATCCAGATGGAAACTCTTCTAGAGTTTCTGGTTACTTTATGGGGTCATTCATGTAATCTAGCAATCTAATTTATGCTTTGGGTCCATTGATGTCAGTGATGTCTGGATTACTTGATCCTTCAGATTAAATAAAAAGCTCAGCGTAATCATAAAGGAAAAAAATCTCAGTTTATGTTCAATAGATTTGATCTTTTCTGATAAGAAAGAGCAGACATAAGAGAAACTCAGTCCAGGGAGCCTTTATGACAGGTAGTAAGCATAATCAGCAGCTTTCCCTATAAGTATGTGTCCTGGTTTGGGCCAGGATAAAGGTGATTTTCTGTCTTGTACTTTTGCTTTTAGCTAAGTTTCTCAGATAGTGTGTGCTTCTAGGATTGATAACACTTGATGTTTATAGTTACTGCTAGAGACTGGTATGCAGAGCCAAGGACACTGCTCAGCTCTGAGGAAAACATTTTACCGTCCAGGAGGATACAGAGGTCCCACCTGAACCCTCCTTTGGGGAGGAACAGACAAGATAGATGCCAGAATTGACCAAACAGAGTATTCCATCCCATATACGTCACACTCAGTATAAATTTGAGGCATCACGAGGGCCGAGCCAGATCTTTTCCGGATTTCCAGATTTCCAGACTTCTGGATTTCCTGATTTCCCTTCCTCCCTTCCTTCACCCGGCATCCTGGAAGGATCCTGTCCGTTCGTCTGCCTGTGGTCCTGATCCGTGCCAGCCCACATCTGTGTGTTCCTGCCTCCAGTTCCCGACTGCTGCCGACTCCAGGAGTCCAGCCTGGACTTTCCCAGGGCTGCCCTACAGCCTCGGTGGTGACATGAGAGTTATTGGGGGAGAGGGGGGAGGAATGTGGTATCCATTTTCCTGTATATTTGTATATATTTAGTAATTTTTCCTATTTATCATTACTGTTTCATTAAAGTCGTGTAGTTTAGTTTCCAACCCATAAGTCTCTCTCCCTTATTCTCTCTCCTTTCCCTATCAAGGAGAGAGAGATTAAAGAGAGCGTCTGTTATTCGGTTTAATTGCCGGGCCAGTGTTAAACCGTGACAGTATGGCATTCCTTTTATATAAGGACCGTGAATTTCTCATTCCTTCAAATGTAGATGGTGACTAGTGAAATATTACAACTATGGTAACAAACAAGCTTCAGAGAATCCTAAAAACAGAGATTAGGGGACCCTGGCTGGATGCCAAGTGCCCACTGAGCTGTTCTATTACTCCACCTCACCAACTGAACACAGGAGAAAAACTACAATAAATATTCAAGGGTTGAAAATAAGGGCAGAGTGATAAGTATCACTCAGTATCATATCTCATCTGCTGTTGCACAGCAGTTTTTATGCTTTCTTATATATGTTATCATAGAGGAGCTACCACCATCAGCAATTGGCTTCAGCTTTGGCCAGCAATGGGTACACGCTGGAGCTGTTTGTCATTGGCTCTATTGGACACTGGGGAGACGTCCATCATCTTCCACAGAAGCCACCTATATTGGACCTCGGCTACCAGAAGTTTGACACAGAAACTCAATACAGAGACACAAGGCACAGAAAAAAGGGTGCCTCTGATGGACCAAAAATATGTGTGGAGCAGCTGGAATTCGCAGATGCTTCATCATGCAACGAATGGTCATTGCCTTTGCCATGCTCAACAAATTTTATGGGACAATATTCTGTCAAGTTTTAAGACAGAACCTGGAACTCACACCCAGATAGCAGTGGCAGAAAAATCATCAATAATATCTGTGTATGGCCAACTTTGAACAGCTCTACATCTAACCATATATTTTTCTCACACATTCATGTTAAGGAGATCTCCATGAATCAAACAAATAAGATATCCAGAACTGTAAAAACACTAAAAAGCTCACAAATGATTTATAACATGACTTACTGAAATGTTTTTCAGCCTTTTTTTTCTATGATTGTATGGCTCATTGGCTTCTGGTCCCTCTAAGGATTTCATTAATTCTCTAAGAGGTTTAATTTTTTAATGGTCTCTCCAATTAAATATTTAGCATGGCAATGTTTTCCCTTTTTCACTTTGATTCATTACTGTATTGTCCTAATTAGTCTAATTGGAAAGTTAAAGTTAAAATATCTATATAGTGTCAGAATCTAGATTTGTAGAACTATTTTTGCTATTTCTGAAGATATTTTGAATTTGGAATTATATCTGTCCCATATCTTAATATGTTCAGTACTTGCTGCCAGAGAGTAGCTAGAAAAATTACAGAATTATGAAGACAGAATATAGGTTTTTGTTGATAGTATTCATGTGTGTCATAACGTTTCAGAAAGTCAATTAGAACTGATAGACCTATGCCTTACATTGAGGCAGAGATAAAACTAACAAGTAATGAACACTCAAATGAAAATATATTTCTGAAGTATTTAACTAATGTAGCTGATAAATAGCAAAGTCTTTGCTAATGAGCAATTCACAGAGAGGTATATTACAATTTAATTACATGGAACATGATATAGTTACAAATAAGGCTTCAAAACCAAATTATAGGAATTAAAATGGGCACTTTCAATATGAAAATTTAATCAATATCCTTGGTAATCTGGTCCATTCACAACTATCTACATAACAGGATTATCATCTTGCATTCTCAGAACAGAGAAACCAGAACCAGATCGTAAACTCTCTCTTGTCTCTGAAGTTATCTCAGACCCAGCGGCACAGAATGTCTGGAATCTTCCATAGCCTCTGTGTCACAGTTTAATGCTGGTCCAGAAATCAAACCAAATGACAGATGCTCTCTATGAGTCCCCCTCCCCTCCCTGATAAAGAAAGGAGAGAGGATAAGGGAGAGAGACTTATGGGTTGGAAACTAAACTACACAGCTTTAATGAAGCAGTAATGATAAAAAGGAAAAATTACTAAATATATCCAAATATACAAGAAAATTGATACCATGTTCCTTCCCCCTCTGCCCCAGTAACTCTCACGTCACTGTCGAGGCTGCAGGGCAGCCCTGGGAAAGTCCAGGCTGGACTCCTGGAGTTGGCAGAAGTCGGGAGATGGAGGCAGGAACACACAGATTCAGGCTGGCATGGATCAGGATCACAGGCAGATGAATGGACAGAATCCTCTCAGGATGCTGAAGCAAGCAGGGACAGGTGAAGAAGGAAGAAAGGGCTTGACCCTCATGATCCCTCAAATTTATACCAAGTATTAGGGATATGGGATGGAATACTCTGTTTGATCAATTTTGGTCATTTATCTTGTCTGCTTCTCCCTAAAGGAGGGTTGCAGGTGTGACCTGTTTACTACTTTTCTCTTTCTGGACCCAAAGCTGCTCCTCAGAATTGAGCAGTAGCCTTGGTTCTGCATATTAGTCTCTCTCAGTAACTATAAACACTGAGAGTTATCAGTCCTAGAAGCAGACACTGGCTGAGAAACTTGCTGTTAATTTCAGCAAGTACAGCTACTTACAAAAGACTTATCTCAAAGCAAAATTACAAGACAGAAAATTAGCTCTATCCTCGTCCCAAACAGGACACTCTGAGTTCTGTCAACTTCAGCTTCTGGAACTATCCATCTCACTTGCTTCATTCTCAAGTGCTGAAATGAAAAGAAAATGCTGTCTTCCTAAAACAACCATGATACAATATAGTTCTTAATTACATTGTAGAGTAGCTGAAGATAAAATAAATCTTCTCCACTCCTGACAAGAGTGTCAAAGTTTACTTTTCAATAAAGTGCATTACAGTGAAATTGAAATTCAAACTGAAAAAATAGCAAAGCTAAAACTACTAAATATGCAAAACATAAAAAGAAGACAATTTACTTAAATAGCAAAAATTATTTTTAAAACAAAATACTGTCAGGCTGAAAGATACACTTAGGAATTTCTAAAAATTTTTTATTCTCTCCTGTTGAATAGGTACTTTCTGTGTCAATTATGTTTTTCCAAACTCTTCTAATTACTCAAATTTTTTCAAACAGGCATAACAGCAAGTGATTCACATGATTCATGTGGTGATCCTGACAAGAAGACCATTACACATATAGAAGCTAGAGATCCACAATACATTTTACCTGAGTATGCCCAGGCACGTGCTGTCTTGCATGGGGTTGTGTATCCAGTGTGGCCTTCAGGCTGTGTTGTGCTACTCAGGTCCCTTGGCTGAAGAATAACCTCGACCCTACAGAAATAGAGCACCCTGCAGGAAGCTCTCCATACCAGTGATGCCACTGGTGTGGCCTTTAAAAGCATGGCAAGACATTTTTGCAAGATCTTTTCTCTTTAACTGTAAAAATTATGATGACAGTTTTTCTCTTACAATAGCTTGAATAACTGAAAGGGGGAAATCTCTGCTGTAGACAGGGTCTGCATGGCATTCTGCATGTGAGTCAATCTGTTTGTTACAATCTGTTAATGCTACACTGCTTAGCATTCCCAGTTTATAAAGGTATATAGGATTATCCATATTATTCTCTTACAGTGTCAGCAGTAATAAAAAGCATTTTAACTGACTGAGTCTAAGTGCATTTCTTACTGGGGCTAGCTTCTCAAAGTGCAGAACATCAAAGAATATACTATTTGTCAATTCATCTATTTTTTTTTTAACCCACATCCTTCTAAGTTTAAAAGTCTTATCAATTCATATAAAAAATTCCAGTCACTTCAGCTGCCTCTACAGTTATAATTTTCACCTGGTGATCATATTTACCCTGTTTTTATTGTTTGCCTTATACCGACAGGGCAGTTGAGGCATACAGCTTATTTTTGTGATTCTTCAGGGCTGAAAATTACGAGAAACCTACTATGTAGGGTTGCCTCATAAGGGCATGGGGAACAAGAAGCCTATAAACCTTACTTTTGCTTAGCAACTGAAAGTGCATGGCATTTTTTTACTACTTCTGCCTGATTCATGAGCGTCTTATTGTTAAAGTCTTTCGTGGAAATCTTCAGCAGAACCTATCAACCAGAGCAGAACCTATCAACCTGTTAACTAATAAACACATTTTTCATGTGTTTATTATTCCTCTCACCTGTACTGTCCAAATTCTGGGAAGCGTGATACAGTGTCTGTCTTGTGGTACAACTACATTTAACATACAGATTTTCAGTCTTCTGATTATTTTTATTTTACTTGGTGATGATGAATCATTGTCTTTGCACTTTTTTTCCAGTATATAAATAAATTATTTTATTGACTGTAATACAGTGTACATAACTGCATAATGCTGGCAGATTAAGGCTCATATATTTTATCGCGTTGTTCAGGAAGGAAATCCAACAAGAGCAAAGGAGGAAACAGACTAGCAATAAATTACTAAGACATTAGACAGTAATGTACCCAACGCTTGTTATACTCCTGGATTTCTGTTATTTTATGTATTGACCTGTGCCTTGATAAAGAAACTGATTTTCATTATCAGGTAAGCTATTAATATAATTTAAGTCAGCAATCTATTAATGACTATTGTATTAATTAAAAAATGGATGTCAAATTGGCATATGCTGCTTCAACTGTTTTACTCAACAGATTCACTAAAATAAATAAAATTGGTTGTCATAATTAATTTTCAAACAGTAGGGGTGCTTTGAATCTTTCTAATCTTCATTCATTTTTCTAAAATTCTTTAATAAATTATTCATAAGTTTCTCTGTACTATGATAACATCCAAATAAGGTCTTCAGTTTATGACAAATTTATTTTCATATTTTGAAATCAGCATTGCATTAAAGAATAATTTCAGAAAAAATTAGTACTTCCTATGAACTATTCTGTGATATGTTATTCTTTATGCATAAACTAGGGAAACTGAAACTTCAGCTCACTCAGGAGTTTACTTCTTTTGTAAGTGCTTGGAATGATTGTCATTATATTTATATAGAGGTAGTGTCTCATATCCATAAAGTAATCAGGATTTATGGAAAGACTTAACCAAATATGCTGGAATCAAGCTCTCCACTAAGCAAAAGACATGTAAACATGTTATCTTACTGTCCTATTATTTGCATGCTAGAACAAAATGTGGTTCAGAAGAAATACCTACTAATTTCTTTCTCTGTTCCAGATAACGTAGATGAGATAATATGATCAGGAATTACATCTGTCAGCTTGATGGCTCTCTGCACATTAAGAAGGAAAAGCTAGTGCACTGATTAAATGGTTGTGAAGCATTTATCCAGTTGCTGCAGACTGGATAAGATTGAACAGACACTGGCAGCTCCCCAGAAGCTGCTCTGTGGTGAGTTGAAGGAAGCCGAGTTGCCTTATAAGTGCCCATAACTTCTCCAAAGGTATCCTTAACTAAGGCTAACATAATCCTTTGAACCGTTCACTAAAAACAGGAAGCAACTGAGCACCAAGATGAGTAATAATGTGGACAGGCTTGAAGCATAGTAAGAAAATGGTGCAATATTGATCTTCATCAATATGTAATGATGAGACTTCTTTTATGTTCATAGGATAGTAACACTGCACTTAAAGACACTGCTGCCGCAGCAGTCACCCTTGACTACTTATGAAAGGTAAAATAATTTTGATTTTAGTGGGGTGACTTTGGCCTGCAGATTAGAGCCTGTTCAGTCCCTCATGACTTTTCTCAGCCGGGCTAGGGACTTGGAAATATAAACATGAAGAAAACCTATGGGTTGAGATTAAGAGTTTAGTATGTGAAAAACAAGGGGAAAATACCCCCAAAGCAAGAGAGTGATGCAAAGACAATTATTAGAACAGCAAGGACAGATACCCTGGGAGTACAGAGAAGTAGTCAGGAAAGCAAAAGATTAGGTTAGGAAAGCAAAAGCACAGAGAGAACTGGATATGGCAAAGATGGGTTAAGATCAACAAGAGAAAAATGTATTGGTACATCAACAATAAGGGGAAGAATAAGGAAAATGTGGGTCCAATCCAGAAGAAAATGGGAGAGTTGGTCATCCAAGATGCAGAGAAGTCTGAGGTACTCAATGACTATTTTGCCTCTGTCTTCAGAGCCAAGGACTCTAGTCACACCTTTCAGGTTATGGAAGGGACTGGGAAAAGAAAGATCCTCCCACTGTAGATGAAGAGCAGGTTCAAGACCATCTAATGGACCAGAAGGTAAATAAATCCATCAGACCAGATGGGATTCACCCATGGCTTCTCAAAGAACTGGCAAATGAAGTTGCAAACTTATTTGAAAAGTCATGGTAACTTGGTAAAGTTCATGCTGACTGGAGAAGGGGAAACATAACCCCCATTTTCGAAAATGGAAAAAAAGAAGACCCAGGGAACTACAGGACAGTCAGTCTCACCTCTATGCTTGGCAAGATCATGGAGTAGATCCTCCTGAAGTTCCTGCTAAGGGTTGGGTGCAAACAGAAAATTTAATTTAGTGGACAATAAATACCACAACAATGTGAAGTGGTCAGGTAAACATTTGGCAAGTCTGTTGAAAGAGAGAGAGAGAGATAAGAGTATCACCACTTGAGGATCCTGCAGCATCCTGACCATCATTCTTCCTGGGGTGTTGGTCCAGTCCTAGGCTGAGAAGGACGTATGCATCAGCATATATGCATATCCTTCTACTCTCCTGGGGTTTCCCACCATGCCTCTTGTTCAAACTTCAGGAATGTTGCTTTTTCCACATTCCTCGTGTCATTTTAAGCATACTGAATGCTGTTGTTAGAGGTAGCTGTTATGTGACCCATAGTGTAGTTAATAACAATATTCCAGTCTCTGCAAAAGACAGCTCCCTTCCTTTATCTGGGCAAAACCCCTCACCTGACATTCCTGTCTCTGTACTTATCAGGAGTGAAGTCCAAAATTCAGTCCAACATCGCCCTTGCCAGTTTATTCTTTGAGGCACAGACAATTTTGTTGAATTGATCCTCACGGTGGGGATCTCATTAATATTTACAAATACCTAAAGGACAGGTATCAGGATGGAGCCAAACTCTACTCTGTGGTATTCAGTGACAGAACAAGACATAACACTCTCAAACTGGCACACAGGAAATTTAACCAGAGTATGAGAAAATACTGAGGGTAACAGCACGGAACAAATTGCCCAGAGGGGCTATAGAGTCTTTATCTCTGAAGATATTGAAAACCCACCTGGATGCGCTCCCATGTAAATTGTTCTAGGGGATCCTGCTCTGGCAGGGGGGTTGAACTAGATGATCTCCAGAGGTCCCTACCCCAGCCCCTAACATTTTGTGATTCTGTGATTATTAAACAGTGAAGACCATAGCCTATTATTCAAATGCCACTAAGAAGACACTATTTTAAAATAAATGCATACTGTTCTTATGATTGTAGGAAAACCTATAGTTTCAGAGCACTGGCAAAGCACCTATCCATGAGAAATATTTCTTAAAGAGAAGGTAGTCCAGATTGCTTTTATGCAGACATTTTTGTCTTCTTAGAAATGCCAGCAGTGACCTTTTCAAAATTGCTATTGCATGTTTCATCAAAGAACACTGTCTTGATTCCTTTGAGTTCTTACCCATAAGTACAGGCTATGAACTCAAAGCTTCACAAAGTCTGTGAAACTGGAAATCCAAAGAGAACTGATTATATTCAGTTTTCTAAGGCTCAAAGGTCTAGCAGCTCAACATTATGTGAATCTGAAGGAGATTTTTACGAGAGGAGAGTACACAGAATAAATCCTGTGGGGTCAGAACACGCTCATAAAGACATTTGCAATCTTTGAAGTGAGTATTTGATAAAATTCATAAAACTTTGAGAATACGAGCTTCTAAGACTATTAATTTAGGACTTTGTTTTTTAACTTTTTTTTTTCCCAAAAACTTACAGTAAAAATATTTTTAATTACTGAAATTAATTCTCTGCATTTTTTTCAAACTTTCTCAAAAGATAGTAATTTTCTAACTGATTGTGTGCAATTCTGCCAACAGCAAGGAGTTTCATTGAGATAACAGAAAGACATTCTTTACTCCAAAGCACACAAGCGTGAGTCATTAGTATTCTTCTGAGAATGATTTGGAGGAGGGTTTGGTGGGGTTTTTAAAAATCTCTTATTGTTTTCTTCTGACTTAAGCTTTCTTAACTGTGGATTTTTTTCCACAGAAATTCTTCATTTACAGCTGATTAACTAGCACAGAGATTTGAAGATGGTTAGATCCTGACACAGTTACAGATAAAAGTTGAAAACCCATAATGATGATAAATTCTCCTCAACAGCACTATTTTTTCTTCTTTTTTTTTTTTTTTTTTTTTTTTTTTTTTGGTGGTACCTGATCAACATTGCCTGTGCTATGACTTAACTCTTTTATTATTAAGTTCAAAATTCATGCTGGGTGAGTTTGAAAAATAAAAATTTAAAAAAAAAATTTAAAAAGCAAACAAAATAAATTAATAAATGAACTCTATGACAAATGGATAAAGCCTTCAGGGAAGTCATATTCATGTAAGCTAAAGCTTTAGATGTCTCCACATATAGTCAGTAGACTATGCCTTTCTGCACTATGACCTGAATGACAAGTTCTTGTATTGCTGTGGCCCTCCACTTGTAATAGGCTATTTTGAGCAGTACTGGCTGTTATGTGACTGATAGAGACTTTTATGTGCACTTCTTTACAAATGGAGCCTGTTTTTTGGGTGTTCTTGCAACCTTCTGAAACATAAAGACTTTCCCATAGCTTTAATGGGCCACCATGGGCAAGAATTTAATTTAATGCAGGTATTAAATTTAATCCAAGAACTGGAGGAAATCGTGATACAATATTGAAATTTGCCTTATATATTCTTCTTTCTGAATTTCTGGGACACCAATAAGCTTATTTCATTCAGATGTTGAAACTGAGATGTTCATTCAGGTCTGAAAAGAAGCTTATATTGTGGTCTTGATGCACAATAACTGTTTTCCTTGCTATGTGACTTAGAGCCAATTGAATCTGTATATCTCTTTTCCTCTCCCGTTACACATTTACATCTTTTTATTTCTAAAAGATCTCTTTGAAATTTTAAAAAAAATAAAAAGATGCATACCCCTAATCACCTTACTCCACTCCATTGCCTTCTTATTATCATACTAATTGATTACTTGTTGGGTACATAACTGAAGCAAAGCACAATAGTAGTTCACCTCCTTCTTTCATATACGATGCAAATTAGGGCAATAAAACATATTTCACCACATCAGAATCAGTCATCAAACAGAGACTGAAATGTGCTGGCCTCTTTAACCTTCATGGATGTAGATTTTATATACTGCTTCACAGTATATATAACAAAAGTTTTGCAGAGACAGCAGAAGTTCTCTCATAAAATTAAAATATTTCTATACTATTTTAAAAATATATTTTTAAAGCCTTTTGACGTTGTATAATGTGTCAATTTTCCCTGCACAGTCCTTGGCTCTTTTGATGAGGCATCATCTGGCTGCCAATTAACATCAGTTTCACAGACTAGAAATTTTCCTTATATAGGCTACCAGTACTGCACACACTCAGATCATCCATTAATTCCATAAAGGTCAATAAATGTCATCTCTGAAGAGTGAGTAGGCAATGACAGGACTGGTCAGACTTAGGCATGCCACACAGCACTGGAACACATTTCTACCAGCATATGTTTGTTGTTTGTATTTAATGACCACTCACTAAAAATGTCAGGCACCATGTGAAAGCGTCAGCCCACTCTTTCAGAAAATACAGTTCTAAGACATCCTTCTAAGAATTTAAGACTTCTTTTAAAAACGTACAGTAGAAATAATTGTAAACTTTCCCGGTCCACTGATTTATTTAGTGACCTTGTAAAATTTCTTGAAGTTTTAATTTTTTTCAAAATGCATTCACAGACTGCCAGTTTTTGAGAAGAGACCATGAGTGTAAGGGATTTTACGTTATAAAAGCTTGCAGTTCATTACCAATATAACCTTAAAAAGTTTAATATTATTTTAATTATACTATAAAGCATAGAAAGGCAAGAAAACAGAAATAATTATTCTGTTAACATAATGCATGCAAATATTTTATGAGAAAAAATAAATTTGTATCGTATGTCCACAAAATAAGAGTAGATGACTATGTACATTAAATGAAGAAGTACATTATCTCCAACATTAATTTTTTTGGTCCCTGTAGTGGAAAATGTATCCATTCTGTTGTACTACATGTCTCTTGCCACCACAGTAGCATTTTTGTCTTTCATATGCTATGTTTATCCAAGCTCTTGTCATTTGTTCTAGCTTCTGAAATGCAGTGCAGATGATTTCCAATTTTTAGAGCATGTGTCAGAATGTGCAATCCAGCTTAGCAATCACCAAACATCTCTTCTATGAATTTGTGGGTTTTTTGAGAATATGGCTTGAATGTTGATTAAATCTGGACTTAACCATAAAATCAGCAGGCAAAAAGTGTATACCACAGTATGCATATTCAACAAGTGGTGTAAAGTTTGCTCATCAGTTCAAATTTTCAGAGAGGTAGGGGCTTTCTAGCCCCTTTTTTTTACTAATTTTTGACTCTTAACACTGATCATTCAGATGCATGCAATCTGCATCAACCCCAGAGTCTAGGATGATAACCCTCTCTATCTCAGTATCAAGTGTAGTCACAGGCCTGAAACATGGCCTATTTTATATATTTTATGGCTATATTTAATGCCAGCAATAATCACTTTGGTTACCAGCTGTGGTCACTGACCACAATTCTGTGGTAGAGTGCTGGAATTGCAGTGCAGTAACTGTGAGTTATTGCATTGATGGACTGAAAAGAGACGTATTTGACTCTTAGCATAGCGAGCTGAAAAATGTAAGAAAGCTTAGTGATGTGGAAAACTCCTTTTCTTTTCTTTTCAAATTGTTGAAAACATGCTGTTTTACCCTGAGAATATCTCCCAAGTATACAGATAGAAGATAAGGTAAACAATATTCCCTCAAAGAACCAAATAGAGTGCTTGTGTATACAGAAAATACTACCTTTATAATTCTTTATAGCTGTTAGCTGCCTAAATACAGGACTCACTGCTAGCTTTTTTTACTCTCTGAAAGTACCTACATACATGTTTTCCACATTATATTTATAATTATCTTATTTCTACTTCCCAGTGTGTCCTCTTGCTCCTTGCTGTAATGACACTTAAAATTAATAGAGCACTTTTGCTGTCAGTTGCTGCAGGGGTACACAAGAGAATATGGGATTGCCTTTGGTTTGCCTTTATTATTAACTGCCTTTACAGATCAGACAAAACATGAAGTTAAATTAGAATTAGATGATTGTATGTAATCATACAAGTGCTAAGGAACTTACGATATCTTTCTGGCAAAAATATAGTTTTTTGAACTTACAGAGTTAAGTAAAGTCATAAAATATTTCTCTTATTATCTAAAAGAAGAAAATGAGAGATGTAACACGATTTTTATTACAGATTTCATTAAATACTAAATTAAATACTACTACCTTAGAAACAATATTGGTGCATTTTCAAGTCCCTGTGAAATCATAGCTATTTCACAATATAGTGGTTTATCCTCTAACTGTTGGTATCCATGAACAAAAAATGCCACATACTAAAATTTATTCCATTTGCAATATCTTTATAAAAAGTTTAATCATCAGTGTGAGTATAGCACTAGAAATTTGTTCAAGATTATGTTCTTTTTCATTGTCTGATAAATAGCTGAAATATGGCACAATAACTCAGAATATTTTAATTTCCTTAAAACTATAGGTGTAGTTTAATATTTTCTGTCAACAATCAACATCCTTATGTTCTTAGTGTGTGCTGGTTTTCTCCCTGAATTTCCTTACACTACTACAGCTTAAAAACAATATTTAAAATATTTTTTCATTTACAAGTCTTATTTTCTCCTCTGTGAAAGAATAAGAGTTGCCCAGGAAGTTGCTTCACAGGAAGCTGTGATGGTAGAGAGACCCTGCAAAAAGCAGCAGTTGTGAAGAGAACTAGCAGCACTAACGTGAAGTGCCTGTCCTTGTAACTTTGGAACCAATTTGTGGCAGAAGATTGGGATTGGTTCCTTTCAACTCGGAGCTGGTGCCAGCAATGAATCTTAGGAATGTGAATTTATCCTGTAAAATACTCATATAGAGAACAAGGAAAATCAAGTCAGGAAATGAAAATAGTTTCTTTCTTTGGGATATGAATTAGAATTTTTTTAAAGTTAATAAATAGAAGTATCACTTTTATCACAAACCCAAAGAATGAGTGAAGCCTTGTTGGCTATGTCTAGAAGTAATGGATAATTAAATGCAGCAATATTTCCTTCTTTCTCAGTTCAAAAACATAGTGGGAAGTAACAAGAAGCTACTGTGTTTATTCATTATGTTATCTTATGCTGTAATGCACCTTCTCAGCAAACTGCTCAGGAACCATTTTAATTCTAAGACATGTAAGAGCATTTTAGAAGACCGTGTGGCATTGTACTGAAGCACAATGCTACTGTGTTTTATATTGCCATTATTTACTTCCAGTATAGACTTTTTTCACTTTCATGTATTTATTTAGGAATACTGACATTTTTCAGGCATATTTTTTGACAGGTATTCTGTTTTTGTTTAAGCTAGGAAATATGCAATGACAACTCCATGATTTCTTTTTAGTTGCATGATTTGATCCTGGTTGTTCAGACCTAAATTCCTGTCTGGTATATATTCCATGGTTTTCAGATCTCCCATAGATGGGAGATAGGACAGCATCTCCACAATTAACTTTAACATAAAGTTAAAAAAAAAAAGATAAAACAAGTCTTTCAAAAATGACCTGATGAAGATGATTTGCTACAATTTTAAACCTTCTAATTTTTCAACAAAAAGAAGTAAACTTAAGTTCAAGTCCCACGTTTATTCTAATATTCTAATATTATGTCTCAATTTAGTGGTCAGCGTAAACCAAAAACAGAGAACGGAATTGTTCTCTTTTATACCCTCCCAAAGGAAGACAAAAGGTGAATAAGGAAGAGAGATCTAAAGTTTGGAAGTTAAAACTGGAACAGATTTAACTGTCTAAGAGGTTTAGTAAGAACAAGGAAGATATTTTAACATGTGGGATAAGGAAAAAAATATATAAAAACCCCAGTCTTGGTGTTTGCATATATTTGTTTAAAGGTCTTTTGCACCAGAGCTGACTAGAAAAAGGGGTCCATGACTCTTCCCAGCACCTGATGGACTCAGATCCTGCAGAGCACATGGTGAGTTCATGAAAAAGCCAGATCTACTCCCCAGAATCTCTGAGTGCAGAGAAGCAGCAATGAAGAAGGGAGCAGGGAGGGACAGTCTTCATCTCCTCCTTAGGAAGGAAATGGAAGGGAATACTGACCCCTTTGTGTTTTGTCCCCTTCTACCCCACCATACTGCCCTTGGACTCCTGAAGATCCTAAAGATCCTCTCTAGATCCTTGCACTGATACCATAAAATTAGCCTAGGCCCCCTCAAACTACAACAACAGGTAAACATTAGGAGCACAGATTTTTAACTACAACAGGAAAAGAGAACTGCATGAAGAAGCAAGAATAGTGGGGAAGACAAGTCATAAAAACCCAGAGTAAATGAAAAAATAATACTTTCATATTTTCATAAACTAAAAAGAAAAAGAAAAAGAGTCCAACCTGGATTTCAGAGCAAATTGTTGTAGCTTGGGCTGGTAAGGAATAAATGTGTATTTGATTTATTTAAAATCTTCCTTATGGAAAGAGAAACTAGGAGGCTAGAAAGCCACTGGCTGGGTTCATAGATAGTAACTTAACTATGTCTATTTTTTCAAATCCCTCTAGGGACCACAAGAGCACACTCATCATATTTGGATTTTTTAAGTCAAAATCATCGTACATAAATAAACAGAAGGTGGCTTTTCTTAGAATTTTATTATTTTGGATGCATGAGAAGTGCAATACCTTATCAATAAACATGTTCTGTAGACCCATCAAAATGAGGACTATTTGCATTTTACATATTTGTTCTTCCATATTTTTACACATTTTTCTTTACACATCTGCTTTTGCCTTTTCATGTATCAACTCATTTCTGGTTTATACTCACTGGCATAGTGCCACATTATGTAAAGAGAAAATAGAGGCACAAACACAACAGTTTTTAAAGTTCTGAAAAGTGAACTATCCAGATCAAATAACCAGAAATTCTGATTATGTTATCATTATCCAGTCTTCACCTTTGCAAGTCCAGTAACTTCTGAAGATAAAAGGTATGGAAGAAAGTGAAAGGGTGCAGCTGAGACGAAGTAATAGGTGGTAGTAGATAAAAATAAACCAATTAGCCAAGGATCTACTGTTAAAACAATACCAATCAATATTATTATCTTCCCTCCTTTTCCTTTCGTATCTCTCCTTTATTATTACTTTACCTTTACAGCTTTTATAGTTTCTCTTCCTTTTGTACTATAAATCCATGAAAAGCCACGTTATCACTTACCTTTGTCTTAGCTAATTAAGTGTACCTGAAATTACTCATTTGCCTTCCTTAGAAAGCCTGTCCCTGACTGAGTACAGTTTTATTCTTTCTTCCATTCCAGCAATGTGATGATGGGCTTCTATGTAACTGACTGAGATTTAGCTCCATTCTTCTTTGATATCAATCAAAATTTTTGGTTATTAAACATCTGATTTTATCAATAGTTAGATTCAAATGTTTTTCAAATATAAGTTGTTTCACAGAGAGTTCTAACCTTGCACACATGTTTAGCCTTATAGACATACAAGATAAAGTAAAATGTGAATAAAGTGGCCCCGTGCAGAATTCTAGCCTGCTTTTTAAGAAAGTATTTTTCCCTGTTCCACTGAGTTCTGTGAAGGCTAAAGAGAGTGACAGTTTATTATCATTAAAAATGTCATGAATCGTGTAGAATTTGTCTGCTATAATGAAAACTAAATCAATTTTAGATTCTTTGGAGGTGTCACTTCACTCTGGTAGCTTGTCAGAATTTAAAAAATGGAAGTAGGTTTGCTGTTTTACTTTACCTGATGAGTCTGTTTTCACAGCCACTTAGCCTCTCCCTTCCTCTTAAGATCACTATGACAGGTTTAAAGCTCAGTATAACTTCTTCAGAGGGGTACATGATCTATCATTTAGTCTGAATTCTGAAATTAAAGTGTAATTTACATGTTTAAAGGCTGAGAAATGAATTAGTGCGTTACTGGAAAAGCATCTTTGAACTACAGAGGGTAGTGACATAGAGTTTTACATCTCCTATGTTTAAGAGGCAATGAGTAGATGATGGTTGTGAGGTTTCAGTCTGGCTTTGCCTTAAAAACTTGCAAGCTGAATGTTGGACAATTGACTCCTGATAAGCATGGTGACTGAAAAGTCAGGTGAGGGGGTCTCGCCAAGATAAAGCTGGCAGTGAGCCCCTGGCTAACTGGCAAATGACTGGCTAATGACTGTTGGGTTAGATAAGGTCCACTCTAGACAACAGCTTTGTTTCAGTTAGGTCTGAGATTCAGCTAGTAATCACAGATACAAGCTCCTTATAAACCTATCAGAAAGAGCTTTATTAAACCATCCCAACCACAAATGACTTACAAGATTGAATCCATTGACAGGATTCACAATCCAGGTCTTCCCCAGAATCAAACTTGGAGTAGTTGAAAAAGTTTAACAGGAGCCTTTCCATGGAAAAATTACAATGTTCCCCTTGAAGTCACTTTCTGAACCTTCTTCTGGTTTTCTCTCCCTTGTGTGCCTGGGTCACAGTGCCACGTAGAACACCCAGGAAGCTGCCTAGGAAGAGAGCAAACCCTGCCCTGTTAGCCTCTGGTATGTGACCATGTGAACACCAGGGGGAGGTTTCAAACCTGATGTTAAGCTCCCAGTTTCACATAAAAAATCTGTCCCCTACAGATCAAAACTGTTTCCTTCAATACAAAACCCACCTACAATGGGAGTGAGAAATGTTGGAAAAGGAACATCCCTGAATCTAAACTGGAGAGACAGGAAGCTCCAGGGGCATATATGGAACTCTGATGCAATGTGTACACACCTTGCTGCCTAGGACTAGTCTGCATCCCTGCCTAGGTCTGGACCAGAAGAAGGATCATCAGGATACTGTGGGATCCTCAGGTGGTGATAGTCTTATCTCTTTTCCTCTTCTACTTTCTCTCTCAAGTCTTTACTGTGTCACTTCACATTACTTGTGCTATTTATTGTCCACCAAAGAAAACTTTCTGTTTGCACTCAACCCTTTGTGGTGGGACTTTGTTCTTGTGGGATTCAAATAAGTTGTTACACAGGGTGGATCATAACATTTGGCATACATTGACCATTGGATGGGTCCTAAAATGGTGTAACAGCAAAAGACAGCCTTTTGAGGTAGATGATTAACGAAGAAGCAAATTTGCAGCAAATTGCAATTTCCCAGGTGAAACAAGTGAAATTAATATAAACTTGAGAATCCCAAAACCACTGGGATGCAGAAAGTGGGTCTGCCTTTGTTACTCTAGTTAACAGAACATCTGGTAGATAAACAGTGAGGCCTTTTCACATCAATTTAATCTCCTTGAATGCATAATGGGTATTCTTCAGAACAGAGTGATGCCACACAGGTGGTGAGATTGTGGGAGGAGGGGGAAGATGGATCGTATACATCCACCATGCCAAATGCAAGATCCACAGTAGAAGTGATGGATCAATTGCTTGGGTATTTAGCCTGAGAGAGGGCTCTCTTATTTTATTGTATAAAATAAAAATATTCCCAATTCCATCACAATAAAATGTACAGGTCATAATGATTAAAAAGGACTTCTGAGGAGAACCAAAAAGGAAGAAAAATGTAACCTTGTGTCGACAAGAGGATACAGAGAGATGCCAACACAATCAATATGATTGAAAGCAAATCCCATTTATTTATCTCCACGACTCTGCTTATATACAAATAAGTGTGTCTTTACTAAATGCATGGCATTTTGTGATTGGATATTATGTGATGACCACACTCTTAACTTTAAAGCTAATGGGTTAATTAGTAGCAATGACCACATACAGATTATGTAATGCTAATTCAGTCCACAATTTAGCTGCAACAGCTCTTCTCCACTTCTTTATCTTCTGCATGTAGCTCATCTTTTTTAGTAATTTTTCAGTTGCTTCAAGGTCTTTAGCTCAGCATAATTTACAAGACCACATTGTCTTTTATAAAACAGCATTGTCTTACATTAGGGTTAAAACAGCGTAAGTGTGTAAAACAGTATAAAACAACATCGTCTAAATTTATAACTTTTTCTGACACTACCAGCATTTTCTATTCATAACTCTCATGGCACATTGTTTACCACTACCAGTATTTCTCATGGCTCATTCACAATATGGCCTATATAGCCGTTCATTTGACAAAAACCCCACAACCTTGAACCATTACACTGGTGGCAGCAGTGAGATTGCATTTGCTTTGAGTTACTAGATGCAAAAGCACTTTATGCTATAATTTTCCGTAGTTCTATATATATTTTCTTTCTTATGTTTATTAATTGACATAACATAAAAATGTCATAATAATGGAAAAAAAAAGATTAAAATAATACCAATCAGCTGATGAGTATTGACAAGGAGAAGAAGCAGATAAATTTCAAAGGCATGTCAATACATTTACATAGCTAATGTTTTTGGATTTTCATATGTTTATCTCCTTTATTGGAGAAAAAGAATTCTTCCAGGTCCAGAGAACATAGCAGAAGAACACTAAGATTTCTGGATAAACATGTGGTACATATCATCCATTAGCAAAGTGTAACGTATTAAATAATCAAACTGTTACAGGAATTTCGACTTTCACAATGAGGAAGAGCTCTCCATATACTGAAAGTAGGCCTCCAGGGCCAGTGCAAGCATCTAGGAAAATGGTGGTTAAAAAAAGACCAGAAGGAGAAAAAGGAATCAAAGTCTGACTTTCACTAATTGTCCTAGTTTGGGCCAGGATAAAGGTGATTTTCTGTTTTGTACTTTTACTTTTAGCTAAGTCTCTTGTAAGTAGTTGCACTTGCTGAAATTAACAGCAAGTTTCTCAGACAGTGTGTGCTTCTAGGATTGATAACACTTGATGTTTATAGTTACTGCTAGAGACTGGTATGCAGAGCCAAGGACACTGCTCAGCTCTGAGGAAAACATTTTACCGTCCAGGAGGATACAGAGGTCCCACCTGAGCCCTCCTTTGGGGAGGAACAGACAAGATAGATGCCAGAATTGACCAAACAGAGCATTCCATCCCATATACGTCACACTCAGTATAAATTTGAGGCATCATGAGGGCCGAGCCAGATCTTTTCCGGATTTCCAGATTTCCAGACTTCTGGATTTCCTGATTTCCCTTCCTCCCTTCCTTCATCAGACATCCTGGAAGGATCCCGTCCGTTCGTTTGCCTGTGGTCCTGATCCATGCCAGCCCATATCTGTGTGTTCCTGCCTCCGGTTCCCGACTGCTGCCAACTCCAGGAGTCCAGCCTGGACTTTCCCAGGGCTGCCCTACAGCCTCGGTGGTGACGTGAGAGTTATTGGGGAAAAGGGGGAGGAATGTGGTATCCATTTTCCTGTATATTTGTATATATTTAGTAATTTTTCCTATTTTCATTAAAGTTGTGTAGTTTAGTTTCCAACCCATAAGTCTCTCTCCCTTATTCTCTCTCCTTTCTTTATCAAGGAGAGAGAGATTAATAGGGAGCGTCTGTTATTCGGTTTAATTGCCGGGCCAGTGTTAAACCGTGACACTAATTTTCCTAAGTCATGATATACATTGTTCTCTCCAGATTCTATACTTAAATAGACATTAACCAAATATGTTTATTACCTAGTTCAAATTCTTGGTGTATGAGGTTCAAAAAAAAAAAAAAAATTATTACAAGAAATAAATTTTTCCAGCGACAGAAAGATTATTTTATGTCACAGAATTACAGAATGTTAGAGTCTGGAAAGTACATTGAATGATCATTGGGCTCAATCCCCCTGTCAGAGAAGGATCACTTAGTGTAGGTCACACAGGAATGCATCCAGATGAGTTTTGAACGTCTCCAGGAAGAAGGCTCTACAACCTCACAGTGCAGCCTGCTCCAGTGTTGTGTCACTATCATGATGACAAAGTTTTTTCTTATATTTATGCAGAACCTCCTATGGTCCCACTTTCACCCATTACCTCTTGTCCTGTTATTGGACATCACTGATAAGAGCCTGGCTGCATCCTCCTGACACTTGCTCTTTACATATTTATAAACATTGATGAGGTCATCTCTCTGTCTCCTCCAAGATAAAAAGACCCAGCTCCCTCAGCCTTTCCTCATAGGGGAGATGTTCCATTTCCTTAATAATCTTTGTGGCTCTGCACTCTGCACTCTTTCAAGCAGTACCCTGTGTCAACAGATATGCATTTTCATCCCCTGTGGAGTCTGTCTAGACTGATAATTTTTCAACAGAACTAGACATGACACAAGGTTTGGGAACAAAGTACTAATTTTGTGGCTAAAAACGCCACAAAAACTACAGTGTTGCATGCACATTTGATACCAAATATATCCCTTTTATGGACCAAACAAAAAGTATATTTGTTGTTATTTGGTGAGCCTGTTCAACTAACTGTATGCTGTACATCAGCATAATAATTTCATAAAATTATCCCATTAAAGCACCAGCAGCCTATCTACTTTTAAAATACTGTACTGGCATAATTTACCAAAGATAGGTAGATTTCCTCTGTACAATCTATTCTCACAATTTTAGAATGAACTGTGTTGCCTAAACACGCCACTGGGAATTGCACTCTTGTTTCAGTTGAATAAAGTGAATGGAAAACTACAATGAAGGGGTCAGGACTTTAAGGTAAATGGAATGATTAATTGATCTAAGAATAACAGAAAAGGAATTAATTGTAATTTAACATTAATTTGAACCATTTTCCTTAGAAAGCTGTGGTGTTGCCAACTGATACCTGAAAGGGTTTAAACACAAATTGTAAAAAACAACTATGGTATCTCAAAAAGCTGGATCTCCAGATACTGAGAGAAGCTCATCTACCTCTAAATCTAAATGTTCTAATTTTTAATTGTTTTTTTAACAAAAGCAAATATAAACTTTATAACATTATTTGTGGTATGCCAAGGATTATATAATATTCAGATTAATTTAGTAGTAGTACTAGTAGCAGTAATAGTAGTAATAGTAGTAGTAGTAGTAGCAGCAGCAGCAAGGGAGAATCATTTTACTTTTTGGTGCAAAACATTATATATGATAACTTATACTTTGGGATGTTCTATGCCTCCAAGGCACTGACAGTCCTTCTCAAGCTCTGGCAGGGGGGGTTGGACTAGATGATCTTTCGAGGTCCCTTCCAACCCCAAGGATTCTATGATTGATTCTATGATTATCCACATGTGGTTAATTTATGACCATCGATGAATTCTGTCAAAACCAGTGAATTAACACTGTTCCATTGATACCTGTACATAGCAGTTGCGAGTTACTAAACAAATTCAACCATTCTGTAATTCATCCAGCTATAGTGAACATCTAAAACTCTTTATGTTACATGAACACCATGACTAGCAGCACCCTCACTATTACCATTGTATGTATAGCACTTCAGAATAAGTAATGCCTTAACAGAAAATATCCAAGAAACGTGCTAAAAAGCTCTGAGTTAGATTTAATATAATTTTGATTTCAACTGCTGCTAAATGTATAGTTGCATGTAGAAAATATAGTAGATAAAGACCTATTATATAAAAAAACATTGCTGTTAGTTAAAAGCCTGTGACTGGTGAATCTTAAATTTCTATTAAAAATTTAATGTTCGTATTTTTTTTTATATACATACTGCATTAGACATTAAATTGACGGAATTTTTTCCAAGGAAGTTTTGTTTTTGGCATAAAAATGTTCTGAGCTGTGAGTTTTAAAATTTAGAAATGATATTGTTTACTATGCCATAAAATGTATGTTTTAATTTCAAGGCCCATTACATTAAGCAAGAGAACACAACGTGTCTCCAGCTGTAAACTGCAGGCTTCATTTATTATTTTTCTTAGAAAGCTATATATATGAATATATCACACCAACCTACTTCATAAAGAATTTTAAATGGAACTTTGGAAACACCACTGAGCTTCATAATGGTGCTCTGGATTTGTGTCCATTTAACCTTTTTATACTTATACAAATGTTATGTAACGCTATTCCTTAGTGTGGGCTTCATAGCTCAGCAAACACTTCTGAGTTTTTCAGAACTTGTTTGCCTGTATTTATAAAATTGATTTTCCATTTTTTTCCATTTTTCTGTCATTAAAATAGAGGCAAGTTCTCAGAGATTCTCCAGAAAGACAGAGAAAAGCATAATATTATTAATTAAGTTTAGTGAAAGTTTAAAAGGAACTATCTTTGGGTTTTTTCTCTTTGTTTTTTGGTCAGCATAGAACTGATTACAAAGAAGATAACATGCCTTAAAACATATCCAATTTAAAGCAAGAAAGAAAGCAAGAAAGAAAGGCAAGAAAGAAAGAAAGAAAGCAAGAAAGAAAGAAAGCAAGAAAGAAAGAAAGCAAGAAAGAAAGAAAGAAAGAAAGAAAGAAAGAAAGAAAGAAAGAAAGAAAGAAAGAAAGAAAGAAAGAAAGAAAGAAAGAAAGAAAGAAAGAAAAAGAAAATCACAATAAATGTATAATTGTTAGCAGTCTCAACAGGACAAAGTGAATACATGGTAAATACATATTGTTTCACAAATTGCTGGGCCACCATGGTGCCCTCTATAAAGTGAAGTAAATTAACTGCTCTGCTATTTCCATACAAAGGTTTTTACCAGTAACTAAATGTAAGGTTCCTGATCTTTGGAGGGAAAAAATCCAACTAAAACAACCGGCCAACCAAAAAAATAAAACAAACAAAAAATAAGTCAAACCCAAACAAAACAAAACAAAACAAAACAAAAAAAACCAAAGAAAACCCCCTCAACTAAGACAATGAAGAATTTTACCTTTGTATTCTGCATCGAGGTCATAATCATTTAAAATGTAGTAGAATGTAGAAGACGCTGAGGAAGGTGTTCATCTATTAGGAAATCATGAGTCTAGTATAAATTTATGGACCATAATAACTGTAGGTAAGAAAAAAAGAGAAAAAAGCAAGGATTCTTGACTGAGAGAAGATAAAACATTAGAGGCTATTGGCATATGATTCAAGAATGATTCTGATCAGCTAAATGTCACTTACCTGAAAACTGACATTATGTGAAATAGATTTAATTTCCTCACATTTAGAAAGGAGTTCTTCATCTAACTCTGAATTTAGGGAATAGATGATCATGTATGCCTGCACTAATGAGAAGATGTCAAAGTGGAGAGTGTCTTGGGAAAGAAATCAGAGACCAGGGGTGTGAAAAAGCCCTAGCATGATATGTGAAATGAAACTCTTTGCTGTATATAGGTTTTGCCATCTAAAAACTTAAGCATATATAAACATTAATAGCAACTATAAAGATTTAAAAAGTCAATATAGGAGATAATTGCTGCCTATTGTGCTCACAGCAGGTCAGTTAAGAGTGACCACGATCTTTTGTGGTTTTTTAAAGTTTGTATTTGCATAGTTCAGAGTTTAGAGTATTGAAATATCTAAACTACGTAGGTCTAAATTGAGTCTAAATTCAACTTATCACATGCACCAAGGCAGAGGATCATGCATTGGCTGTGAAGACAGCTGACTCAATACTGGTACCAGTTTTGCAGCAGCATTACAAAATTTAGGGAAGGTGAATTCTTATGTTGTTTTGCAGTCCATTATTACACATAGATTCATCTGTGGCCAGAAAAAGGCTTGACCTGATTCTGATGTTACAAAAGCTGGCTGAAGCTGTGCAGACATTGGAGCTGTGGCAGATGTTTCAATTGAGAGAGGTTTATGGTGGCACAGCAGCATTGGTCCTACCATTTATGTTTCATTTCAATTTCAGAAATTCACCAGTTGTCTTAAATTACAATGATTCATTTCAATATTGAAAGCAAACAGAAAGTGTATAGAAAGTGTCCCTGCCCATGTCTCTGCCCTTGCAGGGGGGTTAGATGTCTATGACTAGTTCTTAACTTCCCTTCCAACCCTATCCATTCTATGATTCTATGAAAGAATTTATTATAATGCAGAAAACTTAATTAAATTATCTACACAGACCCACAGACAATATTGAAAAGTATGTTGTAATGATAACTACTTGTAATTGACAAGGTTACTGTGAATCCAAGGGAAGCATTTATAGCAAAAAAGATGACCAAAATCCATATACTCTTTTGAAAAACACCAAAGCTGATGAAAATATCAACAAAATTAATTAATGTATTTCAGTTTCCTGGTAAAATAATAAAAGTAAATGATAAGTCAAAAGCAGAAGAGAGTGGTTTATATTGTGAGAAAAGGAAACAAGATTGTAATAGCATAGGAAATAGAGCATAAAAGGTAGCTTAAAATATTAGATATTGAAAACCATAATTTTTCATGAGTTTTACAATTGTTTAGATGATTGAACTTTAAAAAGTTTAATCCAACTCGTGTAGTAAAGCCTGAAAGTTTTTGTTTCAAAAGTTGCTGAATAAATTAGAACTAAAAATAAATTTATAACATATTCAGGATTTAATTTTTCAAACTGTTTCCTTAATAGAAATGTTTCAAAAATTATCTCAGAATCGTACGAAATGTTCATATCACTTATAAAAGTTTTATTGTTGGTTTGAAATCTGAGCAGCATTTGGGGACAATTTTTATCTTTTGGTAACAGGTCATTGCCACTGAAAAAAGGTAGATATTTTTTTTTACATGTTTTGCTTCTCTCTGAGGGTATCAAGTGCATAGTGTTAAGCAAAGAAGCAGTATATTTTCAACTCTCAGATTCACCTTTCTATTAATCACAGGAAAAAGAAGTGTTTTACAGGTTTTATTTCTAGGTTTGGTAAATGCTAAAATATAGCTCTATATTTCTTGGAGCATTTATAAATAAGGTTCCTCCTTCAATGATAATATAAACTGAGACATCAGAGGGTGCTTGATCTTCACTACTGGCAAAAGGGTTGAAACAACTTCACCACATACTGTTACTCATGAATTATTTCCCACTCTAATGTGGAAACTGCCTGTTAGAAGGCATATTTATTTTCTTCAGATAGATGAGTTCCTACAGCCACTGAAGGAAACTTGCTAAAGTGGATCTTTAAAGATTACTCTCAATTAGCAATATTTAATCAATAATTATACAAATGATCAAACATACAGTTCCACAAGGCACAGAAATGGAAGTGGGAGAAATACTGAGGGAGAATGCCTCAGCTCTCTCCTTCATCGTGCACCAGCTTAGAATCACCATGAGTAGGAAAAACAGAAGTCTGTTTTCAGTTGCTATAAAATATTACATTCAGTGGATCTGAAAAGAAGGATTTCAGTCTCAACATTCTAACTTACAATTTTATGTAATTAGGGAATTATATATTCTTCAAATTCACAAGATTGACATGATATTGGGAAATGCCTGCATCATTTAAGTCTCCCTGGAAAGGTGAAACATTTGACCACTGTTTTAGTAAAGATTTAATCTGTGGCATTGGTCTTTTTCCTCACTTCATGGCTAACAATATAATTACATTACAATATGGAAATAACCAAATTGCTTAACTTCTCACAGCTAATATATCTTAATTTTTGCTTATTAAAAAACCTTTGTGGAATCCCCTTAAATGTCTTCAGGATGTGCCTGAGTACCACAAAAAGTCAGATTAGTGCAAGTCAGAGACATTCCATTTATTTGCAAAAAATGCTTAGGGAAGTTTTAGTGAAAGACATTTAAACCTCCTTAAATTTTAACCAGTAAGGTCTCCTCCATACTTAAAAGAGAAATATTATGGCTTTTTATGTAATTCTGTGCCTTAATTTTATTTTTGAATCTTTAAAGTTAATGAAGTAAGAATAGCCTCATGAGGTGGACATCAGTGTAATTTTACACTAGCTAGTGCAATGATGCCTACTGAATAAGAATCTAACTCATTACCTTTTCAAATTTTTATTTTTTTTTGCAGTCAAGGTTCTTCCTTAGACATAGTCTAGGTAATGCTCTGTGGGCTGGATACAAGCTGTAAAGCTGTTATATCTGTTTGAAGATTTCTGAAATGAATAATTGTCTCAAAACAGCCACCCTGACAAACTGGACATTGTGCTCTGGTGGGTTCCTCATTTGATAAACCATCTGGATTCTGTTCTTACAAAGGGAGCCCCTTGTTCTGTGGCCACTCTCATGAATTGGTTGATGTCCTTATTTGTTAAGGAACAGCTACTGGCAAAAGTTCTGCGGAGGCAGAGTGCCATTTCATGAAAGACCACTTTCCTGCTTAAGGACAAAGTGCATGTATGAAAATAAGGTTCATAGATTGGTCTAATCAACTAGAGAGGGGAAGTGGCCACCTAGACAGTCCTGCCCCACCAAATAATTTCCAGATAATTCTCAAACCCAATGCTAAGTCTGTGCAAAGTAGGCCAAATCTCACTATGGAGAGTAGGGGTCCAGTAGCATAAAAGGCAGATTCAGATTGCCTGGTGGATGCCCATCATAGCGGGTAATGATCTTACTCTTACACGCAGAGAATTCAAGAGGTTAATCTTGCCAACTGGATTGTAAAAAGAAATTAAATAAAATAGGGTTAATCCTTACCATGTGGAACTCTCTGTACACACCTGGTGGGACATAGCATCAGTCCACTGTTTTCTGGCTAGCAAAGTGATTAGGCAGGGATCACAGACTGAAAATGAACTACTTCCATATTGTGTGTTGGCATGCAAACCAGGTTGCAAACAGTCTGACAGAGTAGAAGGAAGGTTGGGATGTCCCTGCCAGTATCTGCAGTAATCTAGTCACATAGTATCCTCGTTTGAGTTCAAATAGAACCAATTTACTTTTTAGTGGTTTTACTTTTCAGTTAACTCTGTTCTAAGACTGTATTTTCTGAAGCTAACTGATAAAACAAGTTTTAAAAGAGCCAGTTTTTAGCACAACCTGCTCAGCTGGAAATCACAAAAGTGATTAGAGAGCTGTAACAAACTTAATTTTCTCCAGCTGAGTCCAATCTGAAGAGCTGTTCTGGCTGCAGGACAGGTGGCCCTAACTAACTAACAAGGTGTTCCATTCCACACATGCCAAGATCTGTATAAAACTGAGGGATCAGGGAGATCAAGCCATCTACGTTCATGGTCTAGGAGGACTCCATCTGTTCTGCCTTCAACCCCCAGCCATATTCCTGGACCTGTGTATTCCTGAATCTTGCTCCAGTCTGCTGCTGAGATGACTCTGGGATTTTTTCCAGGGATGGCCCTACAGCCACTGTGGTGACATGAGTATCATTGTGTGGGGAAAGCATAATAGTGTTGGGAGTGCAATATTGATTTTGTATATATGTGTATATATTTTATTTCCTTTTATATCATGACTGTTCTATTAAAGCTGTGTAGTTTATCTTCTAGCCCCTAAGTATCTCTTCTGCATTCTCTTTCCCTTCCCCCACTGAAGAAGCAAGAGGAGTCATTTATAGCTATCACAGCCTTAAACCTGATGCACAGCTAGTGCAGAAGCAGCTTGTCATGGTACAAGACAAACTTGGATGTGCTGACATTCTCCTTTTGCTTTGATGACCAACTGGCAGGGACTTTGTAGCGTGTGCAGGCAAGTAGCTGTGGCTTGCACACAGTGCAGAGAGAGGTGAAATCCAGGATCACTTGGACCATACTTAAGCATTCTCACATGAAAGGTGAAAAGATGGGCTTGAAACTTGGCCATGAAGCATTGAGTGGAAGAGTGTGTGTCAAGATGAAGGAGCTAAGTTAAGGAGTTAAGGAGTTAAGAGAGAGAAGATAGCAAGACTATTTAGTTTGTAAATGATACTAAATGTGGAGAATTTACTGAGGATAAGTATATATTTCAAGAGGACTGTAAAATTATGGGCTTACACGAAAGGAAGATCCAGCTTAGAAACTGTAAATAAATACACCAGAACAATAAAGCACCACGAAAATACAGGGCCTCATGGTAAAAAGCCTGGAAAAAAAATTGTGGCAGAAGAGATGGGTAGGGTGAAATGCTTAAACATGTGGAATACTGATTTATGGGTCTGAAAATCACAAATCAAGTTCCAATATTATTGTCCTATGTAAAGAACTGTAGATTTTTTTTCCATTTTAAACTAAGCTATCATTCCATTTGTAAATAAGTAAATTAAAACCCAGTTCTTTAACAGGAACAGAATTCAAGCCTTTCCTCTATTGCAGCTTACAGGAAAATTATTTTCATTACTGTCATTCAGGACTGGTAAAAAAGGAAGATTTTTTTTTTTTTTTTTTTTTTCCCCCCACCATCCCCTGCTTTATCAGTACCATGTTTACATTGACATCTGCTTACTTAGCCCAGAACAGTTCAGAGCATTCTGTTTACATTTCACCATGTAGGAAGACTGGAAATTTTGGCATGAGTGATGAGAACACTCACAATCACATGAAATTATCACAAGAAATCAAAAGAAGTAAAAGTAAGCCTTGAAGCCTATGATACTGCAAGTCCCTAGGGTTCAGTATTTATTGACAAACACAGAAATAAAGTACTGTTATTTTAGGTTGTCAGAAAAACTCATTGCACCACAAAGCTGGAATGTAAAGTCATAGATGAGATGTAACAGTAGGAAGTAATGCCATCTAATTGTTTAGACTCTGCATCTGAAAATCAGAAATGTGTTTAAAAATCAACTAAAAGATCAACTAAAATCATAACAGGGCTTTTATTCTGTGACAGTGAAGAAGGACAATTTTTTCCACAGGAATAAAAAATTGTGTTCTTTAATATGTGAAATATAAGAGGTGCACATAATCCAATATTATATAGCTAAAAAAAATTTACTGCAGAATCTTTTCTTTTTTCCTGTGCAAAATATTCTGCAATTTCCTGCATATGAGGCGTATTTGTATATTGTGATTTAAGCCTTTAAATAATGCTATGAAAAAGAATCCTTATTAATTCAATGAGAAATATTAAATGGTTATTTCCTAAAGTGCAAAAATATGATATTTCTTAGATAGCAAAGTTATATAAAAGTGTGAGCTGTGCTGTCACTGAGTATAGTATTACTCAGAAGATGAATTGCTACTTATTTTTCTTAGAGACTTACAGTAACTATCAATAGAAAATAGAAATGGAAGACACGCTAACGTTTTTCACTATGTGAATTTTCAGTAAGTTTCCTCATAAGAGAGGGGTTAATATCAGGGAGAAATTTTAAGAATTTATCTATAAATTTTCTAACCATTTATTCAGTATAATTGGATGCTTGTTGACAAGACCTCTGGATTATGTGATTCCTTCCACCTTACTGCCTAGTTATTCTTCAAGAGGGATTTGCTATTTATTGAATTTTTTTTTTCTTTTTCTTCATGTCTCTGCAGCTGCTGCCCTATAACACATCTGTCAAAGCAGGTGCTCTGCATTAATTTTAAACACAATTTAAGAAATCTTTTTAGAGCAACTTTGTAGGCAGGAAATTACTGATCATTACTGGCACTTGTTACAAATCTGTTTAATTTCCTACTTGAGGTTTTCCTGTGTCACTTAGTATCAAGATATTTAGAAAACTTTTTATGACTTCAGCAGGTTTCAAGATTTATAGCCATATGTTAGATTATAATAATAATACCTCCAAAAGAACCCTAGTCTTGGCCCTTATATTTAGTGTTCATTAACAAATTTCATGCTGAAGAAAGCTACTCTTGGATATCTATTATTTCCTTTTAGATATTGCAAAGATATTGAAGCTAAACTGGAGTAGTTTCTTCATTTTATACACTGTGAAAAGAAATCCCAGATGGAATGACTTTTGTAAGACTTGTTTTGATGAGTTTATTTTGCTAAAATGAATAGGTGACACACTAAAAAATTTTAAACTTATTTCATAGAAAGATTTCTACACAGGTGTCTCACTACTGTTTCACATTTTAATATTTCATTTTTTCATGTTTTAGGAGTAATTTTTCTTGTTTTCAGCTTTGCACTTAAAACTTTTAATACTTCTTAATTGAATAGTAGGTTTTCCTTTTGTCTCTTGGAAGCTGTCAAGGCCATCGAAGATGCTGAATTTAAAATCAGTCCTTTCTGAGTTTATGCACACAGATGCATTTTTTTAAAATTTCTTTTAAATGAGATTTAAATAGAGACTATATTAAATACATTTAATCAATATGCAGTTATTCACATTACATCTATTTTTAGTTCTTTCTACTTGTACACTGAGAAGTATAGAATACTGAGTATATATACAAGAATACTTGTAAAGAATACTGAGAAGTACTATCAGTGGAAGACATTTATTGGCAGGAAAATGAACAAAGGTAATTTTGTGACTCGTAGTGTAATAGACTCTCTGCTAAAAATGAGTTATCAGTTGTCCTGTACTTAAGCTTCTAGCTACATCCCTGTCATTTGTGATTTAAAAGATTGCTAATGATTTTCATTCTAAACACATGGGTGGTTTCAGTAGTTACAGATCTATGACTTCCACAACTTACACAATAAACACAAGGAAACTGCCTTTCATCTCATTAAGTCTGATATGACAAACCCTAGCATACTTCTTAATTTACTTTTGTGGAACAACTTTGTTAGTTCTACAAAAGTCTAGAATTTCTTTCTTTACTTTTGATATGTCTATTTCTCAGGAGTATAGCTTTTTTTTTTTCTCTCTGACATCAGGGCTACAAAAAGCTCACAAACAATTTACAGGGATGATCCTGGTGGATCTAAACAAAGCACAACCTAGATTCAGAACTGGTTTCCAAGAAAAACATATTGATATAAAACCAGCTGGAAGCATTTAGAAATGTGAAGGGATAAAATCTTTTTCAGTAGAGAGTAAATGCAAATGTATTCATCAAAAAATCTGTAAGAATGAAAACTAGTTTAGTTACTAAAATTAGGTTAGTTTCAAGCCCGTATTTTTAGCTATCCATTGCCCACCATGCCCTTGGAACTCAACCTAGCAGTAAATCTTAGTGCAACTAAAAACTCCTTCACTGACAATAACATTTTGAAATCTCCCCTTTCTATCTGTTTTATCCTGCAAAATCCACACCTGAAATCCATGCTTCCAGATAGGGCTACCTGATCTTTCTGTAGTGGACCAGCTGAACATTCAATTCTTCTTCATAAAAAACAGCCATTGTGCTTTATTCCATTTAAAATTCTTTCCCAGAAAATTATTGAGAGGTATGCTTATAACCTATTTCCATTAAGATTTAGGCTTCCTGGACCAGAAGAAGCCCAAGACAGAAAGGTATTAGAACAGACAATTTATTCTTTCAGAAAAGATGTCATATTTGCTTAATTATTTCAAATTTCCAAGCTCATCTCTTTCTGTAGTTGGTAGTAAGCTGCTTTTCCAGACTATGTTTGCTGTAGTCTTATCTCACTTCTTGTCTGGAAAAAAAAAAAAAAAAAAAAGATTTTGCCATTATAAAACCTGAAAATAAACAGTAAAATTATCGGAAAGAAAGCTGTAATTTAAGTACAGTGAGATAACCAATTCCTGTGCATTACTACAGAATGTGTCAAAAAACCCGAACAACCCAAACCCTAAATTCTAGTAAAAATCTTATTTGTTTACAAAATACTTTAAATAGTTGTAATGCAAAATGTTGATTAACAAACTGCGGTTAAACTGAATACTGAAATCCTCCATTCCTGTGCGGTTTATAATATCTCATGTCAGAAATTATGTGAACTAGAAGATATTAGAAAAAAAAAAATTGATGTAAGTGCAAATCTGACTAAATCAAGAGATTTGAAAAATTTGATAGAAAACAAATGCTCCAACAATTTTAATTCTAGCATTTCTTAATTTTTGAGCTTGCTTTAGTGTGACAGAAAAATTTATACTTGATATTCTAGAGTAAATTGACTGGTATTATAAAGAAAAAAAAAGGAGTGGGGAAAAAAAAAAAAAAAAAGGAAAAAAGAATCATCACAGCAAGGAAATAATTGGGGAAAAAAAGCCGCATTCACTTTTTCTTCCTGTTCTGAATTCAGGTTTCCCTAGTAAGTTATTTTCATACTACAGTTAGGTCTAATCTAAACATGAAGCTAAACTGATTCTGGATTCATCTTTTTTCTATTCTTTCTACATATATTATTTTTTTAATTCTCTTCTGTTTCTGTTTTCAGATAAATGTATGTTCTGGGAGCAAGATACTGATATAAGAACTAATTGTAAGGTGCAAACAAGTTAAATCAGTTTGAAGATAAAAAATAGAGGAAAATACTACATATTCTATTTTGCATTCATATATTTTTCTGTTCTTAAGCATATAGTAAAGAATACAAACTACCATCTTTGTACAATCATCATAAAAATTTAAACGTTTTTTGACTGGCCATCTTTCTAAAGCACAGCGCTTAAAAGGAGATATTGATTTGAATGGCAATAGTAAAACCTGTATTAAAAAACCATTAAAGAATCTTACCTCAATAACCTTTATTCTGACTACTAAAATGAAGAGTGAGAGAACAGTCTCTATAATGCAAGACATCCAAGGTTCTTCACAGAATATATCAGTGCTTCTCTTTTTTAGATATAGCAAGAGCAATAACTGCATAGAATATTCAAAACAGGAAAAAAATTAGTTATATTTATGTTTACATAACTGAAAAAATTCAAAGTTGTAACAAAAAATATGTATTATTGAGACTTGCTTAACACATTATTTCATACTAACTGAACTTCAGTAATTGCAGAATCTTAACCCACACTAGCATTTTACTTGAGAAGTTAGTGATGGGTCCAGATGTGCACAAAAGCAGTGGTGCACAATAATTTCCTACCTAGCTGTAACATGTGCCTCTGTCAAAAACAGAATCTGAGGAAAATTATTATTTTACTTATTAAACCCAAATGAATTGTCCATCCCTGTGTCAGGCCTGTAGAAATAAAGTTATTATCCCTTAGCAGATTTTTGTGGTTAGAACTTGTCATCATAAAGCAGACTCACAATAAAAATATTGAAGAGTTGTATATCCACTCAGAAGAGTATTTCACTGGGCTTTTGATTTGAAGTAATTTGTATAATGGCAAATTAATGTCACATGACTCAATCTTGCTTTCAGTAGTCTCAGCTGCTCCTCATTATAGCTGCAACGTCAAGAGGCTATCAATTGTTGGTGTCCGAGGCTGGGATTTTCTATCCTTGTCCTCTCAAACCAGGACAATCTACTCCTTATTCATTACCATGTGCTTAAGTCTTTTCATCTAGGATTAAATTACCTTCTGGCACATGCTGGACATCACCATTTTCCTGCACTACCCACCAGGAGTATCCAGGGCCTTGCACAGAGGCAACCCCACAGATAGGTTTGCCTTCGCCCAGGGTTGAAGAAATCCATACATCTTTTCCAAGTAGATTCTTTTTGCATACAACAGGGACTTTATACCCATCAACTGCAATGTAAGAACTCTGACTGGGCAGAGCCAGCTTGATTGATTGATTGATTGATCCTCTGTTATTAACTAGCCAGGCAGCTTGTGATAAGTGTTTGTCCCAGTTTTTGAAGACTCTACTACCTATTGCTTTCAGGTTGGTTTTTAGCAAGTCATTATAACATTCAGTCTTTCCGGAGGCTGGTGAATGGCAAGGAATTTGATAGATCAACTCTATACCATGCTCTTTGTCCCAAGTAGTTATTAGATTGTTTTTGAAATGAGACCCATTGTCTGACTCAGTTCTCTCTGGTGTTCCATGAGGCCATAAAATTTGCCTTTCAAGACCTAGAATGGTACTGTGGGCAGTGGCATGAAGCACTGGGTATGTTTCCATCCATCCGGTGCTTGGACCATTGTAAGCACATAGCACTTACTCCGGTGGGTTTGAGGTAGGGTAATATAATCCGTCTGCCAGGCCTCTCTGTATTTATATTTAAGCCAGTGTCCCTCATACCACAAAGGTTTTGATTTTCTGGCCTGCTTAATAGCAGCACCAGTATTACACTTGTGGATAACTTGGCTGATAATATCCATTGCTAAATCCACCCCTCAGTCTCTTGCCAATATTTATGTTCCATCTCTTCCTTGATGATGAGAAGTTTCATGGGGTCACTGAGCTAAGAATAACTCACCTTTGTGGTCCCAATATAAATCTATTTAGAAAATATTAGCAGCTTGGTCCACCCGATGTTTGTTTCTTTGCTCCTCAGTAACCCTGTTTTCAGGCATGTGAGCATCTACGTGACTCACCTTCACCGCTAAATTATTCAGTTGGGCAGCAATACTCTACCATAGGTCAGCTGCCCAAACTGGTTTCTACTTTTTCTGCCAGTTATCCTGCTTCCACTTTTTTCAACCACCCCCATAAGACATTAGCTACCATCCAGGAATCAGTGTACAGGTAAAGTATTGAACATTTCTCTCTCTCAGCAATTCCTAGGGCAATTTGGATGGGTTTGATCTTGGCAAATTGGCTCGATTAACCTTCTCCCTCCTTTGCTTCTACAACCTGTCAAGTAGGGTTCCATACTGCACCTTTCCATCTCCACAGGTTCCCTACAAGATGACAGGATCCACCAGTGAAAAGAGCATAGTTTTTGTCCTGATCTGAGAGGTCTTTATATTTGGGGGGCTTCCTTTGCACAAGGCACTGCCTCTTCTGGTGGCATCACAAATGTTGTTCCATCTGGCCAATTTGTTATTACTTCCACAATGCCCAAGTGGTTGAGGCTCCCTGTTCATGCTCTCTGTGTTATTAGGGCAATCCGCTTACTCCAGGTATCATTAATGGCATGAGTGGATGGTACTTTCCACTTGTACATCCAGGACAGGACGGGTAGTTGTGCCACCAGGAGGAGCTGTACCTCGGTGCAAATGATTTCTGAGGCAGTTCTAACTCCTTCATAAGCAGCCAGTATCTCCCTTTCTTTGGAAGTGTAATTGGCTTCTGAACCTCTATAACCCCAAATGCAGAATCCTAGGAGATGCCCTCTAGTCTCTGTTGGTGTTTTCTGCCAGAGGCGCCAGGTAAGACCATCAACCCCTGCTTCAGTGCAGAGCACATTTTTTATCTCTGGTCTTTTTGGACAGGTCCCAGGGCCATGGCGTGTACAATTAGTTCCTCATTGTATCTGTTCAAATGCTTGTACTTGTTCAGGGCCCCATACAAAATTTTTTGTTTTCCAAGTTACTTTATAGAGATGCTTCACAATGTCAGTATATGATGGAATATTCATCCTCCAAAAACCTACAACACCCAAGAAGGCCCGTATCTCCTTTTTACCGGCAGGTAGAGACATGGCTGTTATCTTACCACATCCATACGAACATAACGTCATCCATCTTGCCATTTAATTCCCAGGAATTATGTACCTCTTTGTCAGGTCCTTTAACCTTACCTCTCTTAATGGCAAACCCAGCTTCCAACAGAAGTTGTCTTTTTCCTTTTTTCAAGTATTTCATCTGCTGTGTCTCCCTGTACAATGTTACCATAGATGCACTGAAGATGCTCTGGATCCTCATCCTTCTACAGTGCAGTTTGGATCAGTCCGTGGCAGATAGTTGGGCTGTGCTTCCACCCCTGTGGCAGTCGATATCAGGTATACTGGATTCCCCTCCAGGAGAAAGTAAATTGTGGTCTGCACTCTGCCAGCAAGGAAAAGGGAAAAAAAGTATTAGCAATATTAATCGTGGCATACCACTCTGCTTCCTTGGACTCCAGCTTATACTGGAGTTCCAACATCTCAGGTACCACAGCACTCAGTGGTGTTACTTTATTCAAGCCACAGCAGTCCACAGTTAATCTCCATTCCCCATCAGAATTCTTCACTAGTGTTACTGGACTGTTTAAGGGTGAGTGAGTTTTGCTGATGACTCCTTGGTTCTCAAATTGGCACACCAGGTGCTGTATGGGAAGCAGGGTGTCTCTGTTTGGTATTGCCGGTGATGGATACGTTGGATGCTTTTGGCACCTATTGTTCCTTCACCTTCATCAGGCCCACAATGGAAGGGCCATCTGAGAGCCCAGGCAAGATAGACAGCTGCTTAATACTGTCAGTGTGCACAGCTGCTATACTGAAGGCCCAGGGGTATTCTGTCTTGGTGCTCTCAAACCAGAAAACTTCTGAAAAGGATTCAATCCTATTGGAGTAAATTGCTATGGCAACTGAGTTTTTAAGGTGTTCTAGTATTAAAGAACATAATGGAAACCATAAATCCACCAGGAAAAAAAACCTCCAACCAGTATAACCTGTGACCAAAGAACAAAAGATTTAAAAAAAACAGGGAAGGAAATCTATTTCCATAAACCAACGTAAGCTTTTTGACACTTATACTACTATGGGTCATTGAATTACATTATTGTTGGATAGCCTGAGACATCAGCAACACTGGTTTCCTAAGTCTTTGTATTCGCAATGGAATCATCATTTCACCTGTAATGATAACAGAAATGTTGTTTTAATTCTATAGTTCTAGAAAAGGATGCGGTGTTATTTTAATGAAATCCAGAATTTTAGACAAACTATCTCATTTGGATTACATGATGGTAAGATGTGTCTGAATATTCTATTATTTTTCAGAATAAAATTAATATAGTGTAAAAATAAATCTGATTTAATTGATTTCAGCAGAAATTATTGGAATAATGCAACTTAATAAATACATAAAGCATTACAAAAATGGACCATTATTAAAAATATTTTGCCTTAAAAAATTGGTCTTTCAAAATCAGTATTTAAAATGCAAACAAATTAATCAGAAATTATTTTAGTCTTGAATTTTAAAAATAGCTAAATGCTATGATATGAAATATCATTAAATTAATTTCTGGAGTATATTTATGTTTGAAAAAGATACAGATAGATATATGGTCTTGAATTTTTTCCTTTCACTTTTAATCTGAAATATAATTCGATTGTGTACAGAAATCTCCAAGAACTGCAGTTTGGGCCAGTGAAGCACACTGCACAAAGAAACACCAAAATTTCATTTCAGCTAAGTGTTTCTCATTTGATTATTTTAAAATCATCATTATTATTTCCATGCTTATTGGAAAGGTGTCCATCTACAGATGATACCCCAAGTATGTCGACAGATGTTTACTTTGAAATACCTCCTGGATGGCCAGTACATCACTGAGATGTTAAATCGTGCTGCAATCTGGAGGCAAGCACTAAGCTGCTAAACTGGCTGCAAATATAGGCTGCCTGATGACCTTTGCATAGAAGTAGTGCTTCTACCCATAAATATTTTAGGTCATGAGATTTATTTCAGTTCCTCACAAAGTCTGGCATTTTGTAAAAGCCAGGAGCAACTCTGTACCAATTTTTGTTACCTAAGAAATATCTCCCTCTGACATCCATTTGTATGGGTCAATGTAATTCAGTCTGTATGACCATTAGACCTGATAAAGTTACAAAGCAATAGGATTTCAAGTGTTGCAGATGATGGAGTTCTACCAAGAATGTTTTCCCCTCATTTTGTTTTATATATGTGCTCATGAGAATTTTTGCCCTGAATACTCAAAAAAAATTTTCTCAAAAATAAGGTGGCAGACAGGAAACAAACACATTGCTCTCCACTCCATGTTAGTTTAGTCTTCTGCTTTTGTGCAGGATTGTGTTTCACTTGCAAGTAAATTTGTCAGAAACCAAATAGATGCCACAGAATAACATGTATGTAGCAATATATGTAGCCACAACAATCTTTCTCCATCAAACTTCCCCATCTGCAGGCTGTGTAAATTCATTCCAGCTTGTGCATCAACTCTTATGGGACCATTGGTTTCTTGAGGAAATTCAGATTTGCATCCTAATGCATTAGAATATTGTAACTTTTCTTTTTTATAACACAAATTTACTTAATGATTCTAAACACAGCTAAAAAGAGTGAGTGGTGTATATATTAACCAAAAGCAGATACGACTGGAAAAAAAGTGTATAGAACTTATTAAAGTGCATAGAAACTAAATATTGCTACATATTTTTTCACATATTGTTGCTCATTTAAAAAATAAATCACCAACTATTACTTTCTTTTCTTGTCTTATAGTTCCATGTCTTATAGTTCTCCACCGACCACACAATATGATGAAGGGTGTAGAATTTCATACTCTAGGAATGACTAAATTGTCTGACTAAAGAGTTTGACCCTAAAATTTCTACTGTCTCTACTCTCTCTCCCTCTAAGTTTTGTGAACTTATTAATGAAAGAAACTGTGCACCATAAAATAAACTTGTAATAAAGTTGTACAGCTGTAAGTTCATGTAGGGTACTTTATATCCCACTTTGTAAAGCCGAATGTTAATTGGGAAACTGATGTCATTGAATATCTTGGGATCTATATACCTAATATTCATATAGATCTCATAAAAATGAATCTTGACCTGCATTAGTCTAAGTGAACTGTGAAACTGAACCCCAAGAAGTTTGGCTCGAGTCTAGAGGACGAAAAATAAAGTTAAGATTAATTTGTTAGCACACTACATATATTTAGCATTGTTTACACAGGGACTAAGATCACCTTTAAGTGAAAAAAAAATATATATCTATAAAAGAAAAAAAATACGAAGAGACTTCAGTAAAAAAGTTCAAAAATCTCTAAATAAATCTCACAGATTCTTGCTGTGTCTAAGAACCCTTCAAATCCTTGAATATTCATACGTGGAGATTTATCTTGGTTATAGCTCAGCTCTAGTCCCTATGTAATATACTATTTCTTTAATTTCCAAGATGGGACTGTGGCTACAAAGTAGTATTATTATATTTTGTTAGATAAGTGTAAAACCTTTGTGCATTTTCTGGTTTTCTGGGTAAATTCTGATGTATAGATTTGGGGTCCACCAAAATTTAATCTTCTTGGAGGTAATGATAGCATATTAAATTTTCAGGATTAGTGTTTGCACAGCTAAATTAATTTAATTAAATAAACACTTAAAGGTAGTGTTAAGAGCCCTTAAATTTCTACCCTAAGGAAGTGGAAGATCTTGTAAACTCCCAATTTCTTAAAGTTCTGCATTACAAAATTCACTTCATAATGTACTTTTCCTTCCCTGTAAAGTTATCTTTGCAATAAATTTGTTTGATTTTTAAATGGATGTATAGGATAGACCCATATTTGATAACCAGAAAACAATATGCACATATGCGTAAGCATATTGTGATGTTAAGTATATACAAATATCCATGTATATGTCCAAATCTGATTGTCAGATGAGATGGTGGGTTTTTTTTTACTTCTAAGCTCTGAAAAATGCCAGACTGGCCAATGAGAAGGTTTATTAATTTGAAATCATAGACACAAATTCCCCTGTTACAAAATATAGATTGCTAATCTGTGATATTTAAGAAAAATCAGATATTCAGATCTGTTGACCAATTACAATTTCCAAAACTTGATGTATTTACATGCACTTCTTTGCAAGATATTTGTCCTTAAAAGCAATTTTCACAAAATAGAGTATGTTTTATTTACATTCACAAATGGAGAAAACAGTGAGCAAGACAAATTTTTGGAAACTTAGTTTAATTTTTAATATCTTTAGAAATAATTGAGCAGTATGTTTAGAAACACTGAATACTCTGCTCCTAAAAATAAAATTAATTAGGCCAATTGTCTGTGTTAGATGTTATCACAAAACCAGTAGGTTTTGGACACCTTTCTGCAAAATTCTTTATGCTAGTGAAGGACTTTCTTTATGGAATTTTCAATCATTTTGGTAGACTTGATATTTATGTAGATAAGAAATATTATTTTTTTTATTCCAAAATGGGTTTACTGACTACTCTCTGATATGAATCAAACCCTCAAATCTCTGGTGTGAATCAAAACAACAATTTCTGTTGGAAAGCAACAGAAAAAGTACTTCCCATTTTAACAGTTTTTCCAGAGCACAACCTTGAGTGAAACATGCATGCATTCTCGTAGGAAAGGAAGGATAAATAACTCCAGAAGGATAAGCCTCTTCATGTTTTTAAATTATATTAAATTATTACTATAACATATTATTATCATCATATAATAAACATAATACAATAAATACAATAACCATAATGTAATAAATAACGTAATATAGTGTAATATGATAATGTATCATATAATAAATATAAACACAAGACAGTATAATAATACATAGTGTAATTTAATATAAAAATGAAGCATTTGAATGGGATAAGATCCTGTTAGAAATGGAGCAAAAGTGGTTTCATAATAATTTTTTTAAAAACCAAATAAACTTCAACATGTAAATCTCATTTTTGTCTGCAAGTCATGAATTGCATAAATATACTTGCCAAGACATAACCTAACCTAAATGAGGATAGGAGTACATTGACACTACCCTTGGCCATCCAATTTTGAATCAAACTTGATGGTTTCTAAAAAAAACATTTTTTATTTTTGCTTTTTCCAGTTTAGTTTTATTCAGAAAATGAAATTTCATGTTAATTTCAGTGAGGAATTCATGTGCCCTGTATCTTTTTCTATAATTCTGTCAAGTCCTCTTTTGACTGTAACAGTTTCCAGTTTCTTTCTATAAAGGGGATTCTTGATGAAGTTTATTAGCCTTACAAAATCTTCATTTTCATTCTTCTAGTCCAGAGAAAGTATTAGAAAGGCATGATTTGACCCTAATAGTTATTCCTACTATCGTTGCTATATCTCATTTGTCAGCACACCGGGGGGGGGGGGGTAAAAAAACGGATAGACAAAAACTTTGACTGTAATGTACTAATGTAGCAACCTACCATCTGAAAATTTGAAATATCCTGGCATTTGACCTGCTGATATTTTGCGATCCGTTCTAGAAAAACAAATAAATTATAGCAATCAAACACTTCATTAGTGGTTGTCCTGGTTTGGGCCAGGATAAAGGTGATTTTCTGTCTTGTACTTTTGCTTTTAGCTAAGTCTCTTGTAAGTAGTTGCACTTGCTGAAATTAACAGCAAGTTTCTCAGACAGTGTGTGCTTCTAGGATTGATAACACTTGATGTTTATAGTTACTGCTAGAGACTGGTATGCAGAGCCAAGGACACTGCTCAGCTCTGAGGAAAACATTTTACCGTCCAGGAGGATACAGAGGTCCCACCTGAGCACTCCTTTGGGGAGAAACAGACAAGATAGATGCCAGAATTGACCAAACAGAGTATTCCATCCCATATACGTCACACTCAGTATAACTTTGAGGCATCGCGAGGGCCAAGCCAGATCTTTTCCGTATTTCCTGATTTCTTGCTTCCCTTCCTTCTCTCGGCATCCTGGAAGGATCCCGTCCGTTCGTTTGCCTGTGGTCCTGATCCGTGCCAGCCCACATCTGTGTGTTCCTGCCTCCGGTTCCCGACTGCTGCCGACTCCAGGAGTCCAGCCTGGACTTTCCCAGGGCTGCCCTGCAGCCTCGGTGGTGACGTGAGAGTTATTGGGGGAGAGGGGGGAGGAATGTGGTTTCCATTTTCCTGTATATTTGTATATATTTAGTAATTTTATCTATTTATCATTACTGTTTCATTAAAGTTGTGTGGTTTAGTTTCCAACCCATAAGTCTCTCTCCCTTATTCTCTCTCCTTTCTCTATCAAGGAGAGAGAGATTAATAGAGAGCATCTGTTATTCAGTTTAATCGCCGGGCCAGTGTTAAACCGTGACAGTGGTACAGTATTAAAGACCTGTATATCTTAGTACTTACCTCTGATAATTTCATAAATTCAGGATTATTTACACCTCAAAATGAGAAGCTGACAAAAATGTTTTGCTAGGTTCCTTTGAAATGGAGCTAAACCAAAGAATTCCCAGGATCACAAAAGTGCTTAATTTGCGATGCTTTTTCAAAAAACATCTTATAATTTTCTATAGTAAGGTTGTATATGTCCAAGTCTTTTCCATTTCCCTAGCTTCTTATAACTCACAGCTGAAAATATTTTCAAAACCTACAGCAAAAGCTGCAGTTACAATTTTGTAATAAAAAATAAGAATGTTGGAAAGAATTTTTAAACATTAAACATTTTTGGAATCTTGATTGTCAAATTACTTTTTTAGTGTAAGAAGTGAGAAATACAGTAGGTGAGAAGACACTATTAGATTTTATGAACTGAGAAAATCTTAATGTGGTAGTTGTAGCAGGAGGAGCCATTCTTGCTCCTGAAGCTCAACGAGCTGCTGGTCTCTTCCAGGACTCCAGCCACCACACAGCGCTTCCAGGGTAGAAGTGTAGCGGGAGGAGCCTTTCTTGCTCCAGAGGCTCGACGAGCTGCTGGCCTCTCCATGCCTCGCACCAGAGTGAGCTGAGGTACCTTCTGTGGGTGTGTGTCCCACCTTTATTGGCCCCCTGGTCTTGCTCATGCCCAATAGGGGCCTGTCCTAATCAGGCACAGGTGGACTCACACCCACTCTTTGGCAACTCAAGGCACCTGGTTGACAATGTCTCTCTACAGGTAGTGTTGTAGTGCTCCGGGACACAGGGTAAATCTATTTCTGAAGTTTTTAATCTGTAGCCATATACTTCATTTAAATGCTACAAAAAAAAAAATATGTAATGTAAAGAGAAAGGTAAAAAATAAATGCCTGCATGGTTTTACGTAGGAGAAAAAAAAATTCTCGAAAAGCAACAATAACATTTATCAGAATAATTCACCTAAATCAAGAAAAAATTTCTGCATTTTCTTAAAAGTGGCAGATCATTTACAATGCTTTACAGGAGCTCATAAATGCTATGTTCATGAACATTTAACATGATCTGGTTATCTTACTTTTGCTCTCAGCCTTAGATTATAGCAATCTCACATTATTTAATTTATTTTAGTGACACAATTATGAAGAAGCTTCATGCTGTATAAGAAGAGATTGAGGCAATGAGAAAAATTCTTTCTCATTCAGAAGGAAAGAGGACCAAGAGAGATCTTAGCAACATAGTATAATTCAGACAACTGGGAAACAGACAAATCCTGAAGTACCCAGATGCATAAAAAGATGAGCAGCATGGGAAAGTCCTATCTGCCTTCAGAAATGTTTTACAGTGATGATACTCAAACCATCAAAGGGGACTGCTTAGAGAAACTAGGATCCTCACTCCTTAGAGACACTGAAACTTTGGTCGGGTGTAGCCCTGCTGACAACATAAATTGGTCCTACTCAGCATGAGTAAGTGTATTCATTTGCTGTATGATTCTAGGAATTATATATATATTTTATATCCTGAAGTACAGCAACATATTTTCAGGTGACCATCATACAAACCTAACCCTATTCTCTTACGCTATTCTATTTAACAAACTCAAGGTTCAAACTTGCTTTCAGAAGAACAGGTACCAGTAACTTTTCCTTTGATGTTGAGCAGGGAATATTCCAGAGACATTTCTTCAAAATAAGTATTATTTTAGGGACTCCAGTTAAACCCTGGATGAAAGTGAAAACAGAAATTAATTTAGTATGTCTTTCTATTTAACCAAGTCCCCAAAAGAGCTTCCCAAAAGAGCTGTAAACAAGAGTTAGCTATTGAGAATCTCATCACTTTGCCTATTTATGATGATACAAATGTTTGCTTCCATTTTAATTTTAGATCATAAGAGGAAATTTTATTTAGCAGTGAATTCCTTTTTGATAGAAAAAACTGCACAAGTGCTTCAGCTTTTACACACAATCACTACACTTTAACATGACTGCAGTTCAAATGCACGTACCAACATATCAAAAGCTGTTGTGCCAGGTATTGTGGATGGATAGGGTGGATACTTTCTTAAAGGCATGTGCTAATTAGTTAATTAATTTTCTCTAGTTCCTCAGAAAAGTTCTATAGTTAAGCTGTGATAATGACACAAGATAATCTCTGGATCAAAACTGAGATTCCTACAGAGAAATTAATCTAGTAGTAGTGAACCTGGTGAGCTTTGTCTAATAGAGGGCTTTAATTTATTGCTTGCAGTGATCTCAGATTTTCTGGATAAAAATAACCATATGCAAAAATAGATCAAGTTCTGTTGTAACACAGAATCACAGAATGGCTAGGATTGGAAGGGACTTTAAAGACCATTTAGTTCCAGCTCCCCTGCATGGGTAGGGGCACCTTCCACAACACAAAGTTGATCAAGGCCTTATTCAACCTGCCCTTGAAGACTTCAGGGAGGGGGCAGCTACAACTTCCATGGGCAACCTGTTCCAGTGTCTCACTACCTTCAAAGGAAAGAATTTCTTCTTAATGTCTAACCTAAATCTCCCCTCTTCAAGTTTTAAACCATTTCCCCCTGTCCTTTTACTACATGACCATGTAAAAAAGCCCTATTCCAGCTTTCCTTTAGGCCCCTTCAGATGTTGGAAAGTAGCTATAAAATCACCTCAGAGCCTTCTCTTCCTCAGGCTGAAAAATACCAACTTCTTCAGCCTGTCTTCACAGAAGAGGTGCTCCATCCCTTTGATCATTTTAGTGGGTCTCTTCTGGACATGTTCCAGAAGGTCTGTGTCCTTCTTATGTTGGAGACTCCAGAACTGGTTACAGTACTCCAGGTGGGGTCTCATAAAAGTAGAGTAGAAGGGGACAGTCACCTTCTTTGACTTTTTTTATTCTTCGTTTGATGCAGCCCAAGGCATAGTTGGCTTTCTGGGCTGCAATTGCACATGTGAATTATTTTGTCCACCACCACCCCCAAGCCCTTCTCCTCAGGCCTGTCCTCAAACCTTTCTCCTCCCCACCAGCATTTGTGCATGGGACTGCCTCAATGTAACATATGTAACATATAATGTATGAACATGTAACATATGTACATATGTCTTTGTTAGTGCAACATATGTTATTCTAATGAAGAAGCCATGTTACTACAAATTGCAATTTGGACAAAGCTTCTCTAACTAATAAATATCCTTTAACAGCAAAACCAGTGAAAGTATTTTTATAGGGGTTACATCAAGGCTTTAATTAGGCCTTAATTGTGGAAGAGACTTCTGTCCTTTTGCCCTGTCTGCCCAATATCTGAAAAAAGACAGACGCTAAAACACAGTGAGCTTGTGAAAAATCTTAAACAAGTACCACAGCTGGAATAAAAAGGAATGAGTGAGGCTACAGATATAAAACAAACAGCAGAGCAATAATATTGGGAGGGAAGGATAAAAATTTGAAAGACATATTGCAAGAGTTGGTGGCAAATTCAGGATAAAAATATGTCTCAAGATAAAAGTGTGTGTCAGACACACACTGTCTGAACAGAACAAAAGTCTTTTTTTCCCCTTTTGATTATCCTGTAAAGTCTGGAAAGCATAGGTTCTGGAAGCTTAATCCCCCCCAGGCTGAGAGATAAGAGAATAAATTCAAAATGGACTGACATGAATAAACTGAAGTTTGAGGCAAAGCAGCTGCAAGGCCATGATTGTAGTTTATCACATACCTTCAGTAGGATTTTGTTCATTGCTGGTTTTGTATTCCCTGCTGACACAGGAGGTAAGTCCAAATAAGGATTTCAGTGCACAGTAAGTCAGAACAGTATAGAGCAGAAGCTATAGAGGTGGGGAGCAGGTAGGACTTCCTAAGTCCTCCCTGTCCTTCTAATGACATATTTAGATGACAGAGGCTAAGAAGCTGCCCTCAGGGATGCATGGTTTTCTTTGATTCCTCCAAGCTACCTCACAAACTTTATTATATTCTTATCTTCAGAACGTCTATATTTCATTTACACCTCCCTCAGGAAAGTTTGCGTTGTCAAGGAGCTATCACAAAACATCCAAAATGTCTCCATCTTCAGCACAGCTATCACCTACTGAACTCTGTCATGAGCGTATCTCTTCAAATTTTCTTATGTACCAATATACACAGTCTTTAATCATCACTTCCCATATCATATCGCTGGTTAACACCAAGAAAAAAATATTTCAATTATAAATCTTACTTTAGAAAAGTTTAAGTTTTCAGTTTTCTTTCATAATTCCTTCTTGGTCATATAGTCTGTCTAGATGAAGATAGCATTTGGCAATAATGGAATCAAGGCATAAAGTATCTTTATTTTTTGTATATATCTTACTTGCATTTGTATATTACATTTGAATATATCTTCTGTATTTCTTTGTAATCTGGCAGAAAAGTTAAAGTTAAAAACTATACATATAACTATGCAAGACATATATATAAATAGGATGACCACAGAAGCTTTGTTCCCTCACAACAGCCCTGTTACATCACAACACCAAACTGAAAGCTGTGACTCGGCTGGCCCCGACTTCTGTAAAAGTTATGGCCTACACAAGGATGAACTGCATTTGCTTTGATTACTACGTTCATTACGTGTTGAAGACCATCTAGAGGAAGAAAGATGCAAGTTTAAAGGACATCTCAGACAGTGACTGTGCAAGCTCACCCTAAAATTCAAAGCTAAACAGCTATCTGCTGTTCAAATAAATTGGGTTTTACCTTTTAACAATATTTTGTGACTGTTAGTTACATGTTACAGATTTGATTCTTGGTTTGTAAGTCTGAGGCTGCTTTTGGCGTTTGTGGCCTTCTTTTGTTGGTGATTTGGTTTTGTTTAAAATCTTGGATGCTAGATGTTAAATTAAAAGAATAAAAGCAATTCACAGGTATACCAGATCTGAAATAGAGAATCCTAGATAATGGACTCTTAAAAAACATCTTAAAGAGAAGGGATAAAGAATATTTTTTTTAATATTAAGAGGAAAGTAGGCCCCTTTGAATTACCTTAGGTGATGTCTCAGCTTGCACTGCTTCAGGTAACTGTCTGCCACCTATCAGGACTGTATCACATACATGTCCCTTGTGCTTTAGGGTAATTTTTCTACACTTTCTATTCCTGCCTTTACCAAACCCTCTATTTCTACCCCAAATATAAATACATAATCTGATTTAGTCTTGTCCAGGAAAGGACAGGAGACAGAGTTTCTAACTTTATAGATTATATACATGGTAAGAGATGACTAAATGCTCTCAAAGCAGATGATAAGGCCATGTAGGTAACAGTATTCCAACCTGATCCCAAAAGTTTGGCCTCATGAACCACTTCCTTGTGTAGGGTGTCCATGAATCTGCTGGTTGGATGAGGCTTTGAGCAATCTGGTCTAGTGAGAAGTGGTCTTGTCCATGGCAAGAGAGGGTTAAAACTAGCTGATTTTAAAGTCCCTTACAATCTAAACCATGTTCTGATTCTATGATTTATATCTTATCTCTCCTGGTAGTTTTTTCCATTCTGAAGGATGGCAGAGTACCTGAGCGCTGATATGCATCACTGGACACCACCTCTCTCCTCCCCCTGCTCAGAGCAGGGACCAGATCATGTTGCTTCAGATTGCATCCAGTCCAGTTTTGAGTATCTTCAGGGACTGAAGGTACAGATTCCCCTTGGGCATCTTGTAATAATGTTCAATCACCCTAACATTAAAAATATCTTCTCTACACTCTTATACATTTCCATTAATACTATTGTTATTATTGTTAGACTCATTATATATTTTGAGGAAGACTTTCTGACCATGGGAATATAAAGAAGAACTGATGATCTTATTTTCCACTGATCTGGATATGTGAAGCTACTAACCCTGTCCAAATCAGAAGTACAATGGAAAAAAGTCAAGAGAATCCAAGACTTGGTTTTGAAAATTAAAGGAAATGCAGAGGGTTGGTATTTATTTGCCTTAAAAAATGAGAAAAAAAAGGAATGATTTTTCACTCAAATAATGAAATGCAAGATGGTTGTAGCGTAGATCAATTGTAACAAAAACTCTGGAGACATACTATCTGGATAGAGGGACCCATGACTCATTATTGTAGCTCTTTTGACAGATCTAGTTAAAGTAGAAAACCTACATTTTTCATAAGGATAGGTCAGATAGATAATACAGCACTTAAAAAGAAATCCAAGCACATTTCTGTCTTTTCCAATTACACATAATTTGGAAAAATTCTATTTGGCATCTGCTCTGTGAAGAAATCTAACCTTCAGTGTTGTGAAAACTTAGAGTAATCTCAGTCATCTGTAAGACAATGGTCCATTCAGGATGTGGTTTGTCATTGCACTGATGACAGCAGCCTGTGGAATGTATGTGGAAGGCATGTGGAAGCTTTTGCTGGGATGGTAAACAGCTGGGCTACCACAAGTCACAGTTTCTATGGGAAGATATTCTGTAATCCTAATATATTAAGGCAAAATCCCAGGACTCCCTGTTACATATCTGTGTCATATTAGAGAAGTCCTATAAGTAAAGTGAGAGAAATATTTAGAGAATAATTCTGCTACAAGAATAAAGCTACAAGAAAGACAATTAACTGAACAGTGAAAATAATAATAATGTCCCTAATTTGTCTAATCTATTTATTAAAACTGGTGTAATCTCACTGTGTGATTCTGTAATTGTTCAGGTTCTCAGATTATGTCAGTAACCCTGCAGACCCTGATTTAACATCTAACTTGACCATTAGTTACACCAGTATGGGATCAATATACAGTACTAAAAATGGGGAAAGCATCTGCCTCTATTTGTCTTTGTTTACTCTGGATCTGATGTTAAGCTTCTTCCGTGAAGCTGAAATAAATACAGTTACTATTTTTAAGGCGGTGTTGTGACTCACATAAATGAAATAACACCGGCAAAATATTTTTTCCTCTTAAGGGATGTGATATAGTGCTGTTATCTGTTCTTTCCTCTGCATAGAGCAGCCTACCAGCAATTATTTTATGGTTCTGCAAGTGACTATTTGAACAGAAGATGAGAGCAGAAGTGTTCTCTTGACACACTATTAGAAAAGATTATTTAAGATACTGGTGTTCTGCAGACTGGCAATATTTCTTCCTTTCAGATATATGACTTTATTACTTGTTATAAGTTATACTAAGAACTTTTTTGTAAATCAAGAGCACTAAAGAAAATATTACAAGAAAATTTACAAGATAAGAAGAACTTTTTGCCTTGTTTCAGCTGATGGTTTTTGCAAGACCATATTGAATTTTTATTCTCATCATGATTAATTATTTTTAAAATAATACACAAAAAAAATTGAACAACATATTTCTTAAATAATTAAGTAGGTTCTGAAAACTTTGGTCCACCCACCTCCAATTCCATAATTATATATCTCCAGGGCGTATTGGTCCCATGCTCAGGATAGACTGCGATAAGTACACCTTTCTTTATCTATGTTATCTACTTTAATCTAGTTTAATTGATATCACCACAATTTTTCTTGCTACTGTTAAGTTAATCTTTGAGGAAATCACAACTAATTCTAAATGAGAGTGTAATCTCTGGTGAAAAAACCCACCAAAGCTCCACAAAAACACCTGAAATTGGCTTAAGGAGAAAAGTACACAGTGGGATTATTTCAATTCTTCTCTAACTAAATCGTCCGATTTATTTGGTGGTTTGTTTTTGGTTTTTTTCTTGTTTAGTTTGGTTTGGTTTTTTTGTTTGTTTTTTTGTTTTAATTTTATTTCAGTTGTTGGTTTTTTGGTTTTTGTTTAACTGATTGATTATTTTTTTTCCCTTCTTCTGAATTTTCTTTGACTTTGATGTCTTCCAATAGCCTCTAGTCTGTTCAAAGTCAGAACACATCCCAGGACAGAAGTATCTGACCTCATTATCCTTAGGGTTTTGTTCTTCTTTTCTGAGTATATTCGTATAGAGTATATTTGTATCATACACAAGTGGGTGGGGGGAACTAAACAATTTACTCCTAAATCAAAACAAATAGCAATTCAAACATAATTTTCCTGGGTATTCAAACTATAGTACGTATTTTTACAGTTAAATAATTAATTTGCAATAACATTTAAAATGCATTCAAAATTAAGTACTATATTTTGATTTGCTCTCTACTTGGGACTGATCTAGAGAACTTTTGGTAACAGTCTTGAATCAAACATTGGTTGAAGGTACAAAGGCAAGATGGGATCCTATTGATGTATCATGCTTATATAAAAGTACAATTATGTTTTCTGAAAAATGGGGTATCTTCAATACTGCATTTGTGCAATTTAACTGGGAGAGTGCCTGAAAGCAAGATTGATCAGCAGCTGGTTAACAGACTAATGGGGGGGACATCTGTACCCATGAATAAGCCAAAAAGGTTTTCATGTACCTATATTATTACACAATAGCAATATGTAGACTTAAAAAGCACATGTATGAACTGATTGAATGCTGCTGTAAACACTGGCCTTTTGGTGCATGCTTAGTAAATATGTAAATTAACCAATTAAGACACACATGGTAAAAGATATCAGCAAACAAGAAGTAAATAACTTGTAAAATGGACTTTTATTTTTTGGGTTTTGTTTCATTACATTGGCACCTCTTAAGTGACACATTGCCTGACTGAAGAAATCTGTGTTTAGGCTTTTGTTTTATCAGACTTCAGTTGTTCCTCTGTCTGGAAAAGGTGGAGTTAGAAACACTAAGTTGTAGCAAACTTGGTCTTTGCAAATCAGTTCTGAAATGAAATTGTAGTCTAGTGTTGCTATGGTAGTGAGAAGGAAATGACTACTAGCTGCTAGCAAAGGCAGCTCATACTTGAAGTCATATTTGCTGTTACTGTATTTTATTTATAGTACGTATTCATCCAGCTCTCTTAAGACATTCATTGTCACTGGGGTGGTGACTTAGGGAGAAATAGCCACATATTTTTCCAGTATACCCACTGTATACAATTTTTTTTTTTTTTTTTTAAGAGCTTGTTTTAAGTATAGAACAAGCAACTGCAGAGACAGAATGCAAGACTGCAAAAACATTTCTGAACACATATTAATAATGTAGAGCATCACAGCAGTAGTAACTAATTTATTTTAAAGACTAGAAAAAGTTACCTTGAATTTTTCACTCCTTTGCCTTATCACACTTTAAGACCTTCTCCACCGAGAAATGTGTTCCTTGAGGAAATAAATGGCATTCCTTGATGCTTTGACCCAAATTCTGTGTAGATTAGAGTAGCCTGGGGATTGCTCTAACCTATGTCACATGGTTATGGTCCCTAAGGAGCCATCTGTCATCTGCAGGTTGCAGGAGCAATTACACACTTGTGTTTCCTTTTGATAAACAAGAACTGCAGAAATATGATTCAGCTACTCCTGTTGACTGGTTCTAACACTCAAAAGAGATTTTTTTTCTCTATTTTTTTTAAATGTACACAGACATGCACATGCATATATATGTACATACCATTATTATATGAAAGAAATGGAATAGCTGGATAGAGTGGTTGTGCATTTCAATGTGTACATTTAGTAGCAATATAAAAACATAAAGTCATAAAAGCTAGTGGCTTCAAAGTAGCACCAAAATAAAATTTCTAATAGAAACAAACTCTCTTCATGCATCTAACAGAAAATTCAGGAGATTTATAATATTTGCAAAAAGAATTATACACAGAACATCAGTTATCAAAATCCACAGTATTCTTACAGTATAGACAGTCAAATTATCTGACAAGCTGATAAACTTCTGTCATATTCCTTTACATAAAATCTTACAGAGCACTGAAATTTGCTTCTGAATTTTGTCTGTATAATAATGAATGCTTCAGACTTGTCAAGTATGAATAATGGATTACAGCTAGCAAAATCTGATTTACCAAATCAACATGATAAAATCAGTCCCTTCTTCATTAGTTACAATAGTAAGTTCTCAGTTTCAAAATTTGTTTTCAAAATAGTAAAGGTCAATGAACTAATAAGGAAAATATGTCTTAATTGAAAGCTAGGACACACATTTCCAGACATTTTCTGTTATAGGTTCAGAATGGCAGTTTGTTGTAAAATCATTAAAAAGAAAAAAAGGTCCTCCAAACTCAATATAATAAACCTAACCCAAATAATCCCCCTGTAAAATGATTCAAGACAACAGTGAGTAGTCTCAACCAAGAGCCCAGATACGAGTTACAAATACAGCCACTTACACCTCTTCCATTTTTCTATCATGTATACTTTTAGTACATGTATTGTTTTGGGAATATGAAGCTTTACAGAAAAATCCATTCATGCTAAAACAATGACTTGAGAATGTAGGGAGTTAATAATCAGTCAACTAAGGAAATCTACTCTCTATATTTGTATTGCAAAGAAAAGGAAAGAAAATTCATTAAAAAATAATTATGTTAAAACAGGATGTTTATGGGAAGACAAGGGCTAGGACAGAAGCATAAAACAATAAAGGAGTAAATCAGTCTGTATTTGTATGAAGACACATAGTGTCAAATGTGCTTTAGGAAGGAAGTTTCTGTCAGGAGAGGGACTGACAGTTTATTTCAAGGGGCCAAAGTTTGGCTTGGATTTACCCCATTAGCAGGGGAAAAGAGAAGTTTCTTCTGGAAGTTTCTAAATACACTTTCTTTTGTAAATTTAATAAGTACCTTTATAATAAATGAGAATGTTTGATGAATATTAAAAAATACTTCAGTGGTAAAAGGTACAACTTAAAAAAAAAACAAAAGCAATAAATGATAATAAAATTCTGCGTTCAAATGGCCTTCATTGATAGTCTGACTGTAACATTAAGCTATTTATTCTAAATCAATAAAAAAAATTACTTAAAAATAATTCAAAATTTTATGTTTCATCTGTATTTGTTTAAATCCCCTAATAAAAAAAACCAAAAAACCAACAAAAAACCACCAACAAAAAAAACAAGACAGAAAACAAAACAAACAAAAACACCCTGGGTAATAGGTGCTGATGAGATGGCTCTTCCTTCTGCCAGCCAAACAGATTTCTAGCCCTGCAGTTTAATTACAAGGACAGGTCTAAGTTATTTTCCACATGGTTTCTTTGGACTTAAAGGAGAATCACTGAATATTACACCACTCTGTGAAGGTAGTAGGGTGGTCACATATCTAGGACTGTACGCTCCTGAGGATTGCAGAATTCTGACCTAGGAATAAAGATACTAAAAATACTTAAACTGAACCACAGAATCACAGATTTTCATAGTTGGAAAAGACCTCCAAGAACTCTGCATCCAACAGTCAAGCTGCTCCCCCTGCTCCCCAAACAAATAAAATACATTTATCAATATCTGTATCACCATGCCCACTAAAGCATGTCCTCATCAACATGATTATTAATTAGCTCTAGGGATGGTGATTCCAACACTTCTCTGAGAAGTCTGTTATCTAGGGACTATTACTACTTTCTAAGTAAAGAAATTTGTCCTAATATCTAGTCTAAACCTCCCCTGCTGCAACTTCAGGGTGAAGAAGATGCCAGCTCCCACTTCACTAGAACCTCCTTTCAGGTAGCTGTGGAGAGTAATAAGGTCTTCTCTCAGTCTCCTCTTTTCCAGACTAAACATTAACCAATTCTCTCAAACTCTTCTCACAGGACTTGTTCTCCAGACTCTTTGTCAGCTTGGTTGCTCTTCTCTGAACTCTAACAATTTGATGTCTTTCTTGAAAAGCGGGGCCCAAAACTCTACAGAGTACTTGAGGTGAAGCCTCGCCAGTGCCAAGTACAGGGGGCATGATCACTTCCCTTCTCCTGCTGGCCAGACTATTTCTGATACAAGCCAGGATTCTGTTGACCTTCTTGGCCACATGGGCACTGCTGGCTTACATTCAGTTGGCTGTCAACCAGCACTCCCAGAATATTCTAGGGGTGTCTGTTCTGATTAATAAAGACAGGGGCAAAGAAGGCATTAAGTATCTCTAGTTTTCCTCATCCTTACTTGTAATGTTCCCCTTTGCATCTAAGAAAGGATGGAAATTCTCTCTGACTCTCTTTTTGTTATTGCTACACTAATAAACATTTTTATTATTATTGTCTTATATGACAACCGACAGATTGAGAACCAGCTAGGCTTTTGCTTTCCTATTTTTTTCTCTGCATGACCTAGTCCTTGTACTGATCCTGAGATTCTTGCCCTTTGTTCTAAAGGAGGGAAAGTATCATTTTTTCTCTGAGTCCTAGCAAAAACTTGATGTTCATCCAGGCTGGTCATCTGCCCTGCCATTTCAACTTACAGAGCATGGGAACAGCCTACACCTGGGCTTTTTAAGAAGGATCTTGAAGACCATCCAGCCTTCCTAGATCAATATGTATTTCAGGACAGTCTCCCAAGGCACTCTCTCAACCAATGTCTGGAACAGGCCAAAGTATGTCCTCTGGAAGTCCATGGTGGAGGCTTTGGTAGCCTCCTTCCTTATTATACTGACTGAGACTTTCACCATTTTGTGGTCACTAAGCCCAAGATAGACCTTTATGGCTACATCTCCCACCAGACCTTCCCCATTTGTGAACAGCAGATCTAGGTAGGCACCTCCTCTGGCAGGCTCACTTACCAGCTGTGCCAGGACATTACCTTCCATACTCCTGAGGAGCTTCCTAGCCTGCCTCCTCTGTGCTATATTTCCAAAAGACATCCAGTATGTTGAAGTCCCCCACCAGAACAATGGCTAGTGATTGTGAGGCCTCTACCAGCCACTCGTAGAATGCTTCATCTACACCCTCATCCTGTTTGGGTGGTCTGTAACAGATAACCAACAGGATATTCTCCTTATTTTCCTTCCCCCTTATCCTTACCCATAAACACTCAACCTTACCATCACTGTTATCACCAAGCTAGCATTATTATCACCCCTGGTATTGCCATACCAGAGACTCATCTCTAGGGGGCCTCGTTTTATCCCCTTCCTCTTCAAACCTAAAGTCTGTTCAATGAGCTCCACCTGCTCCTGGCCAAGAATCCTTTTCCCCTTGTGAATAGTTCCACTCCATCTCACTCCAGCAGGTCTGGTGCCATGTAAACATTCCCATAATCAAAGAACCCAAAATTGGTTCTATGGCACCAGCCTCCAAGCCACATATTGATCAGGTGTGCTTTCCTGTCCCTTTCAGCATTCCCTGCCACTGAAGGAATTAAATAAAACACCACCTGCACTCCTGATCTCTCTATCATTTGACCCAGCACCATAAAGTCCTTTTTTATTGTACTGGGACTTATCTTGGTAATATTGTCATTGCCCACCTGCATGACCAGTAATAGCCGGTAATCAGAGGGTCTTACCAAAGCTGGGATCTTCTTAGTAACATCTCTGACCTGAAGCCTGGGAAGGTAAAAGGCTTCCCCATGGGATTGGCCTGGTTGGCACACCAGGCCCTTTGTTCTCCTCAGAAGGGAATCTATGAAAACTATGATTCTTTTATTTTTTAAAGGACTGGTTACACTGCATGTGACTACTTGCCTTGGCAACTCCCTGGATGGGTCTTTACTGACATCTTCATTTGACAGGTCCTCCAGTTTTAGCACCCCATGTCTATTATGCAGGAGCAACTGGGAAGGTGGGGAGGCCAGGGAGGATTAATCTGCTGCCCCAAGCAGGGACCTGTTTCCATTCTCCCTTGTCTCTTCAGTCCCCTCCTTTTGTCTGGTGACTAGAGGGCAGGGGATTCTCAACTTCTTGTGGAGCCTCCACCTCCTGTCTTGCCTCAAGGCCTCAAGGGTGTGGCCCCATTAGTCTATCTCCCTTTCACTTTCTCAAATACTGCTTAATCTCTTCACCTCCTCTTTTAGTTCTACCACCAGGTTGAGCAGATCATTCACCTGGTCACAGCATATTCAGGTTTTGTCACCATATTGTCACCATGAAACAACAAATAGTGGCATGATTCATTGAAAGAAAAAAGGTTTCTTTTATGTATATATATAGTAACTCTATAACTACCTACATACTAACAAGTAGCAATTTCTATTTTTTCTGTTAGATAAGTCACTACATTAGTAAATATCTAAAATCAGTACAGGTCCTGTGGACTGGACCATTAGAACTGTGTTTCTCTCCTGTTATATAATAGGAGATACTATTTGGAGATAACCAGTACCTCCAGCCCCACTACTCCAGTGACACGGACAGCAAACAAAGTTCGCAGGCTTTTGATATCTTTCTCTGAAAAAGAAAATCTGCTTCAGAATTTTTGGTTTGGTTTGGGTTTTTTTGTTTTATGAATTAAGAATAACCATGCCCAGTTCCTCTACTGGGAGATGATGATTTTTTTCCAGAGTTGCTCATAAGCTCTGAGGTGAATCCACAGCAACTTCAGTTTGTTTACAGGAGACATAAGACATCATCACCCATCTCAAGGCATGTTGAAGAAAACAGAATTTCTGCGTTCTGGAGCTGGGCCACTTTAGAACTTTTAGAGTGAAGAAGTTTACTGGAGAAATGCAAATTTAAATGACTGTTATAATCTGGAAGAAATGAGCAGATTTCACATTAATTCAGCACAATCACTTGATCAGGAACATGGTAAGCTGCCAGATGATCTTACAGTAATGAACGCTGGCATACTAGTACTAAAAATACAGAACAGTAAAAAAGAAAAAACTTGCTTTGGAAACTAGTACTGTCAGTGATTTTGAAATAAGATAACAACTTACATAGTTATTATTAAACTAAATAAATTTGCTTTAATTCCAGATTTAATTTCATGAAACATCTACGATTAGAGTAATAGTTAGCAGTAGTTACTTCACACCACAAGGGTTCTTAATTTATTTCTACTTTTTTTTCAAGCACTATTTGGAGTGAAAGCCTGAGAGATGGAAAGAACCATTTTTCTCTCCATCGGCCTATCCAGACTTGCTCCTCTTACTATATTTTGTTTTATTAGCTTTCCAATATTTGGCTCTTTCTACCATAAAATATATGTACATGAATCTATATTTATTGGAAGAGTTCGCTGGGAGCTGGATTTTTTTTTTTTTTTTTTTTTTTGGTTGATAAGGCAAAAGAATTGTATTTCTTTATAATTGGAGGGGCCCAATATGCTGATATACAAATGCATCACATTATAAAAATCATTTATGGTGAAATTATTTGTTAATGAAATAGTATGTTAAACTTTGTGATAACTTTATTTCATAGGTTTGAAATAGAAAATGATATGCTAATTTTATTTCAAAGTTATTTCATTATGTTCCTTACAGCAGAGTGAATTTCTCTTTTCAAAACTGCACAGGGGATTTTGATTCTATATTATATTCTTTTTGCTTCAGTGACTCAGAGGACTTTGATTCCCCTATTATACTCACTTTGCTTCAACAAAAATCTTTTTAAAAACCAAATTTAATCTTGATTAAATTGTATGAGAAAATTGAAATTCAATACACATTTCCTTCCAACCATACCCTTCTACTGATAGAAACAATATTTGAAAGTTAAAGGGTTCACCATCTGATCCAAAACTTCATCCTCTGTAGGACAGACATCATGTTGAAATCCACAGACTTATCCTGACACTATTTCAAGGATTCACTTCCTTACTAGTAAACATTTCTTATCTAGATCTTGGTACATTGGACAACCTGTTACTGTCCTCTGTATTTGTACATAACATTTTCTGCACCCAAATCCATGGGCCAGTTACAAACAACATGCCAAGTACTTAACATCTCAAAACTTGTTCCACCTTTTAAGATTTTAGTGATTCTAAGTCTAGGGTGTAAAGTTCTGCTAACTGTCTGATCATGTACTGATGTTAAGGTAGATCTCCTGCACTAAAAATACAAATCTGTCTGTGCCTCCTTCAGGTTAACATGCTGACAGGATCCACTGCCTGCCCTCATATGGGCCTCACAGTCTACCTATTGCTCTCTTCAAGGGAGCAACAGAACCAGAGGATGTAAGGCTCATGGCTGTGAGTGTCAAACAAAGACCTCACATTTACTTAGCATTTATTTTTGGGCAACAAAAAAAAAAAATGCATCAGGAAGGAAGAGCTCCTTCTGACACTTGAAGTTTCCCCCAGCTCTGTCAGCCCCTCCAGTGAACCTCAGTCTGTTCCCCAGCCACATGAACACCACTGCATGACAAGATCACCAAAACACTGGCATAATTTTTAATGTAGCCCCTCTATGATCTAACCTTAATAATTTTATTTTACTACAGCAAAACAGCTGTTGCTTACTTTGTCTGAAACTGGAAATGTGTTAGATGTAAAACAGAAGCCTGGGGAAGAGGAGGAAGAGTGACATGTACAAACAGCTCATGGGACTTACTGCCATGAAGAGCAGTTGAAAAAGGCTTTGATGCTCACATGTAAATTGAGAACATAAATAAATGGTTTAGATAGGATAAAAATACAAAACCTCATATGCCAGAACATAAGCCACTCATTTCCATTTATGTCAGAGGACAATGCCTACATAAGAAAATCCTACAAAAGTCAGGTTAGCAGTTTGCTGTGCCTTCTTTCAGAGGATCAGTCACTGTCAGGTTCCTGCCACCACACACATGGCTCTGACCCAATCCAGAGTGGTAATTTCTTCATTTTGAACTTCCCTCTCTTTAGACATAATAAGGTCTCTGATCCTGTTTGGTAAAATCACTCTGTTGTTAAATTTCAGTAAGTGTTCATTAGACTGCACTACAGTATCACTTTAATGTTGCTTAAATCAGTTTGTACCCAAATTTATATTTAGGCACCTACAGATGCTTGTCTGATTACACATTCTGTCGAGACACAACCTTTGTCCACTTTCTTAATGCATGACAGTATTTTAGTATTGCTAAGAAGCTAAAAGCTCTGGTCTTTCAATCCTTCATTTGCTTGTAGAAATTATGTGACATCACTTTCAGCTCAGGGACAGAACTGTACCAGCTCCAGAATCCCTGGCAGCCAGCACCTCTGGGAAAGACTGCACAGGCACCTCACAGCCAACTTTCCTTGAATCCAAGGAGAGCATGGGGTTTGGTAAACCTGAAAGCAGATTATTACAGAAGTTACAAGGATTCAATTATTATACTGAATCAAATTTTCAGCTTCTGTAACTGATATTAATCTAAATACACATCTTAAAGTGGGGGTTGGGGGATGGGATGTGGTGACTATTGGCTGTCACTCATCTCTAATCTTTCTGTGTTTAAATTGTGCCCAAACTGGAGTGTTGTGATTGCTCTTGGAAGAACTGCCATTCTTATTATCCAGCGACTAACATTGAGGACAAGAGAACAATGGGTTCAAGTTGTGCCAGGGGATGTTCAGATTGGATATTAGGAAAGACTTCTTTATGAAAAGAGTGGTGAAGCATTGGAGCAAACTGGTTGCCTGGGGAGGTAAGATAGTTACCCCCTGAAGGAGTTAAAAAGACTTGTAAATATGTTGCTTCAGGAGATACTTAGTGCTTACAGTGGTGTAGGACTGACAGTTGGACTTGATGATCTTGAAGGTCCTTTACAACCATGATGATAATGATTCTATGATTCCATGTATATAAATTCTATTATTTTCTCTTTGTGTTGCAATGAAACATCAAAGTTTCAGTTATGGACTGATGTTCTTTTATGCTATGCACTGCGCATACATGCACATGCAACCTCACAGTGGTATACACACAAATGCAAAAATTATTAAATAATTTACTTTCCAAATTCATAGCAAAAAAAACATTTAACCATAAAATGACCATTAGATGACATTCTAGGAGTGTGAGAGCCTCTGATGGGCTATCTTTTATGGTGGAGTCCCAGATCATTGTATCTCAGACCATTCTTGGCTGGAGGCTGAATTCCATTCACTGGTTATTGTGGTAAATTTCTGATGGTTAAAAAATTTAACTTCTTGTACTTTTTCATCTTGTTGTACTATCACTGTGTGCTTCTATAGTTTACAGGCCATTAAACACTAGTAAATAAATGGAAAGAATATACAGTTACACAAATAAATCATGTCTACTGTGATCAGTCAAATTGGACAGGAGTGATGTACTTTGAATTTTATATCATGGCCAGAGTTATATAAATTGATGGTATGAAGTACCTTAATAAACCAGGGACTAAGGTCCTTCAGCTGTTCTTCCAAGGGGCCTCTTCTGCCTTTGATCATTTCCAAGAAGAATACATAATACATTTAAATCAAGAGGTGATGAATTTGTTGCTTATATATCTCCTGGGACAATTTGTAGAGGTAATAAAAATGAGGGAAACTGCAATATTATTGAAAGTGGGAGCTGTTAACGGAACCAACTGGGCAGAGGAACATATTTAGATTTAATTTTTAACCACAGATAAATTACTGTAGCTAGTAGGATGTGGAAAAATCACCCACTGACAGCACTGTAATTTTTCCTTAATGGCCAGAAATTTCTTCCAAAATTCAATGAACTGTGAATTAAATATGTATCAGCTTTTCTGTTGAGGATGCTTTAGTCAATTTCACTCTAGTGTTAAATTCTGTTACAAACATAACACTTCTTTGGATGTAGGCAATGCAGTGTTTTATTACTCTATATATTATATAATGCATAGGGTTATGGGATAAGTTTTCAAATGTCCATGTAAGAAGGGATGATGATGTTTTGATGTCAGACATTTCAGCTAACAAACTTTAAGGCTATTGAGAACTGGAGGAGTTGTCACTCTGTGTCAAATTGGTTTTTCCTTTTTGATCTGTTCCCATAAAAATGACTATTAAGCACATTACTTGAGTAGGGAGTATGCAGTATAGACAATAGACCACTCCTTGGTCTCCATAGGCCTTAGGTGGGTATATTCATATGTGGGAGGAAAATAAAAAAAAAAAAAAAAAAAAAAAAAAAAGAGAAAAAAATGAAAAGTAGTAAAGCACAAAGATGTTCTATTTCCACTTCTATTTCATATATGTGTCCTTGTATGATCCCTAAGATTGCACACTACGTGGGGACAACTAACACAAGTCTGTTTTTCTGTTTCCCATCAGGGATAAAAAAGGCACATACTGATAACATCGGTGAAAACTGAAAGAATCCGTTACTGAGCAGTTAGTTGTACTGAACTAATAACTGTGATAAGATTTTAGTAATTTATTGTTTAAAAGTCATAGAAATCACAGAAAGTTAGGGGTTGGAAGGGACTTTGAAAGATCATCCAGTCCAACACCCCTTCCAGAGCAGGGTCACCTGTAGCAGGTCACACAGGAACACATCCAGGTGGGCTTTGAATATCTCCAGACTCCACAACCTCCCTGGGCTGCCTGTTCCAGTGCTCTGTCACCCTCACAGTAAAAAACTTTTTCCTTATCTTTATGTGGAACCTCCTATGCTCAAGCTTATACCAGTTCCCCTTGTTCTATCATTGGACATAACTGAAAAGAACATGGCTCTGTCCTTCTGGCACTCGCCCTTGGCATATTTATAAATATTAATGAGGTGACCAAGCTGAAGAAATCCAGTATCTGTCTTTTATGGGATGTAAGGCAAATATTAAAAAGATTTTTTTTTAATACTGATTTTCTATAGTAAAAGTGTTGCTGAAGTTGAGACTTCAGTTTTGAAGAATAGACACAGGAGTGCAAAGCTTCTGAACTATATTTCCTACTGCATACTCACTGGCATGTCTGATTATCCAACATTTATACATAGTTTCAGACATATGCAGTGTATGTTGTGGTGAAGCTGACTTACAGTTTTTCATTTTTCTCCTTTGGCAGACTTCTTTTTATGCTATAATACTTTATAGAGGAGCTTTTGGACACCAGTTCAAATAGGAAAAAAACATATTTTTGGCCAAGCTAATTAAAAGGGGGTAATTCAGGAATTCTAATGAGTGACTCATGAAAGTCTTTATTTTTGACACCATTAAAATCTAATCTGGCATAACCCACTAGATTTGGTAGACTTAGGTCACAACACAGCTGATGGGAGGGACCATGGACCTAGTCCTCTTCTTCCTTCTTGGGTCTCATGTCTAAATTATAAGAATGTCAGTATCAATAGTACAGTAGGCATGGAAGCAACAGTTAGGCAAAGAAGAGGACCATTTTCAAAACTGATATCCTCACAATTAATACAGCTCTGGAAAAAAATTGTAAGTAGTGTTCTCTCACCATATATGTATTGAGATCTGTGTCTTAGATTAAGGAGTTCCTCAAAAGTTTTTCTTCTCCTTTACTTTCTCTGTGGTAGATTGTAATGAAGGTTTGCCAGATGTTTACTTGTAATTTTAGACAACTACCAAGTAAATCACAGGATTATTTAAGTCTGAAGTGCAGGCATAACATTTCAATAAGTGAAATATCTTTATATCTTTGTACATGAAGTTCCTAACAAGAAGCAACTCAGTATTTGTATATGCTATACTGCACCACGTTGCACAAGTTACTTTTTCAAAGAGCTGCCCATGGTATGGGTATTGGTGTAGATCATTACACTAGAGGTATAAAGCAGGAGCAAACTGATAATCATAAAATATGCAGAAATGATGAAATGTGGAGTTAACCTTACAGAAAATGAAGGATAGAAGCCAGAGAGATGCAGTCAATTGGATGGAGTCTAGATGGAAGTCTGTTTCCAATGGTGTCCCTCAAGGGTCAGTACTGAGGCCAGTACTATTCAATATATTTTTGATGACCTGGATGAGGGAATAGAGTGTACTGTCAGCAAGTTTGCTGATGACACAATACTGGAAGGAGTGGCTGACACCCCAAAGGGCTGTGCTGCCATTCAGAGGAACTGTGACAGACTTGAGAGTTTGGTAGAGAGAAATTTAATGAATTACAACAAGGGCAAGTGTAAAGTCTTGCATTTGGGAAAGAACAACTCCAGGTACCAGTATAGGTTGGGGACCGAGCTGTTGGAGAGCAGCATACGGGAAAGGGACCTGGGGGTGCTGGTGGATGGAAGGATGACTGTAAGCCAACAATGTGTCCTGGTGGCCAAGAAGGCCAATGGCATCCTGAGGTGCATTAGAAGGTGGGGGGCTAGTAAGTAGAGAGAGGTTCTCCTCTCCCTCTACTCTGCCCTGGTGAGACTACATCAGGAATATTGTGTCCAGTTCTGGGCCCCTCAGTTAAAGAAGGACAGGAAACTTCTTGAAAGAGTCTGCTTGATGAAGGGAGTGGAACATCTCCCTTATAAGAAAAGACTGAACAAGCTGGGGCTCTTCAGCTTGGAGAAGAGGAGAATGAGGGGTGACCTCATTAAATTTTATAAATATGTAAGGGGCAAGTGACAGGAAGATGGAGTAAAGCTTTTCTTAGGCGTGACTGACAATAGGACAAGGAGCAACGGTTATAAACTGGAGCATAGACAGCTCTGTAAAAAAAGGAAGAATTTTTTCACTGTGAGGGTGACAGGGCACTGGCGCAGGCTGCCCAGGGAGGTTGTGGAGTTTCCTTCTCTGGAGACATTCAAAATCCACCTAGATGTATTCCTATGTTACCTCCTGTAGGTGACCCTGCTTTGGTAGGGGTGGCTTGGACTCGATGATCATTCAAGGTCCCTTTCAATCACTAAATTTCTATGATTCTATGAAGATAGGTTAGGGAAAACACTATAATGATTTTACGCACACATGCATATATATTTATATATATATATATATTCATGTATATATATATATATATATATATATATATATACTATAGATATGTATACCTGCAGGGCAAATTTTTGCATTATGAATTCAAATTATATTTATATCCAGCGGTGCATTTGAATCTTATTGAGACAGAAATTAAAACACAGGCAAATATAAACAGTGAATGCTCTTTTAAAATATATTGGATTAACTCAAACATAACCTATTTTGTAAGAAGTTACCTTAGCTGGGCCTAATTTTTCATCTATTACAAAAGTAGTAAAAGTTTTATCAAATATTAGATTAATATTGTTTTAAACAACCTATTTTTGCAGGTGTGTAAGACCATATTTTATTTTTTAAAAAGATAGAAAGTAATAAAAATATTTGTTTTCCAGTTCAAATTTATGTCATTAAATCCTCACTGGCAAGAAAAATTGATTGACATTTTGGCTACTTTCACTTAGTATTTTAGACTATCACATCTCCTGGACTAGATAGAAGAAAAAAAATGTATCCTCTCTAGACAAATGTGTTTTATGTATTTTCAGATTTTCATCTGCAAAATAAATAGAACTATTAAGTGTATTTGCTAGAATGCCTCTGAGTCCTTTTTTCTCAAATTTACTCCTGATTCCTTTCTTTCTATTTTTGCACCAAAGTCTAAGATGAGCCTGGTAATGTGTCTGGTTTATAGAGTCAAGGAACATTGCCACTGGCAAGAGCCATTTGTTTACTATTAAGGTTAGCTGAGAAAGAAATTTTCAACATAAGTATCTCTCCTTAGGGTGTAAAGTATCATAATCTTTTTTTCCTTTTGATCCACGAGAGAACTACAGGGTTGTTTTATTTTTATTTTTATTTTTTTCTTACTGCATGGGAGTTTGTAAATTATACACTGCACATCTGGAACTAAGTTAATATCTGCTTAATTCTGACTAAAATGCTTACATTTTTGCAACCATGTGCTCATAATGTAAACTTTGCCTCAGAATTAACATACCATATCCTAAGCCCTGTCATCCCTTATTAATGGTTTGGGATTTGTTTTTCCGTAGCAACTGTAGAAAGTACAGAATGAGGTGCTGGCATTCTCCACCTGTTCTCTATCACAAACCCATTTGCCATAGCCTATATGTGTCATTTATTTGTAGCATCACATGATGAATCTATTCTTGCTTGGCTACATCAAAATCTCAGCTGTTCTCTCCCAGATTCACATCAGTAATAAGTTTGCAAGTCTTCCCTTATTTTTAAGCATTATCTTTCAACATAAAAGGATGAGCTTTCAAAGTACCCCAGACTTTGCAAGAAGAAAAGGAAGAAAATCTCTTCTTCTTAGTGGAAAAGGAAATTTCTAGACATAGCTATGCTGCATAGAAGATTAAAGACAAGCCTCCAGTTAGAAGCAACAGTGTTCAAAAGTCTAGCTTTATTTTTAGATTATTTTTTTTGTCCCTGCATGCAGCCAGGTGATTTCTGTTCTTACGTCCAAGGTCTGCTCCGGGGCAGTGAACAATTCTTCTGATAAGAGGAAAAAGATTCTGACTGCAAGACAGTGAAGCAGTCAGCTGAACTTCTGCCTTGATCATTTCCCTCTTGCCTTGTACCATGACATACCACATTGACTTTTTCTTTGTATACTTAAAACTGGGATGCAGTACTGAAAAACCACAGTGCTAGCAACAGAATTTCTACAAGCTAGGCTACCACAGTTTTTTATTCTGTGTTTTCTCTATATTACAATAAGCCACTACTAAATTAAAAGCTAGTATTATCATCATGTCACTACAATATCTTTTCTTTCTGTGTTTGTTGCATATTTATGTTCCACAGCAGCACACGAATGCATCACTTTCTGTGTTTACATATGGGCTTTTCTAATCTAACCTTACAAAGTTGTTGATTTGTTTTTTGGTTGGTTTTTTCTTTTTTTTGAGTTTCATTCTGTATAAGAAAGAGTGAATCCTAATTGCATTAAGAAATTTGAAATTCCATCAGAATTCATGCTAAGCAGTGTTGAAAGAATACATTTAAATGTGAAAGAATACATTTTTCAAAATAAAACTGTCTATTTTTGGGGGGCTGAAGCAAGCATGGATTTATTTTATTTTCATGATAGAAAGTTACAAAATCATCATACGTGCTCTAATCACAAAATGCTTTTGATTGAGGAAACACACATTATTCCTTTGACATAATGAAAGTGAGGCAAAAAAATTTTTTTGAATAATGTATTTACATTACATATAAATTTGGCATGTCTGTATATTGCTGAAGTCTCGAAGAAACTGAAACAGTTTCTAAAAAAGTTTTTTCTGTTCTCTGAATTGCAAATTTTTTAAATTTGTGAACTTTTAACCATCTTTAACCAGACTTAGGAGACTGATAAATTTTTATTCCACGCCGTCTGAGTATAGTACTGCTGATTCTTATAATCTCTTCCAGTAACTTTTCCTTAAAAATCCTTAAGATAAATTCTTTGCTTGTCTCTACTCTCAAATGAATTAGTTCTGATACAGGAACTAAGAAATTGCCTTTCATAATTTCCAAGAGAGCATGAGTTATCTTGGCCAGGTGCATTTACCTGGATTTCTATTAAGAACTGTTCCACTTTTCAAAGCCACATCATAACTTGTGGAAGGGTGATACCCAGATCCAGTGGGCGCAGTGATGAATGGAAGCAGCAACCTGATAACCTCTTTGTCTTTCCTACACATTGTGACATACGCCTGCTACCACAGGAGGCCACTTTCACTTAGGTTTTTTTCAATTTTTTTTTTTTTTCAGTTTTCACTGAAAAAGGCCTCAGATCCCGGAAAAGACATTTTTCCAGCTTTCATCCACTAACACAGAGCTATGGCTGTGGTGAGTATCACTAAAACTGCTTCAGTTATCTGATAACAAAGAATCCTTTCAGATGGTTGATACATAAACTGTTAACAGCTTCCTTTTCATTCATAAAGAAGTTTCTCACATTACAAAAACTGTAGCCTAAAACCTTTTATATATTTGTACTTCTTAGAGGTCAATGGATTGTAATTTTTAGGCAAATCAATAGTGTGACTTACTTTTTTTGGTAAAAGAAAAATACAGTTTTTGTGTTCATATTCTAAACTTTACAGCTGAACTTCTTAATTTATGCATATAAATGAAGCATAGTATACAGATGTAGAAACTTAAATTAAAATAAATGCTTAACCTTAATACAAGTAGGCAAGAATATACATATATACATATATATATACATTTTAGAAAGAAGGAAGCAGCAATTTATTAGTAGTTTCTTGCAAGTGACATGGTGACATTAAAGTACAGCAAGTCGAGGCTTTATGACATACACTTCAATCATCCTCTGATGCATTTCTTTTTCTGTGGTTTATTTAGCAAAGGACTTCACTGTTTAAGTTATTTTTGTATGTTTTATGAAATTTACAAGCTTAAATACTCCCAGATAAAATTTGTAGGTACTCTAGAGGAAACTTTGTGCCACAAGAAAATGAAGTTTCTCATTGTCTAGAGTTAAAAACACTTTTTTTAACTTAGCCATACAAGTGCTTGCTTGTTGTCAAGTGATTTCACTCTGTATGACAAAACATTTACATATTTCACAATAAATTATTAAAAAAAATAAAATTTAAAAAAAAAAGTGTTGCAATCCACACTGAGGCTGATGTAACAATATTCAGATCCTGTAAGAGCGAAGTCCAACCATGAAGAGTCAGGTGCAAATAGAAAGTTTCACTTGGTGGAGGGCAAAATTAAGTGCCCTGGCAAACACTTTGCAAGTCTACTGAGACAGAAAGACAGAGGGAGAGAGATAAGGAGATAAGAGTATCACCACCTGAGGATCCTTTCATGTCTCAGTGACCATTCTTCCTCGAGTTGTGGGCCAGTCCTAGGCAGGCTAGGGGTCAGGTCCCAGGCAGCAAAGACTGTGCACACCCATGTCTCTTAAATGCTCACAAACTTTCCTCCCACTCTTCTTGTACATTCCAGAATTAAGGAATGTTTTTTCTTCATTTCTTCCCTCCCTTTGTAAACATACGGAAAAACATTCTCTGGGGATAGTCCTTATCTTGCCCAACAGCTTTTAGCTATCTCTACAGAAGACAGCTCACTAAGTGCTCATCTCAGTGAAACCCCTCATCTGACACTAAAGTCTTTGTGCTCATTAGGAGACCAATGTCCAACATTCCACTTGCGATCTGTCATTTGAGGCAAAGACAATTCTGCTGAATGGAACCTCACATCCCCCTGTGGCTCAAATAACTGTAAACAGTCTCTGGGTGGTAATAGCAGGGAGCTAAAGGAGAGGAGAGGGAACAGGAATGGGAGCAACAGAGAGTGCTAGGGAGAAGAATGGGAGTTTAATAGAAGAAATGGAAGTGACTGGGTGGTCAGGAGGAAGTATAAAAGTCACAAAATTATCTACATGCTTACATTGTCCTATAGTCATCAACAATTTGACACACTTAGTTTGGTACGCATCCCTCCTTCTTCAGTCAACTCTGCAAAACAAAACAGAATAAGGCATATCCCAAATCACCCCATGAGTCAAGTATTAAATGGATGGAAATAATTATGGCTTGTTAATTTTGTTCACACCAGTGTGCATCCCATGAGTCCAAAGATCATAAGGCAGATGACAGCCACAAACTTAGCATCTTCATCAAGCTTCCTTGTTCTTCAAGCATAGTCACCTCCAAAGCTGAGTGGTTCTGTAGCAACATCCTTGAGACTTGCTGTACTTGTAAATTTAGTTCTTCAAAAGTGTATTTAGTTCAACTGTTCAGAAGGTGCACTTGACAAACTGATGTCTCATTTTTTGTTTGTTTGTTTGTTTTTTTCATTTTTTAGGATAGGGCACTTCAAATTGCCCCATCAGAAAATTATTGGAATTATTGGTGGTATAACATTCAGTAACAATAATAAAAAAATCTTAGAAGGCCCTATATTACTCACTGCAAGGCTTACTATTACAAACCAGAATACACACAATAATGATAAAAGCTATTTTCTGCTCATTACCACAAGCATAACACCAATACAGCATCATAATTATAACAAATAAAAATCCCCATTTTGAGCCTATTTAGTGATGCTGTGTTAACACTTCAGGATTCCTGATTTCAGAGGAGATGCTAGCAGCTGGACATTAAACTATGTTGGAATTCTTGATTCTCATTCCATGAGAATGCTCCCAACTGTGCGTCCTCCCTCCAATCTTTGTTTCTCTTTATGCTAACATAATTTGTTTGTTTCCTCAGCAGGGAAATAATTGTTCCTATAACTGGTAATCTGACAATATTCTACTTGCTAATTGTCCTTTGAAGCAAAGAAAATTCTGCTGAATGTAACCTCAAAAAAGGCAGAGGATATTTAACTTTTTCATAGGTAACTGTGAATAGAATAACCCTCTGAATACCACCAGTTTAATGTCTTTAGTTTTGTTCATTTAGAACAAACACATTTAGACACCATAATAAACTGATAGAGACATCTGTGGAAAAATTTATTAGCTCTCCCAAAAGAAACAAGAACAAGTACCTAAAGAACATTTTTACCCTTTTTTTTTAATTTTCCTTATTTTAGGAGTATATCTTTTAAAACGTGCTTAATTTACAGCAAACAGAAACTTTACTGTCCATTTGAAGAGCTATGTATAGGCAGGAAGCTGTAAAGAGACCACAATAAATTACAGTCTCATAGACTGTAATCAATTTACTGTAGTCATCTAACATGATCTGCAAGTTGAACATTTTTTTTTTACCAAAGTATCAAAAATATGCTATCTAATATTGACTGCAACCTGGGTTAATGGAAATTGTGCTTTTTTTAACCTACAAAAGAGGACCATGACAATATTCATTAAGTTTCAGTGCCTATTGGAATGCAGCATAGGGGGATGTATTTTCTTTTATGTTGACAATCTTTCATTTTTCTTTGGAGATTTTAAATACAAATATTTATCAATTAGCAACTATGTGTCATTTCCATCAGCCTTGCACTAGTATTAAGACCTTGAATTTCCTCTGTTCTTGTTAATATATTTACCATCCTGCAAGGAAAGTATCCACTGGAATCTGATTTAACCTTCCTTCTCTTGCCTTGAATGTGCAGATGGCCAGAATAACTTCAAATAAAAAGGCCAGTTGCTGACTTGATGATCTCTGAAGTCCCTCCCAACCCAGTCAATTCTGTGACTGCGTGACCACTCAGCAAAAAACATAACATCCACAAAAAACATCACATTCGGACAAAAGTACACATCCACAAACCAAAACAACATTTATAGTCTGTATTAAAAAATCAGGAACATTTGGTATTACTATTCCATCAGCAAAAGTTTTGCTATTCATTCCTTCTTGATTGTTTTGATCTCTCATTCATATAAAAGGTCAAGCATTAAAACTTTATATCCCATAATTACCATTCCAATGTGTTTCAGAAGAAAAATCCTGAATTACAAGAGAAATATTAGTGTAGGTTCCTAAGGTATATACAGGACCATGAGTGTCCTGACCAAGGCAAGCAAACACGGTGTGGCACATCAGAACAGGCTTGGCATGCAGGTTACACAGAAGGGTTTGCATCTGGGGAAGAACAACACGATGGCCCAGTATAGGTTGGGGGCTGACCTGCTGGAGAGCAGTGTAGGTGAAAGAGACCTGGGGGTCCTGGTTGACAAGAAGATGACCATGAGCCAGCAATGTGCCCTTGTGGCCAAGAAGGCCAATGGCATCCTGGGGTGCATTAGAAAGGGTGTGGTTAGTAGGTCAAGAGAGGTTCTCCTCCCCCTCTATTCTGCATTGGTGAGGCCGCACCTGGAGTATTGTGTCCAGTTCTGGGCCCCTCAGTTCAAGAAGGACAGGGAAGTGCTTGAAAGAGTCCAGCGCAGAGCTACTAAGATGATTAAGGGAGTGGAACATCTCCCTTATGAGGAAAGGCTGAGGGAGCTGGGTCTCTTTAGTTTGGAGAAAAGGAGACTGAGGGGTGACCTCATCAATGTTTTCAAATATGTAAGGGGTGAGTGTCAAGGAGAAGGAGTTAGGCTCTTCTCAGTGGTGACCAGTGATAGGACAAGGGGTAATGGGTGTAAATTGGAGCATAGGAGGTTCAAGTTGAATATCCGGAAAAAATTTTTTTTACTGTAAGGGTGACAGAGCCCTGGAACAGGCTGCCCAGGGGGGTCGTGGAGTCTCCTTCACTGGAGACATTCAAAACCCGCCTGGACACGTTCCTATGCGAGGTACTCTAGGTGGCCCTGCTCTGGCAGGGGGGGTTGGACTAGATGATCCTTCGAGGTCCCTTCCAACCCCTATGATTCTATGATTCTATGAACATAAGGGTGATGAAGAAGTTCTTCCAGCTCAACCAGGGAGCAATGATGTCCCCATAGAAAAAAGCCATGGACTCTTTAACCTCTGCACTCACAAAAACTGTTGTAGATTTCCAGGTGGAACTGCAGTGTGAAGGTACTGCCACGGAGGTGTCCAGGTGCAGGTGTGCCCTGCTCTTATGTCAGTATGGACGGCAGCATTGAGTACACGTGTGAGAGCTGTGCCCAGGTAGAGGAACACCTCCACTTAGTGGTGGAACTTCACGAGGAGGTGGGTAGGTTGAGGAATAACAAGGAGTAAAAGAGAGAAAAAGACTAATGGAATTGCACCCTACTTTCCCTGACAGGCCTTATGGGAAAACAGGATGCATGATAAAAAGAATTCCTCATCCTCTCCCTTCATGGCTGAAGTGACCTACAGGACAGTGATAAAGTTGCTACAAGAAGCCTGAGGGCAATCTAGAGAGACTTTAGGTCTTTGGTCAGGAAGGCCAGCCCACAGCTGGAGCTGAACTTTGCTAATGTTATGAAGAATAACAAGAAGTGCACATCAATGAAAAAAGGAAGGCTAAAGAAAACAATCCCCCTCTGAAGAGCAAGTATGGTGTGCTAGTAACAAAAACGAGAAGCCTAAGGTTGTCAACAACATTTTTCATCAGTGCTCACTGGCAAATTCTCTCCCAGCATCTCCCAAGTTAAAAAAAAGCAAACAGAAGGTGGGGACCAGGGCAGTGGAGTCCCTCTCGCTGACCACTTGAGGAACCTGAACATATATAAGTCTATGGGACCAGATAAGATGCATCCCAGAGTCCTGAGAGAATTAGTGGATGTAGTTCTCAAGCTAGTCTTCATGATATTTGAAGTCATGGCATTCAGCTGAAGTCCCTGATGACTGTAATAGAATATGACAAGTAGGAAAGGACTAATCAAGATCATCAAGTCCAACTCCTGTCCCTGTGTAAGGCACCCCCAGAATTACTTGAGAATGATTCGTCCAAATGAGAGTGTCATATAAATACTTCCTGACTCAGGCAAGACTGGGGCTGAGACCACTTCTAGGGAGCCTGTTCCACTGCTCAAATGCCATCTGGGTGAAGAACCTTTGACGAATATCTAACCTAAACCTCCCCTGGTTCAGTTTCCTATCATTTCCCTGAGTCCTGTCACTCAGGAATTCTCTGTCACTCCAGGACACAGGAATGACATATTACACTCATTTTTAAATAGGGTAGGAAGGAGGACCCTGGTAACTAACTTCCTGTCAGCCTCACCTCTGTGCCTGGAAAATCATGGAGGAGATTGTCCCAGAAGGTCTGATAAGGCACATGGAGGACATGAACGTGATCCAACATAGCCAGTACGGTTTCACTAATGGCAAATCCTGCCTGATGAACCTAGTGCCTTTCTATTATTGGGTAACTACATCAGTGGGCAAGAGATATGATCTATCTGGACTTCTGTGAATACATTAGCAACCAGAGAAAACTAAGGAGAATCTCCATCCTATATTGGATGGGGAGGAAACACAGTCACAAAAGATGAAAAAGAGTCTGAGGTGCTGAAGTACTTAATGCCTTCTTTACCTCAGTCTTTAGTAATAAGACCCGTTGTTTTCTGGGTAGCTGCCCCCCTGAACTGGCATACAAGGACAGGGAGCAGAATGGAGCCCCCACAGTCCAAGCAGGAATGCTTAGCAACCTACTACATCACATGGACACACACAAGTGCAGGGATGAGACACAGCTAAGATGGGGTCCAAATAAGGGTACTGGAGGAGCCAGTAGAATTACTCACCAATCCACTTTGCATCATTTATCAGCAGTTCTGGATAATCAGGAGGGTCCCAGTTCACTGGAGGCTAGTAAATATGATGCCCATCTATCACAGAATCACACAGAATCACAGAATCCTAGGGGTTGGAAGGGACCTCGAAAGATCATCTAGTCCAACCCCCCCTGCCAGAGCAGGGCCACCTAGAGTACATCACATAGGAACGTGTCCAGATGGGTTTTGAATGTCTCCAGTGAAGGAGACTCCACAACCTCCCTGGGCAGCCTGTTCCAGGGCTCTGTCACCCTTACAGTAAAAAAATTTTTTCGAATATTCAACTTGAACCTCCTGTGCTCCAATTTACACCCATTACCCCTTGTCCTATCACTGGTCACTACTGAGAAGAGCCTAACTCCATCTCCCTGACACTCACCCCTTACATATTTGAAAACATTGATGAGGTCACCCCTCAGTCTCCTTTTCTCCAAACTAAAGAGACCCAGCTCCCTCAGCCTTTCCTCATAAGGGAGATGTTCCACTCCCTTAATCATCTTAGTAGCTCTGCGCTGGACTCTTTCAAGCACTTCCCTGTCCTTCTTGAACTGAGGGGCCCAGAACTGGACACAATACTCCAGGTGCGGCCTCACCAATGCAGAATAGAGGGGGAGGAGAACCTCTCTTGACCTACTAACCACACCCTTTCTAATGCACCCCAGGATGCCATTGGCCTTCTTGGCCACAAGGGCACATTGCTGGCTCATGGTCATCTTCTTGTCAACCAGGACCCCCAGGTCTCTTTCACCTACACTGCTCTCCAGCAGGTCAGCCCCCAACCTATACTGGGCCATCGTGTTGTTCTTCCCCAAATGCAAGACTCTACACTTCCCCTTGTTGAATTTCATCATGTTTCTCCCTGCCCAACTCTCCAGCCTGTCTAAGTCTCTCTGAATGGCAGCACAGCCCTCTGGTGTGTCAGCCACTCCTCCCAGCTTAGTGTCATCAGCAAACTTGCTGAGGGTACATTCTATACCCTCATCCAAGTCATTGATGAAGATATTAAACAACACCGGTCCCAGCACCGACCCCTGAGGGACTCCACTAGTCACACACCTCCAACCAGATTCTGCCCCATTGACTATCAGAAGGCCAGAAGGAGTATCCAGGGAACTACAGTCCTGTCAGCCTGACTTCAGTGATGGAGAAGGTTATGAAGCAAATCATCTTGAGAGTCATCATGTGGCATATGCAGGACAACAAAGCAATTAGGCCCGATCAGCATGGGTTTATGAAAGGGAAATCCCCACTTGAATAACCTGATGTCATTCTATGACTAGGTGACCCACTTAGTGGATGAGGGAAAGGCTGTGGATGTTAGTAAAACTCCTGACAGATGTTTCCATAGCATTCTGCTGGAGAAATTGTCTTCTGAATTACCTGGAGGAGGCCAGGATTGAGTGTACCCTCAGTAAGTTTTCAGATGACCCAAGAAGGAATTTTGATTTATTTAAGTGTAGGCTGGCTCTACAGAGGGACCTGGACAGGCTGGTTGATGGGCCAAGGCCAGTTGTGTGAGCTTCAACAAGAACAAGCCAGATCCTACACGAGTCACAGAAACAACACTATGAAACATGACAGGCTTGGGAAAAAGTTGATGGAAAGTGAGCTGGCTGAAAAGAACCTGGGGGCACTGGTTCATAACCAGCTGATTATGACCCAGCAGTGTGCCCAGGTGGCCAAGGCCAATAGCATCCTGGCTTGTATCAGCCACAGTGTGGCCAGCACGACAAGGTAAGTGATTTTCCCCCTGTATTCAGCACAGGTGAGGCTGCACCTCAAGCATTGAATTCAGTTTTGGACCCCCGCTACATGAAGGACAATGAGGTGTTGGAGCATGTTTAAAAAGGGGCAATGAAGCTGGTGGAGGGCCTAAAGCATGTTTCATGAGAAGTGTCTGAGGGAACTGGGATTGTTTGGTCTGTAGAAAAGCAGTCTGAGGGGAGACCTTACCACTCTACATTTACTTGAAAGGAAGTGATAGTAAGGTAGAGTTTGGTCTCTTCTCCCAAGTAGCAAGTGAAAGGACAAAGAAATGGTGTCAAGTTGTGATAGAGGAGTTTTAGATTGGATATTAGGAAAACTTTTATCACCGAAAGGATTGTCAGGCAATGGAGCAGGCTGTGCAGTTAAATGGTGGAGTCACCATCCCTGGAGGTATTTAAAAGACGGGTAGATGTGGCACTAATAAGTGTGTTTTAATGGTGGACTTGGCAGCAGTAGCCTCATGGTTTGACCCAAAGGTCTTTTCCAAATTAAATTATTATGATTCTCCCTCTCCTCAGCAATAGAGGGTCCAGGAAAGGGACACAGAAAATGTCAGAGAACTGGAGATCTGTCCCATGAGGAGACTGAGAGAGCTGGGACTTCTCACTCTAGAGTAACAAATACTCATGGGGTTATGTCATCCACATATATAAATGCCTGCAGGGACTATGTACAGGTGGAACCAGAGTTTCTCCAGTGGTGCCCACTGACAGGATACGAGTCACTGGGCACAAACTGATATGTAGAATGTTCCTTCTGAACATCAGGAAACACTTTTAATCTTTGAGGGTGACTAAACACTGACAGAGGTTGGCCAGAGATGTTGTGGAATCTCCTTCACTGGAGACATTCAAAATCTGTCTGGACATGATCCTGGGCAACCAGCTTTACCTGGCCCTGCTTGAGCAGATATTTTTGTATTAGCTAACTTCTAGGCATCCCTTCTGACTTCAGCCGTTCTGTGATTCTGTGAACTGAATGATTAGGAATTTTGTACAGAATGTCAAGCTGTTATTTTCCTGAATCAATACAAGTGCTTTTGAAAATCTTGCTTATACTGTGTGAGAGAGGAAGACTGACTTCTAGGAGCATGTTCTAACAAAGCACTATGAGGTTTTATCTTCTTGCCTTATGTCACTGTCTCTGGAGTAAAGCCAGATACTTACTGTCTGATTTTTTGTTTTCTTGAAGCACAACAGCTAAAGCATGCAGGTTTTGTTTGTTTGTTTGTTTAACATATTTTCTCTAGAAAAGCCTTAAAAATGTGAACCAAAAGTCACATTTTTCTTTTTCTGTCCACCAACAGGATGAGAAACAATCAGCTCCTGCCCCTCCTTTGCAGCTTCCCCCTCAGTTCCTCATGCAGACCAGGTCATTGCTCAGCCACAGCCTGAACTGTAACCTCCCTGCTGATGCCCTGCCTCCTTTCTGGGGCCTGAGCAGAAGTTGTCACTCTTTATTTTCTTATTCTTTTTATTGAGCATGTAATAAGACAAAGTCTCCAGGTTAGGTGTATCCATATCTGGCTGCTGTAGATGCCTTTCCATCATAGTATCATGTAGGAACAGCAGTATTCATGCTTCTTCCCAGTATCCAGCTGGGATTAGGACTTCAGAGAAGCACTACATGACCAGTGATGTTAGGTCATGCTTGGGAGACCTATGCACTGAAGGTAGGTAGTAGGATTTTTTTCCCAGGATTTCAGCCCAGAAGACAATGAAAAGTACAAAGCCCATACAGTTTGACAGGACACGGTTCAGCAAGGTGGTAACAGGACAGCTGTGCTAGTTGTCAGTGCAAGGGAATGCTCACAGGCATGACCTATTTTGAGCAGCCAACTCACAGTACAACAACCACCTAATGGAAAAGCAACCTCTGCTGCAGCAACTCTCTGTGTAATTACGAGTATAGATCCCCCACTAGTTACATGGTTTTAGCAGTGGTGCAAAGAAGGAAGAAATTCGTAGATGAAATAAAAAGGCTATCATGAAGCAGTAACACAGGTTTACTGGAAAAATAATTAGTTTTTAAGGATAATAGAGTATGCTACAGAGCCCAAAGGTGAACCTGGTAATGGAGAAATTACTTTTAATCACTAGGAAGTTCCACAGCGGGCAAGCATTATGCCCAGTGCAAGGGCAGCATTATGACCATAATATGCACTATTTGATTAATTAAAAAAAAATTTCATTTGTCGAATGCAGCACTTAACTGTTCTCAAGTACTAAATAATAGGCGTTTACTAATGCTTTCCTAATTAGATTCTAACTAAATAGGTGTACTTATAATCATACAATAACACTGTCAAGGCAATTCTAGACATTCAAAGATCTTTCTGTTTCAGGGGGGTATTAATTATCGCTATTGTTTTGCTGTGAGAAGATTCATACTAGATATTTCATGCTGTACTTCATTTACAGATTGAAATACTTTATTGAGACAGACAGACTGCTAGATATCAATTTGAAACTAAAATTACTCTTAGCTTGCTATTACAACCGAAGTAATTGAAAAGAGATGTGCTTGATAACATGATCTAAAATAAACACTTCATATGATTTGAAAAATAGCTGTACAGGAATATAATAAAACAATTTTTCAGGACTTTTATAATAACAGCTTTATCAACAAAGAAAATTTCTGATTTGTTTTATTTTGCTTTTCTGTTAATTTTGATGTTTAATTCTCACTATGTGTCCTGGGAATAAAACATAAATCCATCACAGTAAGTTATAAAAAAATAAATGAGCTTTATCAAAGTGTAATGTAAAGTAATATATGACACATTCTGAAAATCCTATAGTGTATTTAAGTGCTACTTTCTGTAGGAATTATCTGTAAAACACCTGACACATAGCACTTACATATTTCTGACATGTTAACAAAAAATTACTTTGAATCAAACATGCACATATTATGAACTTGAACATTAAAGAAGCAAAATCATAGCAGCACAATATCAATAATTCAAATATGAGTTACTACAGATCACAATTCTTAACAATTAATTTATATATTAACTTCATTTCCTATGCAAGAATAAGGACCTGTTTTTCAGTAAAAAAACCCCACAAAAACAAAACCTAAAAACCAGTAACTGCTAAAGGATTTTCTGAATCTGTAAAAATATTATTTTGCAGGTAAAATTTTTGAGTTTTCATGGTGAGAAGACCATGATTGAGTGTTTGCTCTTTTTAAGATATTGTAAAGCTGTATTTCTAGACTGAATGTAGTGGGGGAAAAAGTTACAGAATATACAAAATGTTTACTAATATTTTAATTAGAAAAGGAAAATACTATAACTTGTGGCTTCAACTACTGAAAAATTCTTAGTTTTTCTTATAGATTTTCCTATAGTTTTTAAAATTAAATATTAGATTTCTGTACCGCCCTTTTAAGATAATTTGTTTACAGGCAGTGTGTGACTAAGCTAGAAGTGATCCTGTTTGTTTATCTAGGAAGAGAAGTGCACTAAAAAACACCCAGACAAATAAAAAATGAATGAAAATCCAAACCTACCAGATGTTTACTTTTGGATTTGATACTTTGAATAGAACATGCATGCTAGTAAATACACAATTATTTTATCTAGATAAGTATTATTTCTTATGTATAATTGGTTTAAAGATACACAGTACATTTTTTATTCTGTTATTAAAAATTAAAATATGGTAAGACTAGGACTGACTAGTTGTTAGAAGTAACTTCCTGGTAACTAAAAATTGTAGCAAACAGAATTACAGAGGCAGTTGAAACTACTAAGAAGGAACCAGGACTTACAGTTAAAATATATACATATGATGCTTCCATTGACCTAATCAATTAGAAAGAAACATTTTGTAGGAATGTAGATGTGTTGTTATAATCCATGTTTCCATGTTTTGTCTTTGTCTATATGATAACTATCTTGTTTATTTCAAGTATTACCCATCTAGTTAGATGAAAATGTTTTGGGCTCTCATTTGCTCATTAAAAAACAAATAAATAAATAAATAAATAAAAACATAGCAAACAAACCAAAGCTCTCATAAAGAAAAAAAAATCCACAAAACAAAATCCAACAACAGAACATGCAATCAAATCTATACTACAAAAAAAAAAAAAAAAATAGTCCAAAATCTTTCCCCTCTTCATTAATCTGTCACTCTGTCTTTATTCATTAAATACGAGGAAAATCATTATTATTTCTGCCCTTTGAAAGAAAAAGGACTGTCCTTTGAAATGTATATATTAAAATAAATACAACTAATTAGTGTTCTTTTGGCATGACATTTATTCCTATTACAATGCTGACCACATATAAAGGTTTCTATCTTCAAAGGGCTTTAAAAATATTAATGTATCAAGCTAGTCAAAATGTATTTTTTTCATATTGTACATTGGAGTGTAAAAGTTAATGGCTTCTTTCAACACCATACACTTAAGGGTAGGATAAATATTCTTGACCCCTCTCAGAGCTCAATCTACACACTTCTGTCATGCAGAAGTATTCTGAAAGCCTGTTACTTAGATAATTTATGAAGAGGCATCCATAACTGAATTTATATTATGTAGTGAGAAATGTTTCGCAACCTTTCTTTTTTTAATCCAGAAGATTTTATGATGGCTGATTCAGTTAAATTATCGTTTGCTTTATAAAATGCTTGCAAGGCACTTCAGCTTTTTGTTTTGTTTTTTTTTTTGAAATTGAATTCATAGATCCCCAACAATTGTATTTGCATTGTATAGTAAATTCTTGCATATATCAGAATAAGCTGGATGACCCTAAATTTATGCTGTATTAAAAAGTATAGCATACTAAGATTACCAAGTCCTATCTGGTATTGGTCAGTTTGCTAAATAATAGATGTATTTCTTTAATAGTTCTTTTTAATGCTGTTATCACTAAGTTACTGATGATAAATGCAAACCTATGAAATATGGTGTAACACATGGATAATTCCTCTTAGATTTTCTTGAAGCTCAGAAGCATTTTGAGTAGCTGTTTCTCTTGCATTCTGAGGAGTCTTTTGTTGATGCCACTACCTCACCTAATCTGAAGGCATGAGTCCTGGTGCTTCCTAAAATTTCCTAGCTGTCTGGGGGAAGTTCACCAATTGAATCTGTAAAGATGCTTAGATGGTCAGTCTTCAATAAGTATTTTTCCAAGATACATAGTGGACAATATCTGAAATGTGCTCTTCAACGTAGTGACTGTTTGTATGTGAAAGAACACTTTATTTTGCTACCAAAGGATTTCTCAAAACAAACAAACAAAAATAATAAAAGCCATGCATATGTATGAGAATGTACACATTTGATCACATGCTTATGGAGATTTTTACATGCTATTTAAAAAGTCCATTAGGCATGATTTATTCAGTGTTATGTACATAATATGTAAATATTAATAAAAACTCAAAAATTAATTATAAATACAATCTCAAAGCTTAATAAGATTTTATGTCAGTATTTGAAGGAAAGGCATGAATCTCTCTCTGCAATGAAGTTTTGATGTTGGATTCCATTCTTACCATTCCATTAGTGGTAAAATCAAATATTAAGACATTTGGACAACATATCCAGTTCTTCTAAAAAATTCTTTTCAGACAGCCTTTCAAGGATACAGACAAGCCTAGCTTCTTAAAAAAAGCACAGCCCAAAAGCACCTTTATTTTCTTGTTTCTGTTTCTTGTATTAGAAGCTTTAGCACCTTTGCTCCCAACCCTTTCAATCCTTCCTTCCCACTATCACCAAAAAGCTGAAAGAGAAGGTTCTGAAAAGAATAAATTTAGAGGAAAGTTCCTTTCTTTTTCTTATTCTCTCAAGCATGTGTACTTCAAAGAAATGCTGAAATTACTTCAGTGCCTTTATACTTCTACTTTTTTATTCAGCTCTAATTTTGTTGGGTGTTTGTTTTACTTCTTTCTTGATAAGGAACAATCTCATTAAATGGTTGGAAATACTATGGATACATTATATATTCAGCTGCAGAATTAGCAGCTCAGTCTGAAAAAACTATGCCACGCCTCTGCAAACTCACTCCAGAGACTCTGCATTGCAGCCCAGAAACTAGGGCATTTGCTTTTTCAGTTTTCTGATTTAGCAAACATTTTTCTGTTATAAAGAACAGTCTTCCCTTGTGATGTCACATGGATTATACAGCTACAACTTTGCCTTGAGTGTAACGTTTTACAATTACCTCTCAAGGTAATTACTTTAATTTCAAAAAGATACTTTCTTATCAATCCTCTACTTACTTGGAATAGTGCATCTTATTACTTTCTCTTACACTGGTGCTGTGGCCTCAAAATCTAAACCTGTCCACTCTAATCTACACAACTGATTGTTCCCAGGAATTCTGTGTTTTGTCTTTTACAAGGTCTTTTCACTTTATGTCATTGCCATGAATAATGGTACCATAAAATTATTTTTACTGCAAGTAAATTTAATACTAAATTGTGCACTTAGAATTTTGCATATTCTTCATCCACAAAACAGTGAATGTACTGGAAAATGTTTTCCCAAAACCTAACTTGAACATAGTTATGCAGGTAATGTTAAGTGCATAAATAATTACAAGCCTTTCGTAGTTAGTGTCCACACAAAGTTTTTAAAATGTACCAGCTTACATGCTACTTATTTTCTAATACATTCCAGAAAAAAATGTGTTTGCTATGAGAAATATGTCAGTGTGTTCTAAATTTGTTACATTAGCACTCAGTAATATCTATAAATAACCACACTCACCAGTATATCATGTGCACTACTACATATTTTACTCTTAAAAAAATCAGTATATTGTTGTCCATTTTAAACTTTTTAATACATTTTTTCTATATTTTCCTCCCTTTATTTTAAAAAGGTTTTATTAACAGAGAGGTGAAAAGTCACACATTGGAATAGAAAATCAAAAAGGGGACAACGAAATGTTGTATGTCTCAGCACACTTCAGTGTTACCATTTTTGTTTTACCAACAGACATGCAGCAGGTAATGTAAAATGCTGCTTCATTGATAGTGGAACTGTATATTTCAGATTAATCTCACAAATATATGGTCACCTTTCCTACAGGTGAAAATGGTCATTGCATCTTCAGAGAGATTAATTATATGCTACAAATCTGCAGATATCCATTCAATAAAATTCATTTCTGTATTTCCCTCATATAATTAAATGCATTAAAAGGGTCTTTGAATGCAAGAATGTGCTATTGACACAGGCATTTATGCCCTGCCACCTCTTTATTAATTGGTCTGTGAAATAAAGAATAAAGGTTTCTCCTTCCTTTTGTTTTAAAAATCTCTACGGAATAGGGCAAGAAAATTATTATTCATTTGTAATGAAATGAAGAAAGGGAAGAGATCTTTCTCTTCATGAAAACATACAATAGAAATTATCAAGAAAACAGAAGTAAAAGCAAGTGATTGAAAAGTTGTATCTGCATACTTCCAACTTATCCTGGTGTGGGTACCCTTTAGGTTTTATTAGGTTAGCATGTGGGTAACTCATAGAAATACTCTATCTTTTGCAATTCAATCAAAATTTATGTTTGGAGGGTTGAATGTATTATAATGAACACAATCATGCAAATTTTTTGTCACGTGGTTATTACATCTCACATTGACAAAAATAAGGAGTTGACTGGGACTCATCACTGCCAACAGATTTGTTGATTTAAGCGACATAAAAGGGTGGACACTGACAAATCTGTAAGAGAAGGCCTCTTGAGATGAAGAGACTCTGAGTTACAGAGAAGACTATGGAAGGGCACCTCTTAAATTTAACAGAATTTATTTCACACCAGAAGGGACCCTAATTTCCACTTTAAAGTAACTAGCTAGACTGAGATGCTCCAAAGTAGAAAATGTTAAAATTCAAGGTCTTCTCATCACCCATGTGAGGTTTCTGTCTTCTCCACTCCCCATCCAGAAAACAGGATATTCTTGTCCACATCAGTTACAAAAATAAGCGAGCATTATTCCCTCACCATGTTCTGTCCTTTTCTTAAAGGTGACCTATTGTCATGACCAAACTGTATCAGCAAATACACTAATAAATACATAAGGTAGATTTCTAGTTATTGATCCTGGATCCTCAACCCGATTGATATACTACACATTCATGTAGAATAGCAAAAATGAGAAAAACAAGAAAGCAGTTTCATCTTAATCTGAAAAAGCTCTGCTTGTAAAACCTTAAGGTACCAAAATAGGTAATAATTTGTTCCTAAAATAAATTAAGTTATACAGGAGGAAGCAGAAAAGGAACTGCAGAATTCTTAAAGGCATATGGAATTAAATAAAATTTTCAAGATGATAATACCTGCCATTTGTATTCACAACTACCATTTATGTAAAGAAGCTTACATGTTCAAACTTTGGTGGACCACAACAGGTTTACATGTCTTTATAATGTTCTTGGGTGTGTATATTAATATTTTCTTAACTTCACAGTTTAGGTTCTAGCTCTACTGAAAGAGGAGAAAAAACAATGACTGTTACCAATGCATAAAATCCTTTGTGTGTGTATCAGTTACTTAAATCATGGTATCAAGTGACATTTTTGATGCTTTGGGATATTCTAACTATTTCCAACTGTCTCCTCCAAAACACACATACCTTCGCAGAACTTGTGACACTCCCACCAGGACACATGGATATTTCAGATATCCAATGGTATCTACAGTGACTATACAGTCTTATGTTTAGACAACTTAAACCTACTTTATTTGCTTAGACAGCTTCACAGACTTCCCTCATTTGCTATGTCAGGAGATTAAGCACCTCTATACTTTTGAAGGGTATAATCAGACCTTATGTCACAGAGGTACATTAGGTACCATTAAGTGTGAAGAACAAAAGTGTTCAAGTAGCAGCCACTGTATGAGTCTCCAGATCCCCTATTTCCACCACCATAATAATCGTAAACAATTCTTATAATTCAGAACAACTTAATCTTGAGGTCTGAAACTCCTCAAGGGCAAGATTTTTCAGGCTAGTATGTCACAGGTAGTGCACAGAACAATACTCATTGACAGAAGGAGCATCACTATACTCCAGGGATCATATTATTTTTATCATCTTTTGGTGTTTTCATTCATGATAATTTAACTATTGTTGATATGTTTCTTGAATTTCCCAGCAAGCTTCTTGCCTCTTTTGATCCCAATATTATTCTAAATGCCTAGAATGCTCATGAGTGTATCAAGTGTTTCACTTGACTGTAAGCGAAAAACTAGTGCAAAAAAGATTTTACAGCATTTCTAAAGATTATACACCCTTCAGTGTTAAGTCCTGTTAGGCATGGGAGAAAAAAAAAAAAAAAAAAAAAAAAGGATAACAATAACATTGGTCACATACCAAGGGAAAGAGATACAGTTTCTTTTGGACACCGAACTCTATAACTCACAAGGAGATGCTGACACCAGCCAACAGCAGTTCAAAAGGCATTTTGAACGAAGTAAGAGGGATCACTATACTGCAACACAAAGAATTTCTTTAGTAACACAAGTCTTAGAATCCAACTTTCACCTTGAACAAAATTCTAGAATCAAATGCTAAAGAAAAGTATGGGAATAAATTCATAACAATTTTCCTATTCAAAAATCATATTCAGTATGTACGTTAAACTTTAGCTGTAGAAGGTCACATCAGACTGGTCGGAAACTACCAACAATGAAATTGGTTACAATATCTAATTCACTGTTACATGAAATGCATTTAAGTATAATGGTAAAGGAATGCATGTAATTAAAGAGGCCCCCTATAGCAACCACTGAGACTGAACATGTGGAGTATAGTAAGTGTCAAACCCATTGCATTTATTTCAGAGTACTAGAGCTTTTTCTGTCCATTGAGAGCCCCTGGCTTAGCAAGAAAGTCAGACCATCGCATTATTATATTAAATTAAACTAAATCATGAATGCCAATCAGAAGTATTCCTTTTGATTTTCACTGGTTGTGTTTTGCATGCTGAGCTCACTTTTCAGTGCAGATTCAGTGCTTTCCTCATTTTCTGATCCTTTTGTCTCATTTTTTGAGTATACGCCCTTTTTCTTATAAATACGTATGCCTATAGCAGTGATGCAAAGCAGGATGAATATTACAACTGCTATCACACCTAGAAGAAGAAAAGAGACAAAAAATCAGGAGAAAAAAAGATAGTAACTTGTGGGACAGAATAAGACAAAGAAGGAATGGCTTTATCACATAATGCAGGAAGTTGCAAGAAATCCCCTCAGATCTGAAACAGCACTGCAGAATAAGCTTGATGGTGATGGTTTTGAATTTTTGCACACTACTAATACAGAAAATAAACTCCAGAGAATACTATAGTTTTTGAAACTTTTGAATGGAAAACCAGTTCTGAAGGTTCTGAATTAAAAGTTCAGTAAATGAAGAAAATTTATAAAAGAAAATGTAAAACAGTTCATCACATTCACTCCAGTGGACATTGGTCAATGTTTATAGCCACCCATCTTCAGAGCAAATGAGACAGAAATTATAATGTTTATTCTGCTCATGAAAGTAAATCCCAGCTCTGTTTCACTGCTGGTGGTACATCATAATGGAATGAAAATTTTCATTATCTATTTAGGTTCAGTGTAAACATAAGAAAAAGATTTTTCATTGTGAGGGTGAAAAAACATTGGAACATGCTGCCCAGGGAGGTTGTGGAAAACCCATCTGGATGTGTTCCACTAGGTTATCCTGCTCTGAGAGGGGACTGGACTCAATGATCTCCTCAAGGTCCTTCCAACCCCTAACACTCTGTGATTTCTGTGATATTAGCTAGGACTCACATGACTGTAACAGCATATTTGTAAATAATCGATACTTGTTTGATACTAAAAAAATACAAAAATCAAGGCTCATTTTATGTTCACAGTAAAATAAGTGAAATCACAGTGAAATCACAGTTTGACTCCTCTTTCCTTCAGGCTTGTAGCTCTTCTTCGGATAACCTACGTATGGTTTTGCTTTTTATGGCTACATGACCTTGGGTTGAAAAGTAAACAAAGTTCCCCACCTGCACTATGTAGTTCTATCTGATCATGTAGAACATAAAGGGGCAGGAGCATAAGAATTCTGTAGGGGATCAGGAGGTACCATATCTGTCACATACCTAATACATGCAAGATTAAATTGAATGACCACTAAATTTTGAAGATGATTATTAAAGATTTATTGATTTATTTATTGAACTGTTACCAGGGCATGCTGCTTCTAGTGCAGCAGATTAGGAACAGTAGGGAAAGAGATATTTCCCACACAGATATACCTGACCTTACAGAGATGCAATTTTTCTGTCTCTTCACATAATGGTCTGAGGCCCTTAAATACATGAGGCTGAGCAGGAGAAAAATTTGAGGAGAAATGAAACATAAGGGAAGCAGAAAATGCCTGTTAAAGAGGCAGAAATTAAGACTGGGCTGAAGGGAGGAAAAAAGCACTAAGCAGCCTGGGAAACACTTGTAATGCAGGGGATCAGCTGCACTAAATGAAGGCACAATCTACTGTATAACTTGACCACTAATGAAAGAAAAAGAAAAATACATAGTACCTTAGTATTGTAAATAAAACCAGACTATCCAAAATTCAACATTTTTTATTTTTTTTTTCCTCTGCTATGAGTATCCCTAATTAATGGTAGGAATGTAAATATCTTTGTGTGGTATATCCTTCTCCAGAATAGCAAATCTGATCAAATCCAGTTCTTATTTAGATTAACTAGAAAATATATTCCTTTGTTTCAGTCACAGTACAATCCCACTGCAAGGGCTTATATATAAACCTGCCTTTTCTGAGGTAGAAGAATTAGTTTAATTCTCAGTTTTTACATTTAGGGGTATTTTTATTAAACTTATAGTGAATGTTGTACAGCTTGCTTTATTCTGACTTTGAAACAAATTAAGTTAAGCAGTAGAAAAATTGTGAGTGCATACTCTCTAAGGTTTCTAATAACAATAAATTTCTGCAGTTATTATTACCTTGAAAAGACTGTAACTATTATACCTTGAAGTTCAAAACCAACTTAGCTGTTAGTACTCTTAAACATTTCCACCCACTCTCAATTACCCACTATATAAAATAATCTTTATATAGAGATACTTATGTAAAATAATACTTAACTTTTAAAACAGCAAATTAATTTTTTACAAAGTTACACATGTGGAAGAAATCAGAAACCAAATATATAAGATCTGACATCACTGAATTCAGTAGTAAAATCCTCAAAGTTTTGTGCACAAAAATATATATATACAGATACAAATATCACTGTACAAGCAAGGAAGCTTCTCATTATACTTTCTTTCTCATTATTATGTTAAAGGTCATAACGTTCAGGGACCATTATCTAAATCACAGAAACACAGGTCATTACAGATTCTTTTCTTGACTTCACCTTCCAGACCTAATGCATTTATCCTCAGTCAGAAGCCTTGGCAGCTTTATTCTGCTGAATCATAGAAAGAGAATAATGTAGAATGGAGGGGACTTTTATTGGAATGGACTTTCAAGGTCATCCTGTCCAATCACCCTGCAGGAGTAGGCATGTCTTCAACCAGATCAGCTTGTTCCTCAGAGCCCTGTCCTACCTGACCTTAAGTGTTTCCAGGGATGGGGCATCTGCTGCCTCTCTGGGCACCTGCTCTAGTGTTTCACCACCCTCAAAGTAAAAAAAAAATTCTTTATATCTAGCCCTAATCTACTTACTTCCAGTTTAAAGTCATTACCCTTTGATCTATTGAAAAAGGCCCTGCTGAAAAAAAAAAAAAAAAAAAAAGTCTCTATATTTCTTATGAGACCCCTTCAAGTTCTGAAAGGCTACGAGAAAACCTACCCAGGGACTCCTGGAGGCTGGAAAAGAAGCTTAACATGAGTCATCAATGTGCACTTGCAGCCCAGAAAACCAATGGTTTACTGGGATGCATCAAAAGAAGTGTGGCCAGCCAGTTGAAGAAAGTTACTCTCCCGTTCTGCTCTTGCGACACCTCACCTGGAGCACTGTGCCCAGAAGGACATAGAATGTGTCCAGAGGAGAGCCATTAAAATTATCAGAGGGCTGAAGCACATCCTTTATGAAGTCAGGCTGAGGAACTTGGGGTTGTACAGCCTGTACCTGGAGGAGGATAAAAAGAAATTTCATAGTGACTTTCCAATACCTGAATGGGCCTACAAAAACCTGGGGTAGGGCTTTCTGCAAGTGTGTGTAGCAAGCGGAGAAAGGGAAAGAGTTTAAAACTTGAGGAGGGGAGATTTAGATTAGACATTAGAAGGAGATTCTTTAATATGAGAGAGGTATAATACTGGAACAGGTTGCCAAGGGAAGCTGTGGATGCCCCCTCCCTGTAAGTGTTCAAGGCCAAGTTGGATTGGTCTTTGAGTGACCTCATCTAGTGATAGGTTTCCCTGTCCATGGCTGAAGACGTTGGATCTAGAAGATCTTCAGTTCCCTTCCAACTCTAGCCATTCTATGATTGTGTGATCCCCCGATCATATTCGTGGCCCACCTCTTGCTCTGCTCTAACAGATCCAGGATTTTCCTGTTCTGAGCCCTTCAGATCTCAACACAATACTCCAAGTTGGGTCTCACAAGAATGGACTTTCTCACAAGGGGACTTTCTGGGCTGCAAGTGCACATTGCCAGCTCCTTCACATCTTTTCATCCACCAGTACCCCTAAGTCATTCTCTACAGGAGAATCATAGTACCGTTTGTCTGCTGGGGATTTTAAATCCTTTAGAAAGCAAACCTGTTCAGAAATTTTAAATTACAGGAATGATCTTGCCCTTACCCTGCCTTCTTTCTGTTGAAGTAACTAATTGAAATTGAAGCAGTTTATTATACTGTGAAAATACAATCCTCATGAGTGAAACTATTTTCCTTCCCTTACTTCCTCCTAAGAAAGTAAGAAATCTTGATGGGATGATTGTCACAAGAGACAATATTTTTTTTTTTTAAATCACATGACCTAATCTAACCAGACAGTTTTTCCAGCAGTTACAGAAGCTGAAATACTCCTAAAGGCCCTAAATCCTGAACTCTCAGGCTCACTTGAATGCTCTTCATTCTTGCTAAAAATACAGAACTTAGAGGTTTCCCCATCACAACAGAGATGAATCATGGCTCAACAACAGTCAGTCAGAAAGACACAGTAACAGAACCTGTATGTCCTGATTATCAGTTCTGTAACTTAAGCACAAGACATCTGTACCTAGCTTTATACCATACTTGTTCTGCTAGGCATAAAAAGTAAAGGGATGACCACTGTATTCACTTTAGGAGCAGCTGTATATGGTTCTTCCTCTATTGGTCTGTTGAAAGTAGCTGTTTCAAAAAAGGTTTGTGGTTGATCACTTACAGTTCTTTGAGATCATAAAAGTGGCCAAAAGGAATAGTAAGAAAATTGAGGAGAAATGTCAAACCAACAGTAATTATTTTTATCATTATTATTTTAACATACATTTTTTAAGCTGATTTTTAAACTGTTACTCAATGCAAGTAGTAGGCTGTCCAAGAATACATTGCTTTCCAAATGGGGAACCAAAATGAAACTTCCTTCAGTTTTCCAAAGGACTGATTTGAGCACTATTAGACCCCATTTTCTCAAAAAAAGAAAAAAAAGGAAAAAAAAAGGTTTACTCAGACCTGTTAAAGAAGTTTGAACTGACAGTGCAGCAAAACAGAATTTTTTCCGATAGTCAAGGAGCAAAGATTGTTCTTTCTTAAAAATATGCTATTTGTCACGATGTAGAAATTGAACAGACATAGACAATTGACACAGAAAACTAACACTGACATTACTTCATCATCAAAAAGACTCAATTATCAGAAAAAAAATGTTCCTGTGGAGTATTTATAGTCCTTATTACCTCCAATAATCGCAGAATCACTTCTGATTGCATTAGCTAAGGGCTCTCCCTCACCTATTGGTCCAGAGTGATCTGCAGGAGAAAAAGGAAAGTGAAAAACTGAAGAAAGGTTTTCAATAAATTCTCACAACTTATTTACAATATGGCAGAGTGGCTGTAATGTGAGTCTGTAAGCATGCCAAGAGGAATAGGGATGCAGGTTATATTTTCAAGAGATAAATAGAAAAATAAAAACATTCAGAGGAGTGAAAGTCTAGAGAAAAGGAACAAGTACATATAAAATTGAACTATTTTTCAAACTACTCCTGAGATGTTAATGCACATGGAAAAAAACCCCATAGTTGTGATCCAAGTCATGAGAAATTCAGATTTTGCTTCTGAGAGTGTAACAAGTGATAGCCATATGCTACCTGCAAATGAATGGGTTGTTTCACTTGATGTTGAGTCAGCTCCAGTTAAAGTGCCACAGTTGGATTCAGTGAAGTGTCCCTTTACAATAACGGGGGCTGAGCTGCTGTGGTACAGTGCAGCCTTCAAAGGAGCAATGTGATTGAACTGCACTGAAGAGAGACATCCAATAAACCCCTGAGAGTTTGCCTTCATGGTCTCCTCATCTACATCACTGTTTTCTGTTAATCAGAAGGAACAGAACATAATTAATCATAGTGCAAATGTACAAAATACAGTGACAGAAGAATAAATTAATAATTAACCTGTGTTCCTCTGAGTATATCTGAGTTACAGCAACACATGTAGATTCATGGAGTTCCTTTCTAGTCTGTCTTTAATGACAAGTCAGATATATTAAATCTGTTTTTTGGGTTTTTGGTGTTTTTTTTTTTTGACAGATGAGAGTTGGTAGTCTGCTGAGGGAAAAGCTTTTAAATTGCAAGTTCCAAAGCAAAAATATTCAAATGTAATTAAAGTATTTAAATTAAAATGCATTTTTTTTAATTCTGCAAAAAGATAAGGATGAAGCATACATTCATGAAAAATACATTTTTCATTAGATTTCTTCTCCTAAGTATGTACACGATTTGATGATAACATGTATCTACTCCATCCCATCATCATAAAGTCTATCAAAACAAAACCTCTGAAGATCTCAGATCCTGGAGAACCATCAAGATATGAGAACCATCAAGATATTTTCTGTGTAATTCTAAAAAAACTAATGGTTATTCCAATTCACTATTCATCTTAAAAGTTACTTAAAAATCACCATTTCCACAGAGGGCAAAAAAAAAAAATAATAAAAATGACACCCCCAACAATTCTTATTCTCTTGAATTTCCTTTCTCAATGGCACCCTGGTGCATTAGAAAAGGAGGTGATTAGTAGGTGAAGAGAGTTTCTCCTCTCCAGCTACTCTGCCCTGGTGATGTGGCATTTGGAATATTCCAGATCTGGGGCTTGCAGTTCTAAAAGGAACAGGAACTTCTTGAAAGAGTCCAGCACAGAGTGACCAAGATGACGAAGGGAGTGGAACATCTCCTGTATGAGGAAAAGGCTGAGCAAGCTGGGGCTCTTCGGCTTGGAGAAGAGGAGAATGAGGGGTTACCTCATTAATGTTTATAAATATGTAAGGGAAGAGTGCGAGGAGGACAGAGTGAAGCTTTTCTCAGGGGTGACTGACAACAGGACAAGGGGCAATGGTTATAAACTGGAGCATAGATGGTTCCGAATTTTTTCACTGTGAGGCTGCCCAGAGAGGTTGTGGAGTTTCCACCCTGGAAGACATTCAAAGCCCACCTGGATGCATTCTAATGTGACTTGCTATATATAACCCTGCTTTGGCAGGGGTGGTTTTTCTAGATGATCTTTCAAGGTCCCTTCAAACCCCTAAATTTCTATGATTCTCTGTACCCAGTCAGACCTCTCTATTTATGCACCAGATAAAGCTCACTAATGCACTGCCTTGGCAATGAAACAGTTTATTAACACTGACAATTCTGATATAAGCAAAAATTCTCTGAAGGTACTGATAAACCAAAGAGGACTTTTAAAGGAAGTAGGTTTTCAAATTTTTTGCAAATAAGATGGCAATTTAATCTCATTCATTTCCACCTCCAACGCATGGTAGAACCCCCGATTGAACGTATTTATCATTAGAATGGCTACAACAAAAATTTTCAATGTACAATACTTGGTACAATTAGGTTAGCAGTGAAAATCAGACTAATACAGTTTGATAAAATGTTGCAGAGGGCACAGAAATATTTTTCTCAACTACTTCCCATTGCAGCAATGATGTATTAAAAGACAGACAGATGTCCGCCAATAGTGTGATGGATTGATTACATAAAAATTTGGATTTTTTTAATTGCTTCTTTTCTCTTTGTTGCATACACTGCTTTTGATGATTGCCTCACCACATTGAAAGATTTATTAGATTTGGATGTCTTAAGAAAGAGACTGATGTGATACAGTAAGAAATAAATGTCCAAAACCCCATCTAATAAAAATTTAAATCTATAATTATAAGTTGAAATGATAATCTCAAGAGTGAAACATTTCTTATTATTTTCTAATTTCTTGTACAAATCATGTGGTAAACATTCTGTGTGTAAATATGAAAGGAAATTAGATATTTAAAATCCTTATAGTTCATCTGACTCAATTTAAATTACTGCTGGGATAAAGTAAAATTTTATTAGATAAAAAAATCTTCCTAGTAAAAACACTATGGTTTAGGGAACACAAACTTTATCAGCTATTCTTAAGTCAAATTTAACTGTCTGTAAGTGAAACACATAAGTTGTTTATGAAATACTGTAATTTATAGTAAACTGCACTTAAGCATCCTTAAGTATCTTTTCAGTAAATAATTTGCTAAGTACTCAATTTTTTTCAGCAAAGACAGACCAAATTACTCCTACGTTGCCTTGCAAAACACAACTTAGTAACCCTCTTTTAGTTCTACTCCAAAGATTTTTTTCTCATTTTAGTAATATTGAAAGTCAGAAGACATATAGCTTCTTGCAGTATATTTTAAGAAAAGAACTGTACAATCACAAGACTGGCTTTGACTTTTCAGCTTTAATGATGTAAAATTTTACATGTTCCTGTACAATATTATTTTTTCTCAAAATTAAACTACATTGGGTGAACTATCATCTGACGGGTGGGACTCAACAAGTATAATACATGGGGTTGCATCAAGCTGGCAGACTGCCACCCGTGGGATTCTCTAGGGCACAATTTATGACCAGTGCTTTTCTAATATTTTTATAGATGATCTGGATGGATGAATCAAGTGTATATTAAATAAGTTTGCCAATGATACTGAATGAGGAGAATCTGTGGTCTTCTTTAAGGCTAGATCAGAGATCTGGATAGACTAGAAGGCTGGTCAATATCTAGCAGTATGAAATTTAACAAAAGGAAGTACTCTATGTCCACTTGCAACCCTACTTATATCTAGAAATTTTGGGATCAGAGGCTTCAGAGTATCACTATGGTGAGAGATCTGGCAGTTAAACTGGTGGTAAATTGACTATGAGTCAACAGTGTGCCCTGGCAGCCAGAAAGGCCAACCATGTCCTGAGGTGCATCAAATACAACATAGCTAGCCAGTTAAGGGAGGGGATTGTCACACTTTACACTGCACTGATGCAACCTGACCTCAAGCACCACGTGAAGTTTTGGGCTTCCTGACATAAGAAGAAAGTCATGTTATTAGAGTGTGTCCGGAGGAGGGCAGTCAAGATGGTAAAAGGTCTTGAGGGTAAGTCGTATGAGGAATAGATGAGGTCACTTAGTTTCTTCAGCTTGGAGAAGAGAACACTGAAGGGTGACCCAAAGGCAGTCTCCAGCTTCCTCAAGGTGGGCAGCAGAGTGGGAGATGATGATACTTCTCTCTAGTGACCAGTGATAGGACACAAGGAAATGGAATGAAGCTGCAACAGAGGAAGTTCCGATTGGACTCTAGGAAGATGAGAGAACCCTGAGAACCCTGAGAGAGTGGTGGTTGCTAGAACTGAATCCTCAGGGATGAGGAGCATCTGGATGACCCTCTTAGCCACATAGTATAGTTTTAGGTAGTTTTGCTAGGAGTCAGTGATCACTATGGGTCCCTTCCAGTTCTCAATACTATATGATTTTATGATTCTACAGATTTACCCAGTATAAAATAGTATTGTTCATTTGATGTTCGCAATTCAATTACCAGTTGGAGGTACTGATAATGTTCTTGGAGTGGACTGCCACAAAGTCTCATATTTGTTCTACAAGACTGTGTAAGTATGAAAATGTTATTACGGCCAGACTTTTTGCATCAAAAGTGGTTTTTACAATAAAAACTAATAATGTCTATACACCAACAGATTTCAGTTGAATCATACATGTTTGGTTGGTGGAGGATTTTTCTGCCCTGTCGTTAATAGGTGACTATATAAAGGCTAGTATGCTGTTACTTTTTCTGTAATATAAGTAAATACATCATTATTTTACTTAGTTTACTTATGATTCAAATTGAAGTGACCAGGAGGAGAGAAATTACTGAGAAATATGTATTTTCAACATAATTTTTCTGATTTTTGTGAAAAAAAGAAAATCCTTTTAAAGCACTCCAAAATGGTCTAGGCCTCTTCCTTAATTTATTGTTTCAGTAGTTTACTGATAAAAAAATGCCAGTAAAGAAAGCAATCTGATTCTGAGGAAGTAATAGATTGTTCTTCCATGGACACTTTTCCTGCTTTTTCAATGGTACAAATCCAGCAAACAAGAGTCACAAGTGGATATTACATATGGAACTGTCATCTGTCGCATTAGTGAGTAGAAAAATTTTAAAACCCCCAAACATTAGAAGTCGAATATTTCACCAACAAAATTTTTTCATCAAACTAAATTATCATCATTAATCACTTAATATTGATTTTTAAAAAATTTTTCTTTAAAACTGGTCTTTAATACTTTTAATACTGGTTTTTAATACTGGTTGGGTTTTTCTGTCGTTTTGTTGTTTTTTGTTGTTTTTGTGTGGGTTGTTTTTTTTTTTTTTTGCAGTTTTTCAAAATATAAATGCAGATCATAAGAAACATGGTGAGAATTTTTTTTGTCCGGATGACAGGTAACAGTTTTAAATTGAAAAAGAATTAATTTATAACACACACAAGGAAGGTATATTGTGGGGTTATTGTTTTGTTTTGTTTTTCTTCGTTTGTTTGCTTAGTTTGTTATTGTGATCATGCTGAGACAGTGGAACAGGTTGCCCTGAGAAGCTGTGGATCTGCTATTAATGAAAATGTTCAAGGCCAGGTTATATGAGGCTTTGAGCAATCTGACCTAGTGAAAGACTTCCCTGCATATGGCACTGGGGACTGGAACTAAATGATCTTTTAAGGTTTCGTTTTCTAAATCTATATTTTATACATTAGCCTATTAAATCAATTATACTTGACACATTCAAATCTCAGTTACCCCCTTGTGAATCTACTGTACTAAACAATTATAGGTCAGAATTAAACCAATCATGCATCCTTGTGAAAATTAAGTCATTTTTTTCTAGATCAGAATACATACAGGAATCTTAGAATAGAAATCTTAGAATAGAATAGAAAACTAATTTCATACACATTTTGTTCTGTTTTGGTTTTTTTTCAAATGTAGACAGAAACTGGTGGAGGCCTGCTACCTCCCACCTAATGGCATGATGGACTATGTCAGATATTGCTCTTCTTGTCAGCAGGAGATTCTTTGTGAAAACTGACAGTTGTAGTGAGATAGGACCAGGTGCCCTGAGTTATTGATGAGTGGGTGTGGGTTCACCTGTGTCTGGCCTCCCTCCTGAGCATGTGCAGGAGCAGGGGGCCAATAAGAGAGCAGCCGACACCCACGGAGAGAGCTCTCACTCTTCAGTAAGGATGGAGAAGCCCACAGCTCGAGGAGCCCCAGGAGCAGGCAAGAAGGGGTAGATCCCGGAGCCCCAGGAACAGCCCTAGGACATCGTCCAGGAATGGGCTAAGCCCCGAGGCCTCAGGATCAGCCCTAGGAGCAAGAAGGGCTCCTTCCCGCTTTAGACAGTACCTTCTACTGTCATAGCCAGAACAGTATTTCTAGGTCTGTTATAATATCAGAAACATTGATTTACCAAAGCTGCTGTTATTCTCAAAGGTACTGTACAAAAAATGGTAAATAGATGGATCCTGAAGGGGCATCTCAGGTACATAGTAATACAGTTTTTGTATACTAAGCCACATACAACTGGATATAGATAAAACATGCCTTCAAACTTCGAGTTTAGGGTAGGTATTATATAAAACATATAAATATTTCATACAAACACAGAAAAGCAACATAAATGGATGTCAAATATAATCTCTACTAAGCTGAGATGAATGCGTTTTTTTCTTTGCCTCATATTACAATTTTCTGAATTAATTTTGTACAAAAACAATTTGTTAACATTTTAGCTCCCTTACAGTGATTTTTAAAAAATGAGCAACCATCACCGTTTTGGAGGCAGTACACTGGCTAAATGCTGAAGCACCAAAGATTTAGAGACGCAGGTAGTTAGTTTCCAAAATCTTGTTTTGAAAAAAGGTTTATAATGTGTATTAAAAATATTTTTTATTAAAAATTAACATATTTGCTTTCATTATTGGTGATAACCTGTGTTCTATATGAACTTCTAAAGTTTAGGATCTATAAAATTAGTTATAAATTTAGCTAATAACCAGCATTTTGGTAAACTTATTTTTTCTACATTTATTGCAAGACTGCTTGAGAAAAGGTGAAAATAATCAGTCTAACAACAAAATGGTAAAAAGGACAGTGCACCCTTAGTTATTGTACATAATAAACTATACTATCCATGTTTTCATATTGTTGTGATAAAAGTGCTTTTAGAGAAAAATACAAAAAGGGACTTTTACTTGATATGGGAATGTAGCATAGATTTAATTTACTTTACTTTTAATTTACTTTAGAGGAAAAAGAAATATCCGTTAAATTTATATCGGCACAACATCTTGCTCTATCATTGGGTTTTCCTGATGTGATGAATATGGAAATAGTTAAGTTCCATTTTGATTATTGCAACACAGAAGAAGACAGCTTCTGGATAATTGTAAACAGACAAATTATTTTTTCATAGCTTAACTTGTAACTAAAAAGTAAGTCCAACAAAGTTTTTACTCATATTAATTAGTCCCTAACTGCTTAGGTGAAAATCTACTCACAGAAATTTTTCCAAATGCCATACATGATTAATAGTATTCAACAGACCTTGTGTATGATTTCCTAGTGATTTATATTTTCCTGAGTGTAAAAAAAATGTTGGTGTTTCATAATGCTTGATTACAAAATAAGAGAGAGAAGTGTGAAATTATTTTAATGTAATGCACTTGATAATTTTTCAGATAATACTTACCCATTGTTATATTTTTATTTCAAGAAGATTGAAATTTCTACCTTGATTGCAACTCACAGTCTAATTTAATCCAAGACAACACTGTCTTTCAATGAGATTAGAGTTACTACTTTTTTTGTTCTGTGATGATATTTTGATTTATATTTTAAAAATCCTGTGATGTTCTACTTACCAAAAATCTTGCCAAGTGTAAGAGACTTTATTGCATTGAATTCAGTGCCTGAAGTCAGAATAAACTTCATTCTTTCATTCTGGTTAACCTGCAGAATGGTGTAGTGAAGAACAAAGTAGAATATTTAAGAGGATATCAATGAACATTTGGAAAAAACAGATAAAATCATGGTTGAAAATAAAAGTAGATGAGGGAAGCACTTTTTAGTTATAGCTTAAAGACTAATCAAGAAATAGATGATTGCTCATTATAGATGTGATAGTTCTTAAGCATCACACTTCATAAGCTTTTATTTATCTTACTGATATGTCAGATTACTTCTTTTTGATCTATAAAGATGAATAAAAATGATAAATATTAAAAAACATGGAAAATTTTCTTTTCATTAAAAAATGCACTCAACATTTAGTTCACAAAGATCAAATATTCTACTGTAAATGTTCTTCCCCCAGACTAACTATAGAACTACTTGCCTTCAAGTTAGGTACCAACATATAATTAAGCAAACTCCCCTCTAGTCTCCAAACACTAACATTACATCAATTTTAAAATTTATTTTAACTTTAAAAATTAGAACATCTTACTTTAAAAATTATTACATCTTTATATGTTATTATCTACTACCAGTAAATTAAACTTTCCTAATTTATAATGGAATTTCTGCAAAAGCTTCTTTTCTTAATAGTCACATTTCTTTGATGTAAAAGAGCCAAATAAGAGTAGGCAAGTAAGCTTACAGTATTATCTTAATACTGTACTTGTTGTACTACTTGTTTTGTAGTTTCATGCCTAATTTGACCAAAAAAAAAAAAGAAAAAAAGAAAAAAATGCAAAAACAAAACAAAAAGAAAAACAAAAAAGAAACAAAACAAAAACCAAACAAAAAACCTCAACAACAGACCTTAAATAAATTACAGCAGTCATAAACATTTCAAAATTTTTGAACATTCTCACATAAGACAACCAATTGAAATTCCATACAAAATGGTGAGGAAATACTGACCTGTTGAAACATACAATCTGACTACCAAGGAGATCATCTAACATAGATTTCCACTGTGCATTATGTGTGTGATAACTTTGGCTTTACTTCAGAAATATTAAAGCTAAGTTGATTTGTGGTAAACGTCTTGTTTTATCTATTTACCGCAGGTTGGCATGGATCTTCTACTTTTTTTTTTTTTTTTTTTTTTTGATAACCTGCTTTTGATGTCTAACTGAATTACCTCTACAAAGAGCATTTCCTCCTCTCTGTTAATTTTCATGTGTTGCAGTTGTCCATCAGCCATGTTCTTAGTATTGATGCCAAAGACATCAGGATCTTCATGACTATCTAGCTTGTACCTGATCTGTAAACTTCCTGAAGGGATAAATAGAGCAAAAGGTATAGTACAATACATACACAATGGACAGTATACATCATATACAATGTTTGAGTGTCTCAGACCTGTAAACTTTTGACCAGGTGTCAGTTCTGTAGGATGCAGTCAGTGATTTTTTAGCTCAATTTCTATTTCTAATTTTCTAACTCCCGGCACACTGACTTTATGCAAATAATCACACAAAGATGCTTTCAGAGAACACAAAGGCTCTCTGGTTTCCTTGTCAGAGATTGCTGCCAGCTGTAGAGGGACTACCACTTCCTCTTTTAACATTCTTTGAAAAGTAAGGCCCAGGCCAGATCCAGGTCACTCATGAGTAAAACATGTTCCTTGTCACATAATGGGAAGGATACTACATTATTCTACATCCCAACCTGTATCCCAGAAGGCACAGGGCCTTATTTAACCACAGAATTACTGTGACTGTGCATGTGTAGTTTCATAGGTAATGAGTAAGCAACTCATTACATCAGTTGAATAAAATCCCATTTGATTAATAATGCACTTTTAAAAAGTAGTTTATTTCATTATCTATCAGGAAGATGGCAATTAAAATGTATCAAGAGTAGATGACAGCTGAATTACATTTTGAATCTCATTTCACATAAATCACAGAAATCACACAATGTTAGGGGCTGGAAGGGACCTCTAGAGATCATTGACTCCAACCCCCCCTGCCAGAACAGGACCACCTAGTTTAGGTCACACAGGAATGCATCCAGGTGAGTTTTGAATATCTCCAGAGACGGAGACTCCGCCTGTTCCAGTGTTTTGTCAACCTCACAGTGGAAAAGATTTTTCTTATGTTTACACAGAACTTCTTATGCTCTAACTTATTACCCCTTGTCCTACCATTAGATATCCCTCAGAACAGCCAGGATCCATTCTCCTGACACTCACCCTTTTCACATTGGTAAATGTTAATGAGGTCACCCCTCAGTGTCCTCCAAGCTGAAGAGACCAGAGCTTCCTCAGCCTTTCCTCATAAGGGAGATTTTCTACTCCCTTAGTCATCATTCTGGCTCTGTGCTGGACTCTCCTAAGCAGTTACCTGTCTTTCTTGAACTCAGGGGCCCAAAACTGGACATAAATTTTTAAAATTTTTTCAAAAACTTTTAATTTCACACGTTTAAAAAGATATTTTTGAAGTCTTGTACAGCATTTCCAAAGGACTTTCAGAAATAAGTATTTTAACCACCATAATTAAAAACAGACAAACAAATAAATAATAATAAAAGTTAAAATTACAAAAAAATAAGCTTTCCATGTGGAAAGCGTTGCTTGGTGCATCTGAAAATAAATAGGCTATTCAGAGCAACATGAGGACAATATTGTTTGTGGTTCACATATGACAACCAGGGTGAATCTGAGTTAGCAACTATGACATTCCCACTGTTTCCAGAGAGCCTCTCTGAACACTCACCATTTCTAATGAGAATGATTGAGAGATATTCCTTGTAGAAGGAGCTAACGTAAAGCAGTAAGCTTGGTGTCTGTGTTGTTCGGAATGCAAATGTAATTGCTTCGCTGCTCAATGTCATGTCAGCATAGAAAGAAGAAGCATGAGAGCTGGAATTTTTAGCTAAGGTGTAGTATTCTTGAAAATTGTATGTCACAGAAGTGCCAGTCCCAAAATAGGCAGAGACCTCTGAAATGAAAAAGAATTTGATGTTTAAATATCATGGAAAACAAGAATAAAGATTTTTCTGCTGCCACAAGACAAAATAAAATGTATTTTTTAATTTTTTATAAAGATGAAAAAGAAATAGAAGTGGAACTAGTATTTAGAACTAGAGGAAAAAAAAAAAAAGACCAAACCTGGGCACAGACATGTGTCTTAAATATCTGTTACATCTGAAGCACTGCTGCTTTTTGTGTAGTGTTGAACATGCTTTCAAGTTTTTTCCTGTTTTTCATATCTTTAAGACCCATATATCCCATTCTGCAAGATATATAGCCCAGTATCTACTGCTCCTACAAAAAAGGGTGCACCAGTTTGAATCCTAACAGACAGATTAAACCTGACCACACCTGAAACACATTTGTGGAAAAAGAGGATGAGTAGAAGAAAGAAAAAGAGAACAGAAACTGGATTATGGTGTTTGTTATGAATGAATCACTAATAAAGGGATTCTGTATCTCTGTGATTTCTCATGGAAATTGTCTGCTACAGTTACCTCCACATTTCAGAAAAAATTCTGGAAATCCCTGTAATTTGGCTCAGTCTCTTTGACAGCAGGTGATTGAAAGTTATTACTGTAGACCAGACTCCACTTTCAAAAAGAGAAACTACTTCACCCCTGCAGAACAATTATCATGGTGTGTGACCATTTGTCTCTTCTGCTACATTTTGAGGAGGGGAAATAAAGTAGCATTCCACACTCAATATTATTAGCTGCAGAGCAATGGATATGGAAGGACTTCATAACAGTCCTTTAATCTTGCAGTGGCAGTGGTAGCTGGACAGATACTGTAGCCACTTATTTAGAGGCACATAGATTTACAACATTTAAGACATTGGGTACTTTCCAGAATGCATTTAATACATGGAGGAATTAATTTTTATCAGATAAGAATTATATACATTTTATGAAAGTTCTAGATATAATTCAAACTTGACAACCTGTGATTATAGGCCAGTATGACACCATCACCAAAGAACTCCTTTAGGATGACTGAAAACATGGATTCAGTCTTGTTTCAAATGATCTTATTTTTTTATAGCAGAAAGAAGTTTAAGGGTCCTGTGTTAAATTATTTATTTTTCAAATTTAATCTTAGTTTTAAGATTAGGATGAAATAAGAAATTTAAAAGTTTACAATAAAACTGCTGTTCTTAGCTTTATTCTAATATTAAAGAATCACAGGAGTTGTGTAAAAATACAGGAAAAATGCTGGTTCTTTCAGTCACTGAAGTTTCTTCTTCAAACAGTATAACATTAAATGCATCTTTGGAAGACAAGTGTTTACCAAACTTACCTTTACTAAACAGATTCAGCTGAATGTTTCTCTACATTAATTAAAACAGAATTATTTTGCAAGTATTTACATATATCTTTAAAGAGCTGTAAAGATTTTGTTCTTGAATATATTGTCCTGCATTTAATAATTTCTAAATCTAAAAGATATGCTTGCCTTTCTTACAGAATGGACCAACATAGGCAGAGAAAGTGCAGTCACAGGAGAATCCATTGTACTTCTCTTTACATTTTCCACCATTGTGACACAGGTTACCATAGCTGCTACAATGTCCAGGACAGCCTGGTTCAACTCCTGGTGTTATTTTTGCTCTTTCTTCCAGGTCAAGGGCCATTCCATTCAATTTTAATGAACGAATGCATCCCAAAAATCCTTTTTGCCTGGATGCTGTCCCACCTGAAATAAATTCATATGAATTTTTTAAAATTTAGAAGAACTGATGTGTCAAAATCTCTTTTGGGTTTACAACCCCTGAAAATCTACTCAAACTTCCAAGGTATAAACCCATGTATGTGAAAATATTTACAAATAGCTTTAAAACCATATCTCATTTCTTTTTTGTCAAATAATCCAAGTTAACCCTCTAAGATTTTAATGGAAAACAGATATTTTGCACAGAAAGATACCATGATATGATTTTCCTTTTCTTTTTAAAGAGAGAGAGAGAGAAGAGAGGACGAGAAGAAAGAGGAGAAAAGAAGAGATACAGTGAGGGAAAAAAGAGAAAAGAAAAAAAAAAAAAAGGAAAGGTACAGCCATATATATATATAAGATTACTACCTATAATTCTTATGTATTTCCACTTAACTTTTGGTTACAGGTTTCAATAGATGTGATGATCTCTTGTTGTTTTATGGGAAATCTTATCTTGACATAGCTGCTGCTATTTACAGACATAATGGCATAATATCACCTAAAAATATGAAGATTTTTATATTGTTTCTGCTAAAATGAGCATTTTGATAGCAACTTTAGGCTTCAGTACTTCTGTCTTTTTAAGAAAACCAGAGTATATGCATCTAAGAAATAATGGGTGTTTTAGCCTGAAGAGATCAAAGTATTATGCTAATGAATGACTGATGGGTGACTAGGGCAGATTCTAGGCAAATGAGATGACATTTAATTAGCATGCACCCTCTAATGTCATTCTCTGCACACTGTGTGTTTCCTTTTTCTCTAGATACTTTCACAGACTTGGGCAGAATACCCCGAGTCTCTACCTGTGAACTGTCAGTGGAAGTACTTGAACAGTTAGTTTCATTACTCCCTTCATTGAAGAAAATTGTATTTAACTGAAGGAGGAAAATAGCTGACAAAGAATTGTGAAAAAGAAAATGCTGCATTTTCAAGAGACTTTTACCTCATTACAAAAATAAACTATACACCATACTGATCCACACAATAGTATGTGACTTGTTGCAGAAAAAGATTACCCAGAAAAACTTACTTCAGTAGGAACAAACACATGCAAATTGCATTCAGGAAACACATGACACAAATGATTGAAACAAACCATTGTGATTTGTCATATCACACTTCAGAAACACTGTTTTGACTGAATAAAATTAAACAAATGTCATTTTTATCAGTTCTGCTCCAAATTATTTCCAAGTAACTGTAAAAAATCCTAGGGGACTTCAGGGCACATGATGCTATAGTGAATGTTACTTCATTTTACTCCCCGGATATCCAAGACTTTTCAGAGAGGAAAAAACTCACAACACCAGAAACAAAACAACAGAATCAGTTTTGCTAATACAATTATTCATTTGAATATTATATAAAGAAAAGAAGTTGGAAAGCTTGTAGGTAATTGGTTTTGAATTGTCACCTTCATACAGAAGATGAATGTAAATAAATTTACTAGAAATTTTTGACAAAAAAACCCAAACAACCTCCCCCTCAAAAAAACCCCACATCCAAATAAAAAATAATCCAAAACAAACAAACGAACGAAACCAAAAACCCCCTCCAAACAACCCAAAACACTCCATTTAATGGCCAATTACTTTATAGGAATTTCAAGAAATTGTAGCTGTCAATATGGCTTAGGATAATATTACATTGTTTGAGAGAGGGGTCAGAAGAACCAGAGATCAGTACATTGTCAAAAGCACTAGGAAACTGTTTAGGCTTGATGTTACCATTAACACTTGAAGAATTACAATTTCTTAGTTTGGCTCCACAGATCAGACCTTGCCAACACAAAATTATCTAATTTGAACTTATAAATATAATGATACAAATAGAGTTTAAAACCAAAAAATATAAAATTCTTCAATCTTAGGTCTTGTATTCATTTACCATCTTTGATGCCTGTTGTGGGATAGTTCAGAACTCCTGTCCAAGTACGGAAGGTCTTCCCTCTCCATTTAATTTTTTCCTAAGGATTCAGTTTCTGTAGCTATCATTTCATAGCACAGTTCCTTTTTACTACACTCTTGCCCATCATGTAGAGATTGAAATATATATTCATTTAATATGATATGTTTCCGAGAATACCTGTTTAGAAGTAGGGCAGACCACATTCTTTTATAGTGTCTACCATACATATATACAAGAAACTTATAAATTAGTAATTAGAAATATTATTTTAAGAACAATACCATGTACATGATACATAGATCTTCATAGCTCTATGTAATAGCTAGATCAATATTAATTATGTTTTTATATTCCATTTCTCCTTTCCAATCTTGTATCTAAATGCATTAATGTATTTGCTAAAGTGCAAAGGCAGAAATATTATGCTTCTTTTAAGCTCTCATAGTTTAGACAGAATTAACCATAGAACCAGATTTTTCCTTGTTATGTGAAAGCAAACAATAATTCCTTTCTTTTGTTTTCAATACCAAGAAAACACAGTCTGATTATCTGATTAAATTCTGTAGCAAACAGAAGCCAGCAAAGATAATGTTCACAGAATGGTTTTGGTTGTAATAGACAAAGGTCTATCCATCTACTTCAACCCCCTGCCTCGGACTGGGACATTTTTCATTAGATCTGGTTGCTCAAAACTCTGTCCAACCCAGGACCTTTGATATGTCCTTTGATAGGACATTCACAGCTTTACTGGGAACCTGGATAAGGAGAGACAAATAAATTTCCTTGAAATTGCAGGAAAATAATAGCACATCTTCCTTCATTTGATGACATAATATCAAAAATGGTGCAAATGAGGATCCTTTAGTTGTTCTTCAAACAAAACTAAAAAGAAAATTCTGGTAGAAAGCTCCATGGATTTTTCTAAAAATTTCTCATCCTATCATACCAGTTTCAAAAGGCCCAGTAACCATCTTCTTTTCTTTCCCCCTACCCGCACCTCCCCCTCCCCCCCTTTTTGTTTTTTTCCTTTATCTTGTAATATTTTCATTATGGTAGCTAGGGATTATTCTGTTGAATGAATGCCTACCTACAAAAAGCTGGCTGTTGAGCTGCAAGCGAATATGCCCATCAGGTGGAGCAGTGTGTGACCTTTGAGGAAGCTGATCAACTTGCAAGGATGCCTCTTTGATGTTTCGTTCAGCTTTCACATAATGCCACTGATTGTCATTTAAGGAAGTGAGTGACTGCACTGAAACTTCACTAGGTCCATTTCCAACGTCAAAAGAAAAAATCACTTCAGATGGAGCTAGAAAGAGGACAGTAAAAAAGGACATTTAAATTATATAATATTTAAGTCTTTCACAAAATGACTAAGTGGCAGAACAAGTTACTCTAAGGTCTAGCCTACTGCTTAATGGGTTACTATTGATTGATTTATTGATTGTTTGATTGATTGTGTGACAAAAGTTTACTTCAGAAGTCTTATCCTCTAAGTTCCTTCCACTTTGGCCAATCTTTAGGCAGACTAATGCTGCATGCTTACAGTCCCCTGGTCTAGTCACTATAAGGTATTTTTTCATAACAGCTGAACCTGAGAAAGAAAAACAAAACGAAAAATACATATAGCTTCATGTGCTATAGCATTTGCTGTTTCAGTTAAAATAAGATAATAATATAATAATGGGCATTAAATTTTTAAAATTAATGCCTTGTAATAAATTATCTCTTTTGCAAAAAATCAGCAATGTTTTGTACAATAATAATAAATTAAGGATGTCCAAAAGCTGTTTGTCAGTAAAATTACTTTTAGGATAAATTTTTTTCATTTGGAGAAAGTTGACAGATCAGTCTCCCCCTACTGAGGGGTAAAAGAAAAAAAAATCAAAATCAAAAGCAGAACAACTACACATTAGGAGAATAAAAGCAATAGAAACTCCATGTAACCAGGCAAAACAGACCTGAAAATAATGTTAAACTTTAGATTTTAAAGGAAAGGAAATGTATTTTTTATTTTGAAACAGTACATGAAGATGAAATCTAACTGATTCTATAAATACATAATATTCAAGGTGTTTAATATATATTTTTTTTTTTAAGAGAGAATGGTAGCTATGATGGAGGAGCATTTTGCTCATTTTTGACTGATACACATAGTTCCAATTCCACTACAAACATTCCTAGCTATGATGCATAAAAAAGAATAGGTCTGTCTATTCATTGAATTAGGATGTTTCTGGAGGGGAAAAAGTGCATGCTGAAAATTAACAAAATAAAGAGCTTTTAAGATGCTGAAAATACATACAAATTCAGCCTTTCATTTTCTCTCATACCACAGTAGTCACAAGTAGTATAAAACCCACAAATATACAGTAGCTTGTATGTTCATAGGTAAATGGAACAAGTAACGAGTTTGTCTGTGTATATTTATTCTAAAAAACTAGTTATGATCTTCTGCCAACTTCCTGAATACCAGTAGCTCTCAGAAGTATTTTTTTAGCATTTACATGAATTAAATGTTTATTTTCAAAATGGAAATTAATTCATCAGACAAGAATGTCATCATTGCTTCGAAGATTCTCAACAGAAGTGCTGACTCAGTACATTCTCTTCATTATGTAACACTGTGATTATAATGCTATTGTATTCACCTGTTCACAGAATTTCCACAAAATGCTGTTGAAAATGATATTTTTCAAAGCCATCACTATGGTTTGTGATAAAAAAATAATTAAACATTGCTCAGTGTTCTGAAATTAAACTTCCTACAGAAGAGAACACAGTAGTCTTTTCTGTGTTGTTTCTATTATGTAAGACATTAACATTGGCAAATAAACAAGAAAACAAAATGTTTTACATTTTAAGAAAGATGCATTAATGTTTCTATATCCTATATTCTATAGTAATATATTGCATTATGTGAAATTATTTGAAACAACATTTTATGCTTTGAAATATTCTCCCTTTTAGAAATGAGCAATATAAGACTAAAATGTTGAGTCAGCTAAGAGAAAGCTTTCATTCTGTATTAGTCATCTTGCTAAATTTAGTGAGACATATAATTTTCTCTTGTACAACAAAAAATATTGTGTAAAAGTCTAAACATTTAAGTATGCAAAAAGGATATTTAAACATAAAAATAAAAATAAAAATAAAAATAAAAATAAAAATAAAAATAAAAATAAAAATAAAAATAAAAATAAAAATGAGGAGGTATGACTAAGTAAGGATACCATGACACAGAAGATCTGAGTCACGCATTGCAACTGAGTCAATCTCCCAGCAGCCAGATGTAATACCTGGTCCTGGAATTTGGAGGGAGACAATGCAGTGGCAGGAATGTAATGAGAAAGGGAAGGAAGAAAAGCTTGAGCAGTCAGGAGCTGATTACTGTGCTCTTAGATTACGAAACCTCTGGTGCAAGAATTATCCTTGAAGATATATTTTTATAATTTCAGTGGTGGAATTTTGGGGGGAATTATAACGCTACAATAGCAGTATTAACAGTGGTAAAGCAAGAGAACAGTTTTAGAAAATTCTCCCTTTAAGTTAATTGTAATTTAGTCCTATTGAAAACAATAATAATAAAAACAACAACAACAATAATGATAAGATCTTACAGGATAACTCTATCCTTATGAAGTCCTGAATTCCCAGGTTCTCTAAAAACACTCCTGAAGAAGCAGTAGTTTTAAAGAAAAATGAGACATCCGCGCTGAGCTCTCCATGGAAGGTAGGGAAATGCAGGTAGGATGTCTCTGTGTTGAAGGATGCTGAATTCCAAAATGTTCCTGGTTGTGAAAATAAAAGATGTGAAGTGATAGATAAACAGCTGTATTAAACAAATGAAAGTGCCCAAGTTTCAACGGGTTGCAATGTTCAGAGTCTAATTTCTGAATAAGCCTCTTGTGTAGCTTTATAAAGAAAAACTAGGGTTTCTTGAAGTCACAGAAAGTGATTTGGCAAGAGTAATTACCATCAGTTCAGACAATTAATGTGAAATGAAATGTCTGACATCTCAGCTAGACAGTCCGGTTAGTATTATCATTCCATAACAATTTTGAATTAAGTGTTATACCTACATTATCTGGCATAAGCTATAACTCTGACAGTTGTGTATATTTCTCATATAAAACACAAAAGAGTTTTGTTATTTTTGTAGTCTAGTGACGCTTTACCAGGTACCACAGAGAAGGTAGGATACAGATCGTAGTAATGTCTGTGGAAGGAATAATAAAATAAACTAAATATTTATGAAGTTATCTTCATCTAACTGCAGTTTAGAAATTAATACGCATTCTTATTTACATAAATCCAATGACAAGCCATTAAAGCTGGTATTTAATTATAATCCCTTAAGATTTTGTTCTTGATTATTAAAAAGCTTATGTAAATCTCTAATAGCACCCTCCTCTAATAAGAACATAATCTGAATCTATGCTGTTCACCTAGAAGTACCTTGTTTTGATTGCCGAATTCTTAAAGATGTATCTGTATTTCTTTATTAAGTTGTATTGCTTTCTAGATCAAATGAGACATTCAATAACTTCCTGTGTAATTGTGTAAGACCAATTCACATTTTGCTGATAATGCTGTAATCTGAGTTTAAATACTATGCAAAATTATATTTCCTCCAGACACTGTGTTTTGGGGGACAGTGGGAGGGAGGAGGGAAAATAAATAAAAATTTGCAAGTTTCTCTCTCATCTGCAATATTAATGATACAGTCGACAAAGAGGCCTGGTCCACAGACCAGCAAAGTAAAATCAAAGTCCATTTACTCATTTGGTTTTGGATTTCTCACCCAGAAAAGGAACATTGCAGGAGATTCATACATATTATGTCAATTGCTTTCTCTGACACTTGCCACTTGGGAATACTGCAAGCCACCACAAATTAGAGCAGCCATCAGGACAACTTTTACATGGCAGGGCAGAGGTGGGAACAGATGGCTTAGGCTGGGAGAAGAAACTCTGGCTTGGGACCTAGCTCTCCTTTGCTTCCTGATGGTGTCCTTGGAGTTATCCTGTGCAAAGTGAAGTCATACAAGGCAGTGACCTTACATATTGGGATCAGTTTTATTCACTTATGTTATGTCATTTATTTTATTTATTTAAGTTCAATTGTTTCAGGTCATGGCTCCCATAGAACAAACTTCACCACAGTTATGACACAAATATATATAACAGTGATTTAAAAATAATGGGCTGGTTGTTACGAGTAAATTCAAATGCAATAGGAAGTTTAATACTAGTAATTTATACAAAATTGGTAAACATTTCTAGTAATTAAAAGAGACACAATAGTGACAGTAGTAGTCTAGTAGAGTAATGATGCAGTTAGCTTCAATGAAGCTTCTGAATGATCTTTGTAAAGATCCTGGGGGAGGGCAAGGACAGGAAGTTTTATTCTTTCTCTTAATTTCCTGTTTTCTCTTATCTAGCTGTTCTTTTATCCAGCTCTGAAAATTGTGTTATTTATGAATGTTAAACTGCTGTAACAATACAGCATGTCAAATATAGATCTAGCAAAAATATATTGCAAAAGTGTATTACAAATTATCTTATGGTGTTGTAACTCAGGGTGGGAATAGAGTTTCTTCCCTTTACAGAATTTGGCTCGCAGTCTCCTTTTTAGTTTTCTGGAACTGCCAAGCACCATGTAGTTAGAAAGTCAATGATTTTAACATTTTTTTTTAGTAGAAAGTCAGCAGCCTTCCTATGAGTAAAAAAAAAAAATAATCATGTTTGTTATAAATTAAACAGCATCATTTTGACATGGCAAAAATTATTTTAGCTTTTGGCATGTATCAACTAGTCTTCCTAACTAGAAATTTTACCATGAAAAAGGGAAAAATGAGATAAAGAGATAAATTAGCTATTAAGATAACAAAATTAACTCTCAAAATAACTGTGCACTATTTGTGCCAGTGGAAATTGTAGAATGCTCCAAATTTTCATTCAAAGATAATTTTTTTTTGATATGTTTCAATTCTTGATACCCCTAAGTGTTACACCACTCATTCGTTCATTGTGAAACTTCAGGGGTACAGTGAGTGAGAGAGTGAGAAAGAGAAAATAAAGGTCTTAAGTTGCAAAGCAACATTTTCTGTATTTCTATATTTTTTTACTAGCCTTCCCTCTCTCCAAACAAGAAAGAAAATGCTGAATTAAAATGACAGAAAACATACTACTCTTCTGACTACTACTCTCTGATACAGTTAAGGCACACTGCTAATAATCTGGAGGTGCTAATTGTATTTCTAAAGCAGCTGTAGTCTTTGTGAAGAGATCATTTTAATATACTTTCCAACTTTCACATATTCTTCCTCTTAGACAAATTTTTTGAAACACTTAAAAGATACTGAAAGACCTTCCAGCTGAGAGTTTTCTTCTATGTAAGAGCCAGCTTCTGATCTCTCTTATATCAACTGGATCCTTGAAAGTCGCTATAATGTAAATGTGATCAGATTATAAATGCATAACTGTAGTAAAGTTGGGAGTTCATATTGTAGAAAGAGTGCTTACTGTAAATTTTAGATCCTATTAACCTTTAATTGGTTAAACTACCAGTACTTGATGAAAACATTGCCTGTTGCCTTTGATATGATCCTCTGTATCTGGCCTCTTAATTTGATTTTTAAATTATGTGATAATTTATTATTGTATCGTAATGGGTTTTTTCATTTATCTGTTTGTTTTGTTTGGGTTTGGTATTGTTTTATTTTGGAAGTGGAGTTGGGAAGGCGAGATTGCTTCATTTTATTCCTGTGTAAAATCAAGTAGGAAAATCATCACTTCCTATAATGTTTTAGTTATCTATATTTCTTTCTATATTTGACCAATATTTATGTCAGCATTGCCACCTGTAAACCAATGGAGATGCCTCTTTTTAATTTAAACCATAGCACTTCTGTCTGTTAATTGTACAAAGGTTGATTTTGTCCTATTATGCTTTAAAATCTTTTCTGATACATGACTTAGTTGACATAGGTTAACTGAATCTTAACCTTCATTATATTTAGACATATTTTTCAATTTTACATCAGCAGTGCTGGCATACAATTTATTAGATGTATTGCATTGCACAGCAGAAAAGGGAATACAGAATTGAACTAGTTATATACTTCAAACATGGTAGAAATGGGTAAATGTTGCTCACATGTATAGAACTGAGTGTCATCAAATCCTGTGGTCTAACTTCTTTAAAAGGTCGTATTTGTCTATCTGTATAATTACTACTTTCATCACACTTCAGCATCGTAGCTATCTCTATCAAAGTGCTGAGAAAAAAATCATCTATATCTGAATAGAACTATAAATATAAAAAGAATTATACTGATATTGGTTTTGCTATTATTTCCCTTATATGAGTTTACTCTTTCCTGTTTTGTTCTCGTTTCTTTAAGTTAGACACTCTATTGAAGATAGTCAGCTCATAAAATCTATCATAAAGAAATTAAATTACTAATATTAAGTAAGAGTGAAAGCTAAAAATATGCAATGAATATGCAACTTCTACCAAACTACATTTGAGTTCTCATACAGGGCTTCTTAAAAGTACTTAATGATCTAACTCTACCTTGGAAACCTAGTCAAGGGAGAGTGGTTTATGACACTTCAATTCAATGAAGTATTTATGAGCCTACATAATTTTGCTATGGGAATAAAAAATTACTTTTGCACCTAAGTATCTATCCTCTATGGAATATATTATTGATGCAATAAGATATTTATATAATCTGGGTTTGGATTAATGAAGTAATAAGTGTTTCAAAAACAAAAGCAAACTATCTACTGCACTTTTTTATGGTAGGCTAGTGAGTTATTCTGAAGAATTTTTGTCAGAAGGGAAAAAACTGCCATCCTTAATAAAAGGATATAATCTATGAAAACTGTAGAATTCAGATAGGGACAGAAACATAAATAACCAATAAACTCTCTAGAAAATGTTCAAATCACACTTGTGAATTTGAATATTTATTTTTCCTTGTTTGACAAGAATTGTGAGAGATGGGTATTTGCTACTCATTCTTTTTTCTGTTTTCCACTTATTCAATGGTGCAGAAGAAAATAAGTGTTACTAAAATATTTAAATATACCCTCATGGGTGTCTGAATTCTCAGAATAAAATAAAATTTTTAAAAAATACTAATAATAGCTTACTTCTTTCCCACAGATTCAAAGTGTTGCTAATATAATTGCTGATCATACAAAGAGTTTGTACTTAATTAATCAGTTTAGTCCAGTATGAAATTTAACATATAGAATCCATACATTACTGCAACTCATGTCTCTTTACATTCTCTGAAGTACTGAATTTGAAAAAAAATTATTAAAAAAAATATTGCTGATATATAAAGACTGTTGCAAAAACTCTAGTAAAGTCATACACAGCCGCTTCCAATATAATGGCTGAAATAATAGAATAGAATATTTATGGTAACTTATATAATACATTTGTGTTGTATATGAGAATTTTTTAACATAACTTATCATATATTTAATGTATAATCTGTTATATATTATATATTCTCTAACACATATTTTATATTGTAATATATATATATAAAAGCATATATGATAATATATTACATATATAGGATATATGACACATGACAAAAAATAAGTGAAAAGATTATATAGCTTACTGTATGATTCTTCATACTTACATATGCTATTATGTATTATTGTACCGTTAATTTTTACTCAACACCTTCTTGCACTGTTTTCTGTCAAAATTCTATGATTTTTGTTGTAAATTATCAATTGTTTTTTCAAAATTTTTTCTCCTACTTTCCTAAACCCAAGCTGTCTCCTTCTGTCTTGTTCGTTATAATGTAAACAGCTAAGAAAAATTACATTACTATTGCTCTTACTAAACAATTTAAGTGAATGCTCCTTTTCAAGTTTTTTTCTGTACTTTTATCCTTGCCTGTTGTGTTCTGAAAGGCCTTTTCATGGAGACTATTTCCGTCCCAAACTGCTTCTTTCTGAAGTAAAATTCTTTAATATTTTCTGACATTACAAAATTCTTTATCTGACATTCAGACTCTGAGTTCTTGTGCTTATTCTGATATTTTAAAATTCTCTACTTCAACTTGTCTAGAAATCCTGTGATTTTCTATTATCAGTGTGAAATTTATCATCAATTCAATCACTCAGACTAAGCAAACACCACACAAAGGCAGGGAGGTGAATGAGTGTGTGAACAGCTTGTGTGTTTTAAACATTCACCCTGGAGAGATAGTTGGCTTCTGTGTTTTAAGACATGACATAACTGGGGCCAGGTTCTGTAACTATTAGTAGTTGAGAATTTGATGAATACTGAAACTGAGATTCCCCCACTTATTAGTACAACATAGGCTGTAAATAATTGTATTTCATTACTGTAATTGTCCCTGGTCACAATGTTGGCCTGTTGATATGTAAGAACAGCCTGAGGATTATTTTCTCAGTGCTTATTCCACTCTACTCACCACTTGGGAGAAAACATCTATGTACTGTCTCCAAATTTAGGCCCTCCAGTACAGGAAAAATATTGATAAACAAGACTGAGCATGAGAAGGCCACCAGAATGTTCAGGTATGGATCACTTTTCCTGCCTTTCGGGCTAAGGAACCAGGGCTGGTTCAGCCTAGAGGAAGAATAGCTTTGTGGGGAATCTGACAGCAGCCTGATGGCTCCCGCCTAAAGAGAATTTTTCAATGATGTGGAGCCAAGTTCTTTACATCAGTGTAAGGTGCGAGTATCAAAGACTATGGGCATAAGTTGAACAAAGAGTGTTTCAAGTTTGAAGTAAAAAGATATGCTCAGTGAGGACAGCCAAACAGCAGAGTAGGCTGCTCAGAGAAGTTCTGGCTTCATCCTTGGATTCTTCAAGCCTCTATCTGACAAAGGCTTGAGAGAATCACAGAATAACAGAATCACACAGAGACACCTGGCCTGAGCTCACAGCTGATTCTGCTGCAAATACGAGACCTTCTTAGGTTGTTTTTACTTTGAATTTTATCATAATCCTATACTGTAACCCCATGATTTAATGGTTCTTTCATACATATGATAAATGGTCAGCTTATAATCATATATCAGACATTTGAAAAGGAAGCACCCAACAGAGTGAAGTTTTTTCTCATAAATTTTCATGAGAAAATTAAAATGCAATGCTATAACACACATCTGTTAACAAATCTTCCAGATATAATTACCTGACAAGTCACAGGAATGAAAGTAGAGATGACATGAAAATAAACACATCCTACTTATCTATCTATATTTATCTATCTATACAGTCTCTTGAATGAATCTCAAAGTATAAATAGATACTTCTTTACTAGTATTCATTTTATATTATTAATAAAAGCTGAAGAAATTTAAAAAGAAAACAAAACATCATAATAGCGGTTTATAAGTATTTGAAATAGTGAAGTTAATGGCAACTCATAGGACGGTATTTGATGTAAAAAAAAGAATTTTATTAAGTATTTTTAACCTTTATTCAGCCATAGGCAAAATACAAATCCACTGTTTTTTTGTCAGTGGAATTTAGTGAAATCAGAAATGTCATCACAGATATTCAATAAAATATCAATTTTTTTTCCAGTTTTTTCATTATCTTTAAATTATTTCTTTGAATATGATACTTTTCTGGTTACTTCATACATATTCAGGATGTATAAACTCCATATTTTGAATTACATTACAATTTTCTAAATTTTAAATTCTTATGTGTTTAAGTTTTTCTCATAGATAGTGCATATACTGAATGTACATCTCATAGTATAGGTCTCCTAATGCACAAATACTCAGAGGACTTACTACGCATAAGGTTTGGTGATGAAGGTACACACACAGTTTGCCTACGACAACCCCAGGCAGCATTTTTACAGGGTGAGCACAGAGTAAGACAAGAGGGCATGGACCTAAGCTCTGCCAGGGGAGGTTTAGGTTAGATATTAGGAAGAAATTCTTTACAGAGAGGGTGATCAGACATTGGAATGGGCTCCCTGGGAGGTGGTGGATTCTCCATCACTGGAGGTTTCTTAGAAGAAACTAGATGTGGCACTAAGTGCCATGGTCTGGTACCTACAGTGACAGTGGATCAAGGGTTGGACTTGTTGATCTCAGAGGTCCTTTCCAACCCATCTGATTCTATGATTCTATATTTAGTGAAGGATATGTTTCTCGCAAGATAAGATAACATGTTCTGAGTTGCCCTTCATATAATTCTTTATTTGTAACTTAATTAAGGTTGAGGGAAAACACTAGCGTTTATAGTGAAAATACCTGTTTGAAAATTATACCTATTTGTGCCTTCATTATTGGTGTGTATCATAAAAGAATCTATTTCACAATTCTATCCTGGTTTGCACTGGGTCATGTAGCTTTGCCTTTTTTGGATCTAATGTCTAAAGGAACTGGATGATGTTTTTACAAAAGTGTATCTTAGGCTATTTAGCAAGCATTTAAAATTTATTGTGGTGAAAACCCATTGTTGCTTAGTAAAACTCTGCAGCTGCTACTTACTGTCTCCACGGCAAAGCAGAGGCCCCAGTTTATAAGCTGCTTCAGAATTTGGTCTGTCGGTGTCTGTGATAACAATTTCAGTTACTGGTAAATGCTCCTTGTAGGAGAGGAATCCAGTATCATTAGTCCTGAAAAGGTAAAACAAAAGCGACAGCTATCCTAAATGTTTCTGATGAACATTTCATTATACTTTACACATTCATGGGAAAAAGAAAATAATTAAAATATGAAAAAAGTGCTGCATAACTCTGGCTAATACAAGCAACTGTGAATATATCAGTACCATGTTTTAGTATTGGTATTGTGATCATTTGACATGAATGAAACAATTTCATGGGAAGTGGGTAGATTTATGGTTGCAATTGTCTGCCTAAGCATTAGAAAACTGGTTTTGACATAAATGGGTATGTAACTGACTTCATAAGGTGATGTGTTTGCCCGTGTCAGTAATTTTATGTTGCTACGGACATGTCAGATCTACAATAGCTTGTCTCTTCTTTATTAAAAGGCTTAGTATAACTTTCAAATAAGGCTAATTTTTTTTTTCCACCTTGTCAAAAAATAAAAAAGTGAAAGAAAATTACAAAGTCATGCTGAGTGCACAGGAAAAAGAGCTTCTATATAACTCATAGGCAAAAAATAGGCAACCTACCACTCAGAGCACACATCCAGTAACTTTTTAAAAATCTTTGTTAACTTAGTGTCAGAACTGTACTTATAAATCTTGTAGTCACCAATTTTGTTCCTAATTTTTTTTTCTCCTAGACCCATGGAAGTATTCAGTCACTGAAGACTATTCTGTAAAATTCAATCTTCCTCTTACTCCATTCATAGCTGAATCTTCTCTTTAATGGGCAAAGCAAATAGCTCAGAAACAACTGTACAAACTGAGAGAGAGAAGACAATCTAGACCTCACACTGCTTATAGCTTAAATGTGAGACACACACCTCAAAGCAAGCAAGAAACATTTCTCTAAGAACATGGTTGAGTTTAACAACCCTTTTGATCAGCACGCCATGAGTTCCTTGTCCTGAATGAAATAGTGATTCTTTTCTCTCCTTCCCACCCCCCCTTCTTTTACAAACATTAGCACCTTCCCTGCATGAATTTTCTGTTTCCATCCTGGAGCTACGTGTACAAAAAATGAACATATTTTTTCAGAAAGCTTTTTTCTGTAACTGAGTAATGAAAAAAACAAAACAAAACAAAAAAAAAGTGCTAATTTTTGATGTACAAGTGAAAACTCTAAAGTTTAGAAATACTTCTATCCTTTTAGAATAGGATTCCATATTAGTGCTTTGCTTTGATGATAACAACAGCATACAATTTTAATTACCTAAATTGTAAATGACAAAAAAGGGAGAAAAATAACTAAATTTAAAAATGTCGTTAAATTTATGCTAATACTTAACTGATTATTTAAAGTGAACTGTTTAACTATGATTACTCAGTGTTCTAAAACTAATAGCTGAAGTTTTAAAAAAGATTAAAGTTTATGTCTTAATACATAACTAGGAATATACTAAAGAACTAGAAAGTATCTCTATAAAATTAAACCCTCAGAATTCAGAGGGAAAGAATTAGCAATAATAATGCATATTGCTAAAATTTTGTAAGAAAATGTGTTCTGTGTCAAAGAAGCGGGTGACACTGTGGTAATTTTAATTTAAAACAGCCTTGTATTTTAAATGTTCAGCTTCTTTATTTACTTTCCAGGAAAAAGTAATGTATATAATCAACTGTAGAAAGTCACCATTCATCTCTGTCTGCATCACAGTTGCAGTAGTGTTGGGAATCAATGCAGGTACCCTCGAATCCGCAAGCACATTTTCCTACAGCAGGAAAGGAACCTCCCCAGTAAGTCTGTGTTTCATTGGTTCTTCCAATCCACCAGCTCAATGGCATCCCGTCTGAAAGGTAGGTTAGAGAAAATCAGTGGCCAGTCTTTCTAACTCAAGCAACTTTCCAAAGGGTTAAGCAGAGAAAAATCACCTCTCAGATCTAAAATATTTTAACAGCAACTGTTTACCTTTAAAGTCTACCTTTACTTTTTAAGTAATTATTCATTTTAATATGTAATTATCAGGTATTAAATTATTGTCACAGCTTTTGCTTGCATTAGTGGAAAAGGGAATTCACAGACAATCACTTAGCTTATTTATGTAATTTGTTTTTAAATGTTCCATGAAAACAAGAGATACCATTGTCAAAAAAAATCAAGATAGTTTGTGTTTCCAAGTAAAGATCCATTTCAGACCATCAAACAAGAAGCAATGGAGTGAGAAGTTTTACTAGAAAGCAATGCAGAAATTATCTCATCCTACTACCAAGAGTGCTGTAGACTATTATTACCCATTTCTGCGATGAACATTAAGTAGCTGAAGAGTGAAATCAGAAATGCCCAAAGACAGCCTTGGGTCACAGGCAGCAGATTCAGAATTTGTATACTTAGACACAGCAGAAATCATATTAACAATCCTACCATAAGAAAATTGGTACATCTGATGAACATAAGTGAGGTTTCCCAAGCCTATTACACCTCTGTATCGTTCATCCCATCCCCATTTTTTGTAGCAAAATGGCAAAACTGAGTACTTCCTTAATGTTACAGTACTGAGTACTGCAGATTAAGGTTTAAGACTGTGCCAAGCAGGCACAGAAATATATATTGAACAGATGATAGGAAACATAAAAAAAAAACCAAATCACCTAAAATTAGAAATAAGAAGGGTGATATATGCATGAGAAGAAATCAAGACATGAGAAGAAATCAAGAACTGTTAAATTAGAGTTACTTATAGATGCACATTTATTCACTGTTGAAGCTCCAAGTTTTCATCAGCAGGCCCCAGAAACAAATTGAAATATACCCTAATCTCAGCTTTACTTAAAATTGTCACTGTTTATTAAATCTCACTCTAGATTCTCACCAGATAAGGCCTCTCTGTTACATTGACAGTCTCTTGAATTTGTAAACATAGTAATTGCATTCATTACCACACAACTGCAAGCCCATCAGGCCAAAAAATAGCGTGAGAGGTTTCTGGGAAAGTCAAACTTGCATAAGAGCACCTATGCCTGTTATAAGTGTTTGTGCTTGTGAGTCATCACAGAAGGAAGAAAACCTGGAGAAAAATAATTTATCAGACAACATTTAAAAACCTTCCAGCAACTAAGACTGTAAAAAGGAGACTATTTCTGCTGTTTCATTCAGCGTGCCTTAATATTGTAGTTAGGAACTAACATTCCAGACTTTCACTAGGGACACTGGGGTATGTTGAAAAGCTGGTTGCAATTTTTTCATGCCACAGTGCAAGAGCAGGGTATTTACTGAAATGCTGCACACTCATAATGATTAGCCCAGATTGTTATTCCTGCTTTGAAATAGGTGTCATGACCTTAGTATTTTCAGAAGATAAAAATAGAATTTTCCCTTATCATGATTACTATTTGTAGAAAGAAAAAGATGGAAAATTGGAGGATACTTGGAAAACTTACATAGCCTCAGAGACAAAAGAGACTATGTTTTTTTGTATTCAAAGACTAATATTATTTGAAATATTTTAGCATATATTCACAATACACTAACTCTTGTCAGTTTAGATGCATCCCATTTTTAACTACGGTTTATCTATGCATTGCTAGTTTTGCTTAACTGTAGATAGCTTGACTGCTTAAAGGTGAGTCTGTCAGGTCTTCTTTAGCTACATCCACTATGGTGATCATTGTGTAAAAATAATCCAGGTTTTCCAATGTTTATCAAACATGCTAGCTGTCTATACACACACAGAGTTTGGAAGGAGTGTTTGATACTCCAGAGAGTCATGCTGCTATTCAGAAGAAGGTTAAGATAATGGGCTGAGAGAAACCTCATGAAGTTAAACAAGGAGAACTGCAAAAACCTGCACCTGAGAAGGAACAGCTACAGGCAGAAATATATGCTGGAGGTCATCCATCTGGAAAAATTCTTGATAGAGCATGACTTGGGGTTCTTGACACACAAAAGGTTAAACTTGAGCCAGCAGTGTGCCCTTGTTGCAAAGAGGACTACTGGCATCATGGCCTGCATTAATGAATTGAGATGTTGCCAGCATGTTAGGGCAGGTTATCCTTATCCTTCATTCAGCACAGGTAAAGTCACACTTGGAGAATTGTGTCTAGTTCAGAGCTCTCCATTGCAAAGCAAGGATGGAAATTTTCAAGATAATCTAAGAAAGGGCAACAGAGATGATTAAGGAACTGAAGTATCTTTCCTATGAGGACAGACTGGGAAAAGAGGAACTGTATAGTTTAGAAAAAAAGAAATACATATATACATGAAGGGAGAGTGTAAAGACAACTGAGACCTGCTTTCTTCCAGTGGTTCCTAGTGGCAGGACAAGAGGAAGTGGGAACAAACTGAAACATGGGATATTCTTCCTGAACATCAATAAACACTTTTCACTGTGAGGGTGACTGAGCACTGACACAGATTTCTCAGAGACATTCAAAAGATGTCTGGACATGGTTCTGGGTAACTGATTCTTGTTGGCCTGTGTTGAACGGGGATATCAAACCAGACAACAACTGGATGTTGCTTCCAACCTCAGCTGGCCAGAGATTTGTAATTCTGTGATAGTAGAACTATGCAAACTCATATTCTTTCCTGCTGATTTGGTACAGACACTCAGAACAATAACTATTTCAATGCACAGTTTAGGTGCACAGACAGTTGAGTTCTCTGAAAAAAAGTACCACCACATATATTTTGAAAAATCCTCACTTTTTAAATTCTTTTTTTTTCTTGTAGGTAAGAACTTCCATTCAAAAGAAGTCTTTATCTACAATAGGGTATCTACTTCTTCTCCCAGGAATTTCATCTGGTTTTACTGTTACTGTGATTGAATGAGCTAAAGGGGATCTGTCCTTATTAAGTCATCTATTAATGGTAACTACCCTTGAAATAAAAAGGGACAGATCTAAATCATGGAATGTAAAATTCAGAATTTTATTTTAAGAAAGAGTTTTAATGAATAATGCTAGAAAAAAATGAGACAAATTAAATACATTCTCTAAAGTGTTATAAAAATGTGGCTTTAAGAAACCGAAGCATTAGTTTTCTATAAGTGTTTCTAAATCATCATCATCATTCACAAAACTCAGTGACTTTTTAAAGCAGAGTCATTTCAGAAGCCACCACTGAGCATCCTTAGATACTATCTTTCTCTTGCCTCTCTGAAAGAGTTCTCTCTATCAGAACAAACCAAAACCCATTCCTCAGAGGAACAGCAAAATACAATTGGTACAGTCTATGGTAGTGTTTAATTAAAAAGTGATTTTCTGCAGAACTCACTTTTTACTTCTAGCTTCAAAGCTCTAAATTTTAGGTAGCTTAGCACAACTCACAACTGACTGATTAGACTCTTTTAGTTTTCTAGGAAAACCTGCTTTTCTGAGAATGAAGGTGAATGAGCATATGGTCCTGCTTGCCTAGTCTTTCCCTCTTCTTTTCTTTGACCTAATTTTTTCATTATTTCCAGCTTCATCACTCTGCTGTAACTGGGCAGTTGAAAAGATGGGGTTGATTGTTGTTTTTGGTTTTCACTTAATCTATATGACAGTTAATATAGACAAAGGATTTGAAACACCTACAGAGAACAATTCTGACCCTCTTCTTGGTATAGACCCAGCTTTTGAACATCGAACCATAACTTCAATTTTGAGTTCATAGGTAAAAAGGAAAGTCAGTAGGATATCTTAATCTGTGGGTTCACCTCTGTGCTGCAGAGATCTTTAAAAGCAGATATTCTGCTAAGAATAAATTCTGTCATGATAAATCCAGTGTTGTCCATGACATATATAAAGGAGAAATATTTAAGGAAAAAGTTTAGAGACAAAGCCAAAGACTGCTGCACTCAGAGTCCTGATCTCTGGTTATTAGGAAAGACTGTCAATAAATGAATTTGAGCAGTTTCAGAATTTTGATGGACAAGTAAAACAATTTTACTTAGCTTTAAAAAAGACAGAAATAATGACACTTTTACTCTCATATTATATGGAATACATAGGTTGGATTTTCACAGTAAAGACTTTTCATGTCTGTGTCAATGAGAGTTAAGATTTAAGTAGACTATATAATTTCTTTTCATTTTACAATAAGTCAGAGGAACCCCATTAATTTTTCCTTAAAACATTTATATTTTTGTCAATAATCCACATTGTAGCTATTGCTTTTATCCTATGAATGCTTATCTTGGACAGTAAAAATTTAATATTACCAGTGCTTTTTCCAGGCACCCAGTATTATATGTATACCAAATATTCAAAAATGCTCACTGATAAACTTCTGCTGATGCCTATGCACTAGCTTGTGTTTCTTCAAAGAGGTATTTCCTCAATAATTGCTTCACTAAAAATCTCTGGAAGGCAGGCCAACAGGAGCTCTGCTAATAATAATCTCTGATTATGGAAAAAATTAAATGTGAGAGCACTTAATTCTCGGATCATTATAAACAGACATTTGTGTCTTCTGGTTCAAATATCTCTTGGTAACTTACAGAAATCTGAGAACTAGATAGATGAAGTAGTTTGAATTCCATGGTAGCAAAGTGCCGTAACCTTGATGTGAAATAAGTACCTTTAGTAGCCAGTAAAATAAAGTGAGACATATTACAATTTGTATGTTTTACTTACCTGGCTTATCTGAAAGCCTTGACTTTTTGCAGTGGTAAGCAAGTTCCTGTTCACAGTATTCTGCTTGGTTAATTGTAGCCTGAAGCTGGTCTAAGCTGGCAGAGTACTTGAAAAACACAGTGTGGGGGTTCTCTCGAGTAGCACTTTTGACTCTGGTTAGGTTGGTATTGTTATGCTGCATAATTGTCCACGTTGTATCTTTCAAAACACATGTGAAAAATAGTAAAGAATGAGTAGTAGTTTCATAGGTTGATTTAAAAAAACAAAACAACCAGATCTCAGGGTGACTCCTTTGGTACCAAAAGGTGCTCTTGAACATATAGGACAGAACTATAAATTACCAAGCAACAATTACAGCAACAAATCATTATTTATAAGTAGGTTATAATATCATACATGTAAGAACTATTCAGGTTATTATGATTTTTGCATGGGCAAAACTATAAGTAACGACACTCAATTGTCTCTGAAATAAGATAGTTTACTTAGTAAATTACTATGAAAGAATAGTAAGAAGTAATACACTTGTTATATTCCACATATATATATATATATATATATATATTTTCTATTATACATAGAAGCAAAAGTAGCTTGCAAATACTGTATTTACTATTTAACTCAGATTACATGAAGGTGATTTATTCTAGCCATATAAAATCAAATGGTACATATTATTCAAAGTACTATTCAAAACTTGTATATATTCAGGGATTAAGAATCTCAGCTTCCAAAGATCAGTACAGTTACTTCCAAACACTTGATGTAATATTGTTATGGCAGGCACCATGGCAGGCTGACTTGATTCAGTGTTGTAACCTGAGGAAATTCAGAAGTGAGAGGTACATTTCCTTAAAAAAGCCCACACTGGTCAACTTTTAGCTCAGACACTACTCAGTAAAGTATCTATATATTTTATTGCACTGTGTAGACAGTCCTTACTATTCATGTAAATTGTGGCATGCCATATACTGCTGGAATATTTATTCCAGAATAAGATGAAGTATATCTGCAAGATGTTTTTTCTCCCATGAATTGCCAGTAAAAATGCAGTACTTCAGAGATGATTTCTATAAAAATATGTTCTGAAGTAATGCTTTTGAAATAAAAAGCAGAAATTACTTGACTATAAATATACATATAACACATATAGTTGAATAGTAAACAATATATTGCACATTTATAAAAAAATATTTGCTAAGATGTGCAATCTGCTGTGAAACAGACATTCTCAAAATCTGAGACCTGTTGCTTGAGCAACAAAGCAATTGAATAGCTTACCAGGTATATTGACACTTCACAAACATTCTTTCATTAAAAGTCTTTTTTTAACTTTCTACAGCAACTGTGGAGAGATTTTTTACTGAAAAAAACCTTGGTGCAATGCAAAAAGCACAGATCAAAACCCCCAAATGATGCTATAGTAATTATATAAAGACATCACATTAAAGGACACTAGAATCCATAGGCTAAATACTATTTATTTAGTATGAGACTACAAAAATAATTTTCTTGTACACTGAGACACAGGAAGAATTAAACTGTTCAGCACAATTGGTCGCTCTGTCCTATAGTTTTCATACAAGGAACATACAATGGAACATCAAACAGTCTGCTTGGGATTACAGATATTACTCCTTTTGTAGTCTCCAAAATAGAAATTGTTCTAAATATTGACAGCTGATAAAGGCTCATGTGATTCTTCTGTTTGTACTTAGTCCAAGCCCCCTTACCTGTGAAAAGGGCAACACTGAATTTACTCTCTTGCAAATCCTGTGACAGGCTGATCTCCATAACTAAAATCCACCTCAAGGCAGGGGTGAGCAGTCTCCCAGTTAAAGCTGCTCGGAGTCAGTCAAATCAAATTTAGATTCACTGGTCATTCCAAATTTAGTAGATGTTAAAAATATTACATTTTTTCTAACTTCTAGTTATGATTATGACATTTCTGATATTCTTATAGTAGTATTTCTATTGATTTAACAGAGTTATTTTATTCCATTAGATTCCTGCAGGTCACAAATCGCTGACATTTTAAGATATGTACGGAGGAAGAGAATCAAGGTGACTTAAAGGAAGTAAACAGAAAGTAAATATCAAGGTGAGATGCTTATTCAAAATATAAAAGGAGTCTATTCAACTTTTTAGTAATTGCTTACCATTTTTCTGGTTATATTATACAATATTAATAAGTACATTCTCGTGATGTCAAAAAGGAGATGGCTGGAAACATTTCTTTCCATGCACATACACATGTATACACAAATATATTTAATGGATATGGAGAACCTTAAAATTAGTAAACTAGGTCAGCTATCAGACCCATTGTTACCCTCCCAAATTTGCACAAAACAAGAAAAGCAGGTCACTGCAAAGTTTGTTCATCTTAACAGGCTGTATGGACTGTGGACTTTTCATTCTGAAACTGTCCTTCAAGAATAAAACTGGGGAAAGACGCCCTCCTTCCAGATGACAGAAAATAGAGACCCATGAGTGTCAAAGACAAGACAGTGGTGTAGAAATGTAGTCATCTGCCTTCCCCATCTCCAGTGGAAAAAAGTCATGAGGAAAATGGGAACAAAACAAATGTAGAAGACTCATGCTATCAGGCTCACTCTCAAGATGAACAACTAATCAATGAGGTTTGCTTAATGTAGTGAATAAGGAGTGACTGAGGAAAACAGTAACAGCTGTTCATGGACACACAAGGGTAAATCAGACACTACACTGGACCTTGGAGGGTTATACGCACTTAAAAAAATTGTCATCTTTCTGTAATGATTCTGTGGTCTCTTTTAGTTTCATAGGACACTAGGATATTTCTTTTTTAAGGGCCTGTGCCAATCTAAAGTGTGCCCTCTGTGAACTAGCACAGTTCACTGTAGAAGTCAAAGATCACATAACCTAGTTAAGTTGCACAGACTGACTTAAATTATGAGAATTCCACTGTTTCGACATGTATGATGATCATACTATAGATCACTGTGAAAAACAGCTGATGCCATCAGCAGATGGAGTCCTGTCAGCTTTTTAAGAAACAGGTGTAACCTGTTTACAGATCAACAACAAAAGCTTTTAAAGTTTTTAAGTTCTCAAGACTAAACCATATTCAAATACAGCTTAATTATGTAGCCTCTTAAGCAGCTATAATGGTGTAAAAATACTTTTTTCTCACAGAAAACAACAAATTGTTTCTGTAATTTTGATTGGAAAGCAATTCAAATAAATAGAGACTATGTAAAAATAAAAGGAAATATGCACGAATTAAACAATAATGACTTTCAAAATGCCATGTAGATGTAAGCTTCACTGAAGGGAAATATATCAATGGCAAAGAGAGAGAACATCAACTGGTTTGTTGAAAAGCAGACTGCTGACTAACTATGATACCTAAAACTTTTAGTGAGATAAATGGTCATTCAAATAACTGTTTTCAGAGGAGGAGACAGAATCTCTGACAGTGAGACTGAGAGAGTCCCATTGGCTGCATTTGCATTCTCCAAAAGATCTACTTGCAGTGTGAAAAAATAAGTTTAATGTTTATATTTCTCATAACATATACCGGTTGAGAGTTACAATTTTTCAGAATGCTACTGGGAAAAATCAATATTTTTTTCTCAAAGCATAACTTATTTCTCACTTCCTTAAATGTTCTCAAGAGGCTGTAATTTCTATGAAATCAAAACTGCTTCCCAAAAAATGATCTATCATGACATTGTCTCCATACGGAACACATCTTACTGATATAAAGCACAACAGGAATTCATAGCCTGAATCCTATTATTGTAATTTCTCTAATTCTTCATTGGTTGTGCATGTATACATTAAATTCACAAGCTACAGAGGCTTCTTATTTGATAACTGATGTTTCAACATAATGAACATGCATACAGACTCAGATGTGATTTAAGAATGTTTATCACCTCACCTGTCATATTACAGTATACAAGAAACGGTTCCAAGGGTCCACTTCCATCTGAATCGATATTGTAAAAGCCTGAAGTGTTTCCTCTGTGCTTATAGGCTTCACATGATTGCTCATAGATGGCTGTAAAAGAACACATTGCATCACAAATGTAATGTCATAATTTTACATTTTATTCAGGGAATGAAAAAAAAAAAGTGCATGGAGCTTGACAACTTGACAAAATTGTATGTGTTTGCTGCTAAAGAATACAGAATAAACTACATAATTCAAAATATACTTTCATTTGAATTTGTAAAGCACACCTGTGCTTAAACATTAAATTTTATTTATTGGAGATACCACTAGGGACATTTTCAAGCATTTCATTTTGTATTTCATCCTGAAATTTTCAGGGAGAAAACAATATACTGTGAGTCAGCAAATGGTTGTCAACTCTGTCAAATATATGTAAATGCCAAGGGTATTACCTATATCCTGGTAATCAGATTTTAAGGAAACAAACATTAACCACCTGAAAAAAGTCAGATTTTTTTTTTTTTGCTGTTGTTTTTGTTATATACAACAGAAGGTAAGTAGTGTGTTCTGATTTTCTTCTGGCCTTTATTTGCTTTCACACTTCTTATTTTCTTCTCTTTATAAAGAGGAGGGAAAATGACTTGTCAGATATCACAGTTAAAGCACTAAATAAGCACAGAAAAAATGACAGCTCCTTACTCCCATGTCATGTATACTTATATCAGTCAAGGCCTGAAGAAAAGTCCATGATGTCTTCTTTATGATAAAAAAAACTATCAAAAAGATTTATGAGTCCTCTTCTGCACTCTAAAGTGATAGAAACTACTGATGATAGTGCCACTGCTAGACAGCATTATCTTTACTTCCACTTTAACAATTACATTGCTAAAATTAGACTGTGTGCTCTATCAGTTATTATAAAAACTCGAAACACTATGCCAAATAGAAAGAGCCATTAGATTAAGGAAAAAATTAAAACCTGAATACAAATAAAACCATACATCCATAATAATTATTAATATATTAGATTTTGATCTATGTAAAATCAGGGATTCTTAAAATTTAAAAATAAATTCATAAAGTACCAATACAGTTTTACAAAAGAGGTCTGTTTTTTAAAAAGAAGTTACTTTTGGAAGAGTCTGATCTTCATATTTTTGGCCTGATGACTACTGATGTTATATGGCAACACCTATCAAAAAGAAACAGTTCATTGAGAATGCTTATATTATGAAATATTCAGAATGCACAATGCATGTATATTTCAAATAGAATTTTATGGTTCCCTGTGGTAAATGGTCTTAGTTAAATTTAAACATGAAAAAAAGAGATTCAGCTTTTCATTATGTTCTGATCCTGACAGTTTGAACACAAATATTTTAAGATTAGTAACTCCTAGGGTTATAATAAAAAGAATATTGCTTTGAGAATTCAAGGGGCACTTTAAAATTTATTTTGAAATTACGAAGAAGTGTGATAACATGGCCAAAAATTATCTTAAGGCTGAAATAACTGAAGAACTCAATTAAAAAACAAAACCAAAAAAACCACAAACAAACAAAAATCCAGTACTGAGAGTCTTCCATTTCCTGCCCATAAATACAGCACTTTATTAATTATAAACAACTGTTCTGAAAAGCTTTTAGATAAATATTTGAAAAGTAATAAGAATTCAGTAACTCATCATATTCCTCATGGAGTCTCTGAGTCATCAGGAAATGATGGCTTCCATCTGTCATCCTCATCAGTTGATTCAAAATATACATTTCCAAACTATAATTAACCAAATCACCTTCATCTTCACTTTGGGCTTGCCATGCTTTTATATTTTGTACTGTGGTATTAAAAAATATCTGTATTATAGGTACGCTTTCTTTCTTATAATTTCTTTTTAATTGTTACTTAGGCCACTGTGTTCTTTACAATTAAAGAATTACAGAAGTAACAGTACTGTTGACTGTCTACAAGGAAGATTTAATAGGCAGTCTTCTAAAATGAAAGCAAAAAAAAGTTTGTAGACACATTCTCTTCATAAAATCTGCCAAGGACGATTGTATATCCTTATAAGGACAGTTTATAAAGACAATGATTTATCTTATCATTAGAGCAATCTTTTGTGATTTTAGCAATACTTTATTAAGCTGCAAAGATTCATAAAGTTTTCCAGTTGTTAGAAGCATATAATAGTCAGAGCGATTTATTTTGATTCCTAGAACATGTTGTGGTGCATAAAGATAAATTTTAAAAAATTCTATATGATTTGGTGATTCAAAAAGAGGCATTATACAGATGGAAGAGGATATTACTAACTATCTTGTATAAATTATGAAAAATGTGAAACTGAAAGAAATAAATATTGGAACTTCCAATGAGCTTTTGCTGCTATGTATTTCAAATTCTCAGGTCCTCTACCTTGAACCAGCTTACATGACTGAAAAGTCTTCTGATATGAGTGATCAATATAAATACATTTTTTGTGGAGAAAATAATTTAAAAAAAAAAATAAAAATTCTCAGAAAGTCTTAGACTTACGAATATGGCAAGTAGCTCCTCTGTAGCCAGAATAGGCACAGTTACAGTAAAAGCTGTTCCAGGACTGTGAGCATTCACCACCATGCTCACAGTAATTAGGTGAGCACCTAAAATGAAAAAATAAATATAATTTATATTTTCTTTTATGTCATCTCTATTTATCAAGGAATAAAAAATCATGGGAAAGAAGTATAATAGCATAGTAAAAGTTTTCAAGCTCATTAGGGGAGATATATTAAAATAATTACTAGAAAATTAAGATAATTTTCCTTCATCTTCCCCAATATTCCTGTCACAGGATTTTAAAATACTTTTCAATTAATTCAAGAAATTTTAGGAGAGTAATAAAGTAGGATTGTAGAAAGTCCATCAGTTCACACATGTTCAGAGCCTTTATACATTCACTGCACCTGACTCTCAAATTATTTCATCTTCCTTTCATAAACCAGAATAAGCAGAGATTTTCAGAAAAGGGAAGGGGGGAAAAAAGGACAAAAAGAAAATAAACAAGCAAAAAACATAACAAAAAAAAAAAGTAGCAGGTGAAATAAGTGATATTTTCAATAAAAGTAATGACATTTTTGTCAGTGAAAGAGCTGATCCTGTATCTATTGTGTGATTCATAGAATGTTATTCTAAGACAAGTCTGTAGATGACATATGTCTAAAAGAGCTGTGGTTTGGAATGTAAAAATGAACATTAGGCACTAGGCTTAAAATTTTTTTTATATTAAGTATTTTGAAGGAAATGTATACATGGATATAGCAATATTTCTTCAGATAAATGCTTGATTTTAATTCCTGTGGGTATGACTAGACATCAGTTATTATAAATAAAGTAATATAAGTAGAATTCACTATTTTCCATGTATACTCTAACAGCTGCTCTGCTTGCATGTATTTCAGTGGTAGCTTTTCTTATTTGATTGCTTTTTAAAAAAGATATCCTTATCTCTAAATTGCAAGTTATTTACATGTCTATGCTTCTACTGACTCCTTGTTCATATTAATTAATCTTCTTAATAGTGTTTGCAAGATAGGAAGTTTAGATGAAATTGATGACTCTTACAGCAACTTTAGTAGAAATTAAATCAATTTAGAGTATAATTTCAATCTTTTAACATAAAATTTTACATCTTCCCTCTGTTTCAGAATGCACAATAGAAAATAGGCACTAGGCAGTATCTACATCAGAGAGAAACTATGATTACTTTATAAGTTGCAACCCTACCTTGTTTTAGAACAGTGCATTCTTTGAGGAAACAAAGCTTAAAATAAAAATATTACTAATTGTCCTGGTTTCTATCTTGTAATTTTGCTTTCAGCTTTTAAGTAGCTGCGCTTGCTGAAAATTAACAGCAATCTTCTCAGTCAGTGTCTACTTCTAGGACTGATAGCGTTCAGTGTTTAAAGTTACTGCTAGAGACTGGTGTGCAGAACCAAGGCCACTGCTGTTCTGAGGAACATTTTGCCCTTCAGAAGGAGAAAAGGCATAAAGAAGTCACACCAGCAACCCTCCTTTAGGGAGGAACAGACAAGATAAATGACCAAGATTGACCAAACAGAGTATTCCATCCCATACACATAAAAATATAACCATGAGGTTCAACCTCCTTCCTTCCTTCCTTCCTTCCTTCCTTCCTTCCTTCCTTCCTTCCTTCCTTCCTTCCTTCCTTCCTTCCTTCCTTCCTTCCTGCCTTCCTGCCTTCCTGCCTTCCTGCCTTCCTGCCTTCCTGCCTTCCTGCCTTCCTGCCTTCCTGCCTTCCTGCCTTCCTGCCTTCCTGCCTTCCTGCCTTCCTGCCTGCCTGCCTGCCTGCCTGCCTGCCTGCCTGCCTGCCTGCCTTCCTGCCTCCCTGCCTGCCTCCCTGCCTGCCTTCCTGCCTGCCTTCCTGCCTGCCTTCCTCCCTTCCTTCCTTTCTTCCTTTCTTCCTCCCTCCCTTCCTTTCTTCCTGCCTTCCTGCCTGCCTTCCTGCCTGCCTGCCTTCCTCACTGCCTTTTTGGATTCATCACAATGTCTGCTTCAACCAGAAAGTAAAACAGCTGATTAAGCATTTATCACATATTCCTTGATAATACCCTTTTAAGTGTACAGCATCTGAAAATTATATATAATTTAAAACTAAGACAGCAGGCCAGTAATAATCATAAACTATAATCTCTAGCGGAGAACAATGATCCAGATCATAAGTATATTTTTGACATAGAAGGAAAAAATAAGAACAGATGCCAATTATCTACTCAATATATATTTTGTGTACAAACTGCTTATCATGGTTTGAAACTACAGCTAAAAGATATTTTGAAAAGAATAACTAACTGCTGTAATTTTCATTCATTTTTTTTTTTCAGTCTTCAATCAAAATTTTAAAACCTTCCTGATGCTAGTGTCTTCTATTGCGGTTTTTTGTATGTTTTTTTATTTGTTTTTTGTACTGCTGTCAATACATGGAAAGATGTAACTCTTGGTAGGTAATTGTAGGTATGGTAGAAGAATCTCTTCTCAGCCTTCCTCAATTCCCCAAGTGCCCCTCCTAGGGCACCAGGACAACAGGTATGAAGCCCTGCAATTGGATGTGAAAGTGAATGAAGGGGTAATCTAGGCAGCCTCCCCCATCCATCACCACGACCCATATAAGTTTAAAAAGAGGGGTAAAGAAGGGTAGTTGTCATTGGTGACTTCCTCCTGAGCAGACCCAACTCTCAGGGAAGTCTGCTGTCTCTCTGGAGTGAAGGCAAGAGACATCCCCACAAAACTCCCTAGTTTGATAAAGTTCTCAGACTATTACCCACCAATGTTTTTTCACACTGGTGGTTAAGAGATGGCAAGAAGAAATCCTAAAGCAATCAAAAGAGATTGCCAAGCCTAGGCATGGTTGGTTAAAGAGTCAGGTGTCCAGGTGGTATTTTCTTCAGTCCTTTCAGTATCAGGGAAGAATATTGATTGAATGAATGGCATAGGCAATTCCAGCTGATGAACATGCAGCTCCAAGGCTGGTACTATAGGCAGAATTTTAGGTTTTTGACCACGGGATGGTCTATTCTTCATCGAGTCTAGTGATGCCTGATAGCATGCACCTCATGTAAAAGAAGAATTTTTGCTAAAAAGGTAGGTGGATTACTAGGGCTTTAAATTAGATTTGAAGGGAGGAAAGAGCAATAGCAGGCCAGTCAGTGATGAGCACTTGGAAGGACTGTCAGTATCTGAGGAACTGTGTCCTAGTGAGACCCTTAAATCTGCACCACAAAGAGGTGGGCACAATGAACCACATTAGAAGGGCTTCTGTATGAATGCATATAGCACAAGGAACAAATAGGAGGAGCTAGAAGCCTTGGCTCAATCACAGAGATATGATATTACTGGCATTAGTGAAACCTGGTGGGATGAGTCCTGTGACTGATGTGCCATGATGGATGGTTACAGGCTTTTCAGGATGGATAGACAGGGCAGGAGTAGTGGGGGAGTGGCACTGTATATAGTGGAAGGGCTGGAATGCATGGAGCTTATAGCTGGTAATGACACAGTTGAGAGTGAGGATCAAAGGGCAAAATATTTAAAATAGATGTCATCATGGGAATTTGCTATAGACCACCCAGTCAGGATGAGGAAACTGTTGACTCATTCTTTAAGGAACTACAGGATGCCTCCACGTCATCTACATATGTCCTTGTGGGGGCTTCAATTTACATGATATCAACTGGGAGCATGACATAGCTGGTACAAGCAGGTCCAGAAGATTTCTAAACTATACGGATGATAACTTTATGGCACAGGTGTTGAATGAACCAACCAGGAGAGGTGTTTTCCTTGATTTGTTACTTGCAATAGAGAAGGTCTTGTGGGTGAAGTGGCCTTGTCCACAGTGACCATGAAGCAGTTGAGTTTAACGTAGATGGTAATAGGAGGAAAACTGACAGTAAGACTGCAGCTCTGGACATGAGGGAAAGCAGACTTCAGTTTGCTTGAGGAACTGCTTGGTAAGGTCTCCTGGGAAAATGTTTTTCAGGGTGCTGTAGTCCAGCAATGCTGGTCACTTTTTAAGCAGCACCCCTTAAGAGCAGACAACAAGGTGACTCCAAAATGCTGGAAGTCAAGCAGGCAAAGTAGAAGGCCATCCTAGTTGAGTAGAGATCTTCTACTAGAACTAAGACACAAAAGGAAAGTGTATGGCCAGTGGAAGAAAGGACAGACAACAAGGGAGGACTTTATGGATCCTGTTTGCCACTGTATGGAAGAAGTGAAAGCTGGTCTGCATTGTGAAAGATAATAAAAAAGACTTACTTAGATATGTTAGTAGCAAAAGAGAGGCCAGATACAACACTGACCTGTTGCTTGATGATCATGGACACCTCATAAATAGGGATATAAAGAAAACAGAAATGTTTAATGATTTCTTCACATCTGTTTTTAACAGTGATGGTGGGCTTGAGCACCGCTAGAGCCCTGAGTTGTGAACCATGACTGTGCAAATGATAATCTCCCAATCAGCCCTGAACTTGTGTGGGAGGTCATAGCAAAATATGTGCTGGCAGAGGTCATAGCAAAAACTATCTCAATGATTTTTCAGTACTCTTGGGAATCTGGAGAGGTATCAGTTGACTGGAATTTGGCAGATGGTGTCCCAGTCTTCAGAAAGGGCAGCAGGGATGACCCTGGTAACTACAGACCCATTAATCTCACCTCAGTGACTGGAATGATTATGGAAAAGATTATTCTGGGAGCTATTGAGAAACACCTTAAAACCAACATAATAATTGGTCCCAGCCAACATGGGTTTGTTAGGGGAAGGTTCTGCTTAACTAAATTGATTTATTTCTTTGAGAAGGTAACTCCCCTAGTTGATCAAGGGAAGCCAGTTATGTAATCTTTCTGGATTTTGGAAAGGCCTATGACAGTGTTTCTCACAACATCCTTCTAAGTAATATGTTTATCATCAAGCTGGAATAGCTCAAAATGCAAAGGGTAACCAATTGGCTGATGGGTCAAGTAATAGTAAATGGAGTCACATCCGCTTGGTCACCAGTGACTAGTCGGGTTCCACAGGGATCTATTTTAGGGACTGTTCTCTTTAACATATTCATAAATTATTTAGATGAATGACTTGAAGGCTTACCTATTAAGTTTGCAGATGACACCAAATTAGAAGGAGTGGTTAACACTCCTGATGGCCGAGAGTCCCTTCAGGGGGATCTAGACAGATTGTAATGCTGGGCAATTGCCAATTTTGTGAAGTTTAACCAGGAGAAGTGTCGGATTTTGCACTGGGGACATGGTAACTCTGGCTATTTATACAGCCTGGGGAACGAGAGGCTGGAGAGCAGCCCAGCAGAAAGGGATCTGGGGGCTCTGGTCCATGGCAAATTGAACATGAGCCAACAGTGTGCCCTGATAGCCAGGAGGGACAACTGAGTCCTGGGGTGCATCAAACATGGCACTGCCAGCCGGCCAAGGGAGGTGATTGTCACAGGCAGTCCTCAGAAACGAAATCTGCTACCTCTAAAAATCATTTAGAATGACACTCTGTCTTTTAAAGTTATTCTGTCTAATTTTTTACACATAATTGGTAGTTATTATACTAATATATATTGATAAAAGAACTGAGAAAAAATATTAAGGAAAAATATATTAAGATAGTTATTTGCATACCGAAGTAAAAGGACAATAGGAAGATATTATACAATGAAAAGCCTAAATGCAGGATCATGGGAAGAGCAATGACTCAAAAGTCAAAATAACTCAAGCATTAGAGGAGGAACTGGAAAGCAGAGAGAATGGAGAAAATAAAAAATAGGAAAATAGTAGGGGATTTTCTTTTTTGTTTAAAAGAGGATATTTTTGTTTCAAACTGAAAAATTATACTTCAATGAATAAATGAATGACTAGCCAACCATCTGAAAATGGGGACAGTAAATATGGAAAGTAAAGAATACCCTTTGCATGTTAAATATATATAGTTATTGATTTTTCATGGCATGACTTTGTGTCAAGGTGGCTACAGGAATAGCTTCTGTGAGAGGATGCTAGAAGCTTCCCCTTTGTCTGAGAGAACCACTACCCGCTGAATCAAAGATGGACCCACTGTTGTCCAAGGCTGTCCATGTTAATACCATCTGAAGTGTTAGCACCTATGTGAGAATGTATTTAAGAGGAAAAATAAATAATAATGTAAAATAAATAAAATAAAATAAATTATAAAATAAAATATTTGAAATAAAATATTAAAAAATATATTTAAAATAAAAATCTGTACAATTGCAGCTGGACAGAGCTGAGAATATGTGAGAAAAACAACCCTGCAGACACCAAATTCAGTAAAGAAGGGGGTAGATGAGTACAGGAGCCAGAGCAGAGATTCCCCTGCAACCTGAAGACTATGATTGCAAGCCTACAGCCCATGGACAATAATGGTGGAACACATTCACCTATAGCCCATAGTCCATTCACTCTGGAACAGGTGGATGCTTAAAGGAGCCTGTGTCCCCATGAGGGACCTGCATTGGTCCAGATTTCTGGCAGGACCTATGTACTTATGGAGAAAGAAGTCAACATTGAGCAGGTTTTCTGGCAGGTCGTGTTGTCCCATGGGTGAAATACACGGGAGAAGTCTTTTCCAGAAGGACTGCAAGTCATGGGAGGGACACATGCTGGATCACTCTGTGAAGAACTGCAGCCCATAGAAGGACTCATGTTGGGGAAGTTCATGAAGAATTTGTCTCCTGTGCAAGGGACCCCATACTGGAGCAGGGGAAGTGTGTGAGGAATTTTCTCCTCTGAGGATGAAGTAGTGGTGAAAACAACATCATGAACTGACTTTCAACTCTATTCCCCAACTTCCTGCACTACCATGGGGTAGGAAGTAGAGAAATGGGGAGAGAAGTCAATCCCAGGAAGGGAGGAGTGAAGGAAGGTATTATAGATCTCATTATGCTACTCTGATTTAACTTCTAATAAATTAGCATAATTTCCCATGATGAATCAGTTTAGCCTGTGAAAATAATTGGTGGGTGCTCCCTCCCTGTCCTTACCTTGATTCATGAGCCTTTCATCATATTGTTCTCCACCTGCCCAGTGAGGAGAAGGAGTGATAGAGCAGCTTTAGGGGGCACCTGATGTACAGCCAAGGTTTACCCATATATGTATGAGATAAAGAATGGACTCAATAGAATTATTTGAAGTTTATTTATCATGGCATATAAATACAGACCACTTTTTAAAATTTTGTTTTCATGTATGTTAAAAGCCCAAAGTTATTACACTCATTGATCCATTGTTTTTACTACAAAACCCACCAACAGCTCTAGTGTCTGGGTCATGCTTCCCTGGTTGGAATTGGAGATGGAAAGACACCCATAGAGTTCAAGACAAAGAAGTAGTTTGTTTGTCCTGTAAGTGGTATATTTAACATTGGGAGCACAATAACAGAAAATCTCAAATGTCTCATATCTCAAATGATACGGTCCACAGGATAATACAAATTGCCTACTAGGAATTATTTAATACACGTAAGCAATTTTCATACTGGTAAAGAAGAATGTACCCTACTTACATGGATTGATGGTGAGATGAGGTGTTAGTTTAATGAGAAACATGGAGTTTTTTTCCAGATGGTGCACTGCAAATATCAAATGGAATGAGATCATGTGAAGAAACTGAAAAGAAACAGTCTCTGGAGCAAGCTAGCACAAGGACATGAAGGCTTTTTAGAAACACTCTATTTTGAAAATGAGTGGAATGAAACTGATGGAAATCGGTGGATGAAAATTTTATTTTAGTAAATTAGGAGAAGATATGATAAGCTTGTTGAGAACTGGAAACTAAACCTGGCAGAGCTACTGAAAGAAAGGTGCAACTGTCAAAACATAAAAAGATGCAAATTAACATTGGCAAATGTTAGAGAAAATAAAACCAACCAAACAAAAACCTTCTATAAGAACTATTTTCTTTGCTATCATTGATCATGGGAAGTAACATATAGTATGTATGAACTATGAGAATAGCATAAAATAGAAATAAAAGGAGGTAAAAATGTAAAAAAAAAAAATTTAAAAAAATTGAAAAAGAATGAAGCTGGGAAGTGTAGGTGACTTATGGAAGTTCATACTGAAAATAACCCAGAAGAGGTGGCAGTGGTATTCACTTAAAATAAGATACTGACATAAAATAAGGATGATACAAACTGGCAAGATAAAAATATGAGGAAGTTCCAATACAAATCTAACCTCTAATCATGCAGTACTTAAAAAAAAAAAAAAAAAAAAAAAAAAAAAAAAAAAAAAGCAGAGTTACTGAATACCTTATTTGCTTCAGTCTTTACTCCTGGTGACTAACCCTTGTGAATGCCAGACCCAGAGAGAAAGCCTTGAGAAGGGAAGTCTGTGGCCCTGATGGGATCCACCCAAGAGTGTTGAGAGAGCTGGCTGATGTTATTGCCCTAATACCCTCCATCTTTTTTAAGAGATCATGGCAAATAGAAGAGGTGCTTGAGGAATGAGGGAAAGCCAAGGCCACTCCAGCTTTCAGAAAGGCAAGAAGGATAATCCAGACAACTACAGACCAGTTAGCCTCACCTCCGTCCCTGGAAAAATGGTGGTGTGTCTCATTCTGGAGGTCATCTACTAAGCACATGGAAAAGAAGAACAGTACGCATGGATTTACTAAGGGGAAAACATGCTTGACTAATCTCATAGCCTTCTATGATGTTGTGACTGAATGGGTAGATGCAGGGATACCAGTGGATGTAGCCTACCTTGACCTTAGCAAGGCTTTTGTCACAGTCTCCCATAATATCCTTGTGAGCAAGCTCAGGAAATGTGGAATAGAAGAGTGGACAGTGCGACGGATTGAGAACTGGCTACTCAATAGTGCCCAAAGAGTGGTGATCAACGATGCAGAGTCCAGATGGAGACTTGTAACTATCTGAGTCCCCCAGGGATCAATGTTGGGTCCAGTCCTGTTCAACGTCTTTATCAATGGCCTTGATGATGGGACAGACTGTCTTCTCAGCAAGTTTGTGATGACACAAAGCTGGGAAGAGTGGCTGACACCCAGAACGCTGTGCTGCCATTCAGAGAGAACTAGACAGGCTGGAGAGTTGAGCAGGGAGAAATTTCATGAATTACAACAAGGGCAATTGTAAAGTCTTGCATGTGGGCAAGAACAACCCCAAGTACCAGTATAGGTTGAGGACTGAGCTGTTGGACAACAGCGAAGAAGAAAGGGACCTGGAATTGCTGGCGGACTGAAGGATAAGCTTGAGCCAGCAATGTGCCCTTGCGTCCAAGAACGCCAATGGCATCCTGGGGTGCATTAGAAGGGGGATGGATTAGTAGGTCAAGAGAGGTACTCCTGCCCCTCTGCTCTGCCCTGGTAAGGCCACATCTGGAATATTCTGTCCATTTCTGGACCCCTTGGTTAAAGGACAGGGAACTGCTGGAGAGAGTCCAGTGGGGAGCCTCCAAGATGATGAAGGGAATGGAACTCCTCCCTTATGAGGAAAAGCTGAGGGAGCTGGGTCTGTTCAGCTTGGAGAAGAGTAGAATGAGGGGTGACCTTATTAATGTTTATAGAGATGTAAAGGGCAAGTGCCAGAAGGAAGGAGCCAGGCCCTTTTCAATTATGTGCAATGATAGGACAAGAGTAATGAGAACAAGCTTGAGCATAGGAGGTTCCATATAAATATAAGTAAAAATTTCTTCACTGTAAGGGTGACAGATCATTGCAACAGGCTGCCCATGGAGGTTGCAGAGTTCCCTTCTCTGGTGACATTCAAACCCCATATGGATGTGTTTTATGTGACCTGGTGTAGGTGACCCTGCTCTGACACGGTGAGGGGGTAGGCTAGATGATCTTTTGAGGTCCCTTCCAACCCTAATCTTCTGCAAAATATTATGACAGAGTGATTATGTGTATTTACTTACACAAACTTCTTTTTAAAAACTCATGATTCATCTCCAGTTTTATCAGATATTGAAAAATTGATGGTATATCTGAGACAGTCATTGTCATAAATTATATTATGAACCAATTTAGTGATGTTTTCCACTACAGTTTTGCTTATATCTCATTTAATGTGTTTGACTAAGAATATGCAGGTCTTCACATTACATTCTTTTTACCTGATTCTATTCCTTATTCTGTCTCTTTAACAGAGCCAAAAAAGCAAGCAGTGCAATAGGAGTAAGTTCAACTCCAGTGTTGAAAAAGCAGCAACGGTACAGTGCTTTAGAAGCTAGAAGGGAGTGCCTCTGCCAGAGAGGAGAGAAAAGAGGCAGTGAAATTAAAAAAGTAAGAAAACTTGTTGAAGGAAGAAGGGTGTGGAAAGATAAAACCAAATATAGATGTATGCTTCATCCCAGATACAAATCTTTATAAAGTAAAATGGCAAAGTTTTAACTGAGGCTGAACTCTGTACTGCCTATTGCAAAGTCAAGATAGACTCAGTAAGGGATGAATTAGCAGAAAGAACAACATATTACCAACTGCATTACTGAAAGTACACATTACACTCTAAAAAAAGGTCGCACTCTATGTGTATTTTTTAACCTGCTTTTGGTCATTTCTATGAATATGTATAAACAATTAAATAAAGAACTAAAAGCACCAGTATTGTTTTTATATTTGACCTACAAAGCATTGCGACTTTCTTCAAAATAATAACTTGGATAATCTCTATGAGTGGAAAGCATGGTACAGAAATATGACTGTATGACTGAACTGGAAAGTGAATGTGGTCTTGAAGCAAATTTCTGCCTTCACTACCCCAAAGAGTGTAATTTTGAAAAATTTTCTAATTTAAAAACAGACTTTTTTAGCTCAAGCTTTTGAGGACTAGAAATTTAGGTAGTGGAGCAGAAATATTTACAGGAATGTATTTCCCCTGCCTGTTGTGTCACTTCAGTACATCCCTTCTGCTTGGTGCAGATGTTTGTGGATTAAAACTGACTTGCACAGATGGTTGTGACTGCAGCAGAAAATTTATCCTTCCATTGCCTATTTCTTTCTGTTCTACCTCTTCTCAGCAGCTTTTGGTGTTCTGAAACATTCATTTTGGTTCATCCTATGTCCTCTCTGCACTGAATTACAGCAATATCTTTCCATCACACATTTTGATCTTTTTAAGGGAAGGTATATGGTCTCTCCCCGCCCCCCCCCGCCCCCCCCCCAGAAGGGGGCCATTTAAACTAGTGACTCTTTTACATAGATGCTAATACCAGCTGTTGTAAATTATGAGACTAGTTCTGACCATAGCCTAAAAAAAGATTCTCACACACCGTGATGAATACAATCTACTGTCTTTCTGGATGGCTAGAATATAAACACAATATTGTCTTTTAAGTAACATGTCATTTCAAGGGGTAAACAGGACTATATGTCACAGAAGAGTGTCTGTGTCTATAGCTTTACTTGAAAAGAAAGGCATTTAAAATTTGTTGGAAACATCAAATAATTTTTATACCTGTTACTCTAATTTTATTTACAGAGTATGGAAATCTACTTCCCGTGCAATGTGCACTATATTTATTCTAGACTTTGGAATTCTTACAAAACAAAGGGTGCAATTTTGAAGCGTTCTATACTTTGTCAACAAGCCAGTATTGGAAACAAAATATTAAAATAAATAAATAAATGAGTAAATTTTATTTTCTTACCTGTCTATAATGCCACATAAATCTATCTGAATGTCACTGAAATTTCCAGAAACATTTTGCTGAACTGAAATAATATCCACAGCTTTGTTATCAATGGAAATGAGTCGCATGCATCCTTGAAAGCCACCATATAAGGTATTACATTCAGAAATGTTTCCACTGCTAGGGCAGCCTGAAAGAAGCAGAAAACATGGCATTGAAAAAAAATATTTGAATGAAAAATTTATATATTCCAAAAGTAGACTGAGTTTTGATAATCTCTAGATATTGTAAACTTTGTGGGTGGAAGACTGTAAGCAAAAGCTCTTCTTATTCGGCATGGTGTTGCAACTGAAAAGAAATACTTCTGTGCAGTGTTACTTTTTTTAAAGCATATGCAAAAGCATAACCAAAAATTGGGATAAAGTATGACCCAAGCAAGAGTTCCAAAGCAATTAATGGAATCAAGGTGTAAACAGATTGATTGACTGAGCTTAGATCCAATATGTTTGGTTATGGTACAAGGTGCCCATGATACAAACATGTTTTTAGTCCCAACTAAAGACAAATAAGACAAAAAATAGTTTTTAGGTACAACAATCCAATTTGTCAAGCTGTCCTGAAGATTTCAGAAAGTATTGAAGGCCCTTTTTCAATTCAGGTCATCAATGAATCAGTTAGGAGAGGTGTTGTGTTGCACCTGATATCTCTAGACAAGGAAGAAATGGTCACAAATATGAAGGTCAAGGACAGCTTTAGTTACAGCAAAAATGAGATCAAGACATTTATGATCCAGAGAGAGAGAGCAAGAAAGAAAGAGCTAGTGTTGGTCTGTTCAGGATCTGTTTTGATGGAATAGCCTTGGAGAGCAAAAGGGCTGGATATTTTTCAAGAACTCTAAAGGGCATAGAGACAGTCTCTAACAATATCAAACTAGTTAATCAACTGTGGCAGAAATCCTTCAAACATAAACATGGAGCTCCTATGTGAGTGAAAACACAAAAAAAAAAAAAAGTAGAAGAAAAGTAGAAGCAGGGTTTGCTGCAATTTGGAGGGAAATACAAAAATATTACTTGCATGTCTAGGAATTCAGTTAGAAAATCTAGACTCTAGATCTCACATGTAGTTAAAACTATCAAAGAGGATGAAGTGGGAAAAAAAAAGTTTCAATAGAAAAAAGAAGGCTGGGAGGCTAGGGAGAAAATGAGAGCACTGGTCAATTTGACAGGGGACCTAGTGAAAATACTTTGAGGAACTTATATGAGCAAGGTCTTTTTTCTGTTGTCTTTAATGGTAAAACTTACTCTTAGGTTTCCCACTTCCTAGCAGAATATGAAAAAGAGAAACAATATCCACAATAAGGTAAGAAAGGGTCTGAGGAGCACTTGAGGGTGTTGAAGCAGCTGGTCAGTGCCACTGAAACAATTGCCAATGACATTGTGAAGCCATTATAATTTTAATCATCAAAAAGTCTTGGCAATTTGGTGACCTTCTTGATGACTAGAAAAGGCAAATGCTACTCATCTTCTCAAAAGGTGTGAAGGAGGACACAGGTAACTAGAGTCCAGTCAGCCTTACTGTTCATTACAGCCTCGCATGTTCATGGAACAAATCCTCTTATAAATAATTTCTAGACATGTGAAGGACAATAAAGTAACAGTGTAACTTTAGAATCAAAGATAAATTGTTCTTGACCAAGCTCTTAGTTTTCTTTGTTGAGGTGATGGGCACTGTGGACAAAGGAGAAAAAATTAGCATTGTGTACCTTTGTTTACCAAAGATCCTAACAGTTTTCTTAAGTCTACCTATCACCAGATTGATAACATATGGGTGGGATAAGTGGACATTGATGATGACAAGTCCAGCTGATGCAAAGTCAGTGAACAGATGGTCAATTCAGAGATCACTCCTATGAGCTATGTTGTTTAATGTCTTCGTTAATGACCTGAGTAATTGGGCAGAGTGCTCTTTCAGCAAGCCTATGATGATAAAGTGGTGGCAGGGTTCAAATGTTGGAGCACATGGCTACAACTCAGGAATATGAACAGGCTGGAGAAATAAGATGGTAGGAATTTCATGAATTTCATTTAAATAAGTTCAGTGTCTTTAATCTGAGATAGAACAAGTCAGGCAACTATCCAGTTTGGAGGATAACTATCTAGATCCACAGAAAAAGGCATGGGTCCTGATGGCCAGCAGGCTGACTATAAGCCAGGAATGTGCCTTTGGAACACAGAAGGCCAAAGGCGTTCTGAGCTGTATTATCAAGAGCACAGCCTGCAGTTATGGGGAAATAGTTCTTCACTCCATGTGATACCTATGAAAACACATCTGAATTGCTGTAGTTCTGGACTCCCCAGTACAGGAAAGACATCAACACGATGGAGTGAGTCCAATGGACGCTTCCAAGATGGCCATGTACCTGAATGAAGAGGATGCATGAAGAGAGGCTGAGAAATCTGCACCTGTTAATCTTAAGAGAAGATGATTGTGGTCTGACTTTGGCAACAAGTGCTTTTACCATGGGGGTGGCCATGCTATTTGGAGAAAAAATATGCCTGTGAACATTATGAGATTTGCATCCTTGGAGCTGTTCAAGGCTCAGGTAGCCACAGCCCTCTACATCCTGATCTAATCAGGCTTCTTTAGATCAGAGTGTTGTGTTAAGCATTGTCTAGATGTCATACCCAATATATGAATGAAATTCTGTAAATATGGAATACTGTGGTTTGTGTGGTGAATTACTGATGCTTAAATGCCTTGTTCACTGACTACCAATTAATTAAACATTGTTAATACATTTTTTAACCCTGATTTGACTTAAACCACATCAATTAATTATAGAATCATAGAATCACAGAATGGCCAGGGTTGGAAGGGACTTTAAAGATCATCTGATTCCAACCTCCCTTAGGCAGGTTTTCCTAGAAGAAATACTGAAATACAATGTGATGAAATATGCATAAATATTTGTTGTTGTGGTTTTGTTTTGTTTTTTGGTTTGGTTTGGTTTGGTTTTAATTTGCCTTCTTCCACATCTTAACATTGCTTCTGGAATGATGTACAAAGATTATTCTTTTGATCAAAAAAAACTCCAAAACCTTGCATTCTGGTTCACAGCATCCAAAGACAGTCTTGTTTTTTGATTAGGAAATAATGACTTTTAAGACACCTCTATTCCAAAGAGATAATGGGTACTTTCTGAAGTCCTGTAAAGAAAGTTTAGAGGTTTACTATACAGGAAGAAAAACGACAATAGAATTCAAATTTCAAATGAGTGTACAACCATACGGAAGGAGATAAAACTAGGTATGCTAGGAATAAGTCTGGGAATAGCATGCCAAGGTTTGCAGGATTCTATGCTAGCAAAGACCCTTGCTTTGCCATCTCACCTTTGGTGGCTGACAGAGAAACAATGGGGAATTAAGAGGGGAGGGTTAATATTGGTTTAGAAAGAATAGAAATACCTGAGAAGGGCCAGGTAGGAACTAGAGCCCATGTCCACAGAAAGATGTTGGGATCATGCAACTGTACTTCACTTGGGGCTCTAGACACTTCACTGAGGGCATAGAAAAGCCTTATGTGAACGCCTGCAGCATAGGCAATACACAGGAAGAGTTAATGATGCTTGCATGCCTTCAGTGCTATGACCTGGTTTGCACCATGGAGACATGGTGGAATGACTCTCATGACTGATGTTCTGGACAGAAGTGTTTAAGCTCTTCGGGAAGGATGAGCATGGAGCTCCACCTGGTGAGTGATGAAGAAAAGACCAAGTCCTTGTGGTTGAGGGTGAAAGAAAGGAGAGGGGACATTACAGTGGAGATCTGATACAGACTATTTGACCAGGAGGACCAAGTGGATAAGGTCTTTCATAGACAGGAGCTGCCGCTTGTTCACAAGCTTCTTCACAAGTCCTCATGGGGGGCTTTAACCACCCTGACATCAGTTGGTGAAACAACACAGCAAGGCACAAGCAGTCCAGGAGATTCCTGAAATCAATGGATCTAGGGAGTTATCCTCCAGAATGGATAGTTACCTGGACTTGTTCCATCTCAGATAAAAGACACTGAACTTATTCTAAATGAAATTTCATCCCATGAAAGATGGTTTACTTTCATGGATCACCTCCATCAAGACCAATTCACTGCATTCCTAGAAAGAAAGTAATGGAAAAAGGCCAAGACACCTATATATAAAAAAAGGAAGTTGTGACCAAAATCAAACACAAAAAGGAAATCCACAAAGGGTGGAAACAAGGACAAGTGACCTGGAAGGATTACAAGGAAACTGTTCATGCAACCAGAAAGCAGGTTACAAAACCTAAAGCACTGATGGAGTCAAATCTCCCCAAAGACATTCAAAAGAGCAGAAAAAGGTTCTACAGATATGTCAGGAAAAAAAAAACCAGATAAAACAAGAGTGAATGTGGGGCCCCTCCAGAGGGATACAGGTGACCTGGTCACTTAGGATATAGAGAAGGATGAAGTACTCAATGGCTTCTCTGCTTCAGCCTTCACTAAAGTCACACCACCTTAGTCACATACAGCAATGGCTGGATCTGGATGAGTGAAGATCCACCCTGAGTAAATGCACATTAGGGTCAGAAACACCTAGAGAACCTGAAAGTGCACAAATCCCTGTGATTTGATCAGCTACATCCATGGATTCTAAAGGAACTGGTGGCTGAAATTGCTAGGCAACTAGCCATTATATTTGAGAAGCCATGGCAGTATGGAGAAGTTCTCACAGATTGGAAAAAGGGGAAACATAATTCCCATTTTTTTTAAAAAGGGAGCAAAGAATACCCAGGGAAATACAGACCAGCCAGTGTCACCTCTGTGCGAAGTGAAAACCATGGAGCAGATCATCCTAACATCTGGTACTAAGGCACATGAAAAACAACAAGTTGATATGTGACAAATATGGTGGCCCTCTATGATGGAGCTACAGCTCTGGTAGATATGCGAAGAGCAACTGATATAATCTATTTGGACTTGTCCAAGGAGTTTGACACTGCCAGACATTACAGCCCTGCCTTGAAGTTGGAGAGACATGGATTTGATGGATGGACCATTTGATGGATAAGGAGATGGCTAGAAGGTCACACCAAAGAGTTGTGATCAGTGCCTCAATGTTCACCTGTAGAGCAGTGACAAGTGGAGTTTCGAAGGGGTGTGTTCTAGGCCCAGTGCTGTTTTAACATCTTTGTCAGTGACATGGACAATGGCATTGCGTGCAGTCTCAGTCATTTTGCTGAAGACGCCTAGCTCTGTTGTGTGATGTATTCATTTCAGAAAAGAGATGGCATGCAGAGGGACCTAAAGAAGCTTGAGATATAGTCCATTATTGACTGCATGAGTTCAAGTTTAAGGTCCTGCATATGGGTCAGGCCAATGCAGGCACGATTACAAGCTGGGTACAGAATGGGTGGAGAGTAGCCCTGAAGAGAAGGACTTAGGGGTTTTGATTGATGAGAAGCTCAACATGAGCTGGCAGTCAACTCATGCAACTCAGAAGGCCAACTCTGTCCCAAGATGCACCAAGAAGAGCATTGTTAGCATGTCAAGAGATGTGACCCTCCCCCTGTACTCTGCTCTTGCGAGATCCCACCTTGAATATTGCATCAAGTTCTGGTTTCCCCACCATAAAGATATAGACCTATTGTAACGAGTCCAGAGGAAGGCCACAAAGATGATTGGGGAGTTGGAGTATCTCTGCTATGAGGGGAAGCTGAAGAAGCTGGGATTGCTCAGCCTGAAGAAGGGAAGACCCTGGGGGTACATTTATAGCTGCCTTCCAGTACCTGAAGAGAACCAATTGGAAGGCTGGGGAAAGACTTTTCATCTGTCCATCAACAGAACAAGGGAAAATGGATTTAAACTGAAGGAGAATAGGTTGAGACTGGATATTAGGAAGAAGTTGTTTAGTATGAGGGTGGTGAGACTCTGGAGCAGATTGCCTACAGAAGTTGTGGCTGCCCCCTCCCTGGAAGTGCTCAAGGCCAGGCTGAATGAGGCCTTGAGCAACCTTGTCTGGATGAGAGGTGTCCCTGCCCACGGCAGGGAGGTTGAAGTAGACAACCTCTAAGGTCCCTTCCAACCTAAACCATTCTATGATTCTATGGTTTTTAAGAAGTATATAGTAAAAAAATAAAGTAAAACTGAAACTAAATAGGTGAATAAATTGACAGTTTTACTTTGGTGAGGAACTAAACTGTTAGTAACTGTTATTACCTTTCCAAAGGAAAAGTATTTATTATCTACTTGTTTTATTAAGAACAACAGTCTTTGGATTTGAAGAAGTCCAAGTAGGACCATAGTAACCTTTCACTACCACATCAACTAAAGGTCTAAACACATTCTTTACAACATTCTACAGTAAAACGGTAAAATAAATTATCTAATTTCTGGTGAAAAATCTGACACGAATTTTCAGAATTAGATAAGCTAATTGTAGTTCATTATGAAAAGAAATAAAATAAAATTTAAGTGAAACAAAACAAATCTAAAAAACCCACCAAAACCAAATAACTAATAAAAAACAAAAAAAAACCCAAAACACAAAAAACCCCTCAAACACCAAAAAAAGCCGCCAAAATGCCAAAAACACCAGAAAACAAAACAAAACAAAAAAACCACAAGCAAACAGAAAAAACAACCCCCCTAAAAACAAACAAACAAACAAAAAAACAAAACCCAAAGAAACCCATGGAAGTCAGAAAAAGTTTCTGTCTTTTATAATTGGCTATTTTAAGTTTAATTTAATTTTTAAAAATTATCTTCTAGTTCTGTAACAGAAAAAGCAACATCCCTAGTAGTAATGAATCTGGGACTCCTTATAATTGTGGACCAGTTATTAAAATAGGAAGAAATCCTTTAATAATGAAATTTATCCTCTGTGCTTTTTGAAATACTTTTTTTCTCCTATATTTACAGTATGTTATTATCCCAACAACTGAAAGAAGTAGTATATCCCTAATGATAACATGTCAAGAAACTGTGTTGACAGAGCACCAAAGTATTTTCATGTCTAGCACACATTTTCCTAGCTAAGATACACATTTCTTGCCTAGTTTGTATTCATTAAAATAAGAAAATTGATGACGAGGTCTGCGGGACACCTCTCTGGGAAGGATACTGGAAATGTTTTAACAACCAACATACAGAAATACAGTAAATATCCATATATCCTAGAAACAAAGTAATAATGCATTCACTGCATTTTGACAACAGTGTATGACATAAAATATTAATAAACAGTCTTCTAAACTTGGAAATCTACTAGTTTTTCCCAAGTTTGTGCAACATGCACAAGTTGCTGATTTAATTATAAAGCTTAAATCAGAGAAGAAGAGGGGTGGATATGAGGTTAGAATTTTACACATTCTTAGCATTAATTTGAAGATTCCAGTCCCCAGAAGATAAATAGAAGTGCCCTGCTGCTGCTGTAGAACTTAACTGAATATGCTGCTTTTTTAACTGCCCACATTCCTCCTTATCTGTTCACCTGTGCCATCAATCCTACAATGGTGAGAATCACCTAGTAAAGATAGTAAGCCTGAAGCAACATAAAAAAGAAAAAACTATATACATATATGCAGGATATTTCTGACATAGATAAACAATGCATTTCACCTCCAAAGTAGAGAGCATCTCCTGAAAAAATTTCCAGAGGTATGGAGGCATGAGAAGACATGGTCACGGTATTGTCCACTACTATATTGATATGATTTCTTTTGGCAGAGAAGGATACAGAATGCCACTGACCATTATTTAACATAGCACCTGGAAGGAAAATAGAATACAAAATGAATTATAAGCATTCAACATTTGGCATGCTACCTGAACGTTATAGACTTAAAAGGGGGAGAGACCAATAGATCAACCACAGCTCACATAAAATCTGCAAGTGACAAAGGGAAAAAAATTGTGGAGACTGCTTTTGTCCATGTCTTTGTTTCATCTCTGATAAAGTACAATTAGAAGTACATAAATGAATAAGTCTTACTCTTTTGATACTCCTAACTATTGGTAATACATCCACTTAATGTCATGACTATGAAAAATACCCTCTCTATCTTATCTTTAAAGTATCATTGTGGTGGCTGATACAATATTTTACACATAATACACATTTTTACTGCACTATTACAACATATTTCTTTATATTTTAAAATAAAATATAGTTGCTGTATTGCAACCCAATGAAACAAAAGAATCCCATAGATGTTAAAATCTTCATCAACTGTCATGCAAATGCCACAAGATTTTTTTTTCCAGTTGTTTCTTTTACTGGAAATGTACGGGAAAAATTTCTAAAAGTTTAGCTCAACACCAATTTACATTACTCCTGGTTGTGTAGCTCCAACATGACAAGAAACAATAAAAGGTGTGGTATAAATAAAAATATGAAAAATATATTTTTCAAAACATAAAAAATTAAACATGAAAAAAAATTTTTTTCCCAATTCTGAAATTCCCCATGGCTGAACACAGTACTCCAGGTGGAGTCTCAAAAAAGTGGAGTTGAGGGGCAGAATCACCTGTCTGAAACTGCTAGAGTCACTGTTCATTTTGTGCCTCCTAGGTTATAACTGACTTAATTCTGGGCTGCAAATGCACATTGCTAGCTCATGTCCATGTTTTCATCCACCAGTGTCCCCAAGGCTTCTCTGCAGGGATACTCTCAATACATTAATTCCCCAGTCTATAAGGATTTTGGGGTTTGCTCCAACATAAGGTGGGACCTTGCACTAGGCCTTGTCAAACCTCACAAGGTTCACTTGGATCCACTTGGCAAACCTGTTGAAGTTCTTCTGGATGACACCCCTTCCCTTTAGGGAGTATACTGCTCCAATAAGATTGGTATCTTCAGAAAACTTGCTGAGATTGTACTCAATCTCTCTATCTGGCAGTACTGTTGATATTAAATCTAATGATAAATACTGTCATTTTATTTCAATTGTTACAAATTTAATTGCTTTTAATTCTTTGTTTTGCATCGGGATTCAGGACTTTCTGTAAGAAAATCATATTCCAGAGATTGCAACATTTGACTGTCACGATATGTAAGAGAATGCCCTAACATAAAAATGGAGACTGATTGAATGACTGAAATAGAAAAATATTTTGATTACTGGAAAATCAGTGATATGAATTCTGCACAATTTGGGTTGTTTGTCATACTAAGCTACCAAATTATTTTGGGATGGATATCTTATCTGCTCTTCATATGTGCTGGAATTATCAAAGACAGTAAAACATGCTGATCTAGCTCATGTTAAGATTTCCCGAAAGTCCCTTCCATTAATTCTGGGCAATTTCATTGTGGTAGTACAGGACATTCTAGAGAAAATAGACCATTGCAGCCCTCTAATTGATAACCTTCATTAGATTTATATTTGGTTCTGCAAAGTCATGGAGTGGTACAACATATAAATGCTGGAGACCAATGGACTGTTAATATTTATATTCCATATGAAAATTACATTGTCTGTTGTTCTTCTATGAGTCAAAAAACTGCTTTTGCAAAAAAACAAGTAAGGAAGAAACAACAATTAAACTTTTAATGCATAACATGGTAGCTATAAAGAATGATATCCACTTATACTCATTGGTTGTATTTCCATCATTTTAATAGCTAAGAACAGAAAAAAATAGCCCGTGTGAGGTATTGCATAACAATAAATTCCAACCTTAGGAATATGCATATAAAAAGACAATGTACATAGCTTATTAGGAAACTAAGAAGCAAATAACCAAACCAACAAACTCCAAACAATAAAGCACGCATATAACTAGTTTAGACAAAGAATATAGAAGTATAAAAGTATATACAAGTATAACCACCTACTGCAATATTTTTAACATCATTTAATTCAAAGCTACAGAGAAATTAAAAGCTGCATAGAGTCATAAGAAGAAACTGAATAATATGACCTCAGACATTTATACATGTAGTAATTAAATTTTCATCTGCAATTCAACACAAATTGCCTTTGTATTAATTTATTTAATACAGGTTCTGTGTCCTTGAATGTAGGGAAAAAACCCATCCAGCCATAATTAATCACTCAGACTCCAAACACAGACTTGAATTGCTTCAGTGAGTATAACAATAGGTACTTCAAGTACTCAATAAAAAAGCTCCACATATGTTTTTTTTAGATTACTTGTTTCTCAGAAGATAATAAAATGTTTTTGCAATAGGTTCTGTCTTCACAAAGACAAAAACAATTCCTCCTGTTATATTTTTTGAAGAGTAAGCTTAGCATAGCATATCATTTCTGTTTCATCATAGATGGTAAAGATTTATTTTGGGGTGTTTCGCTTTATATGGTAAGTATTGTGTTGCAACACTGAAACTGAATAAATTGCTCTATGTGCAAGTCTACAGATGTTAAAAGTGCCACCACCTTTAGCTGGTCTGTTTAAATGATGTTTCCTGCAACAGTTTCTTTAACATACATCATCTAATTGAATGGCAATTGAAATAGCTCATAAAAAGCCAAATTCATCACAGTTAACTACATGCCCCTGACATTCTTACTAAGGAACTGACATTTTCAAATAATGAGCCTAGGGAAACCTCTTGTCATTAAAATGACACTCTGTGCATCAGTTATTTTAGATTATAACAAATACCAAGGCTGATCCTAGTATCACCTATATTAATAGTATTACAGTATTTATGTAGATTTCAACATTATCTATGTCATTACTCACTTAAATTTTTTCCTGAGTTAAAACAATCAACTGTTTAATATATTATTTTTAATAATTATATACATGCAGAAACATAATGTGCTTCAGAGTTATGATTAACTTCTTTTTTATTTCCTTTCCCTCTCCTCCCCCATCCAAGGAATTTTAATTTTGTGTCAGAACTCAAGTAAGGAATCAACCTCAAAGAAGTACTGGCACAGAATTAAGGAGGCCTCATCTTCAAATCCTGTAGCTCTTTCTCTTCTTTATTTGGCTCTGCTTTGCTCTCTTTGCCTGCCTCAGTCATGCAGATGATTGTTGAGCATTTCAGGTAAGTGACTTTTACTTTGTGTTTGTACTGACAATATTTTGGGGGGCTTAAAATTTTCTCACTCTTTTGCATAATTTTATTGATTCTGTAGGGTCAGAAAGAGACAAATATTACTGTTGGTTTTAATATTTATTCCAGTAATTGCTTAGTTTACTAATTGTATTTGTTATTTCTAAAAACAAAGTAGCATGAAAAAGTGTCATTAAATTCTCTATATTCTGGCTTGAAAACTGCACTGAAGAAGCTTTTGGTTTGGTTACTAGCCCTCCAATGAATATTCCCTATAAAAGTTAAGAATTTGAATGTGTGAAGAATTTAAACTTGTTTTTGAAGTAAAAATATAAAATGCATTTTTTATACTTGTTCTTCAACTGTTAATTCAGTTTACATATAACATTACTAGAAATGTCTTATTTTTCACTAGTAATAATCCTGCTGTATGAACAAGCAATATGAAATGTATGATTTTTTACAGCTTGGAATAAATCTAGGACCACTCTATGTTTTGAGTATCATCACTGTGTTTTCTGTAGTTTAATTACTCACTGCTGCTATGAAATATTTCTCTAGCTAGTGCTCGTTGGGCATCTTCTCTGCTCATACAGAAGCCACTCCAATTCAGCCACATTTCCTCATCTTCATATATTATTTGGAATCCCAGATATCTGCCTAATATTTCTAGTCCTTTTTCTTTTTTTTTTTTCCTGTCTGAGACCTCATACTGGAATGACCATTTTATCCTTCTACAAGAAAAAGGAAAAATTATCACATGGTCATGTTAATGCTTCTCACTGTAGCTCTCTTAGCTCCACACTGAGAACTGCCTAGCAACTCACACTACCAGTAGTACGTAATGTAGTCTCACTTCAGTGATCAACTATATATTACCCTTTAACTCTTAATTATTCATTTTCCTCAATTTCTCCACTTCTTTTTGCCCTTATTATAATTTCTTGGGATTTTTTAAGAATATAGACTCAAACTCGACCAGCTTTCTGAAACACTGCTTGGTATTGGACATTTTCTGTCGAGATTTAACTAATTTTACATTATTTTTAAAAAATGCAAATTGGGAAAAAAAACCATATATACATGTTTCTGAGAAAATGAAGTATTTATAGAAATTTGTAATTAAAATTCACTCATGTAAAGCATAGTTTCATCCATACTAGTCATAAAACTAGGTCAAGAATGTAGGTAGTAGCTTAACTGACTCTACATTAACCTATTTTTAATGCACAGGAGCCTTGGAATTTTTTTCTTCATTTCTCTTACCTGCAGTGATGTCACTCAGTGTTTTTCCTGGTTTGTGAAGACTGATTTTAACTTTCCCATTGCTCAGATATAAAAAGAAACCACCTGAAGCCTGGGGTAGATTATTAGATAATAGAAGACCCTCCTTGTTCCAGGTGCGAAACTGGAAACTGATGTGTACTTCATCTTGCCTTGATATGCCTGGCAGTGCCAGGTAACTACTGGCACTCAGAAACGTAACAGGAATGACCTGTGGCTCTAAACATGAGAAGGACACATTTCCCTAGAAAAAAATGAAACAAATATGTCATTAGGAACATCTGAAGAAAAAATAGTCATAGGAACTTTTTTTGGAAGCTACTGATTTTCAAAACATTGTGTGTAGAACTTAATATCTGAAATACTTGAATGTGTTTGTCTAAAAATGAAATATGAGTATATATAAGATCATCATTTTGAGAAAGGTATACATCCTCATCTGATCAGAACAGACATATATGCCTCTGCAAAAGTGTCAAGAACCTGTTAGTAAATGTGTTAAGATCCCAAGCTACGTGAATTATTTAATGGTACTTCAGCAGTTGGACCTGTTGTTCCTATTTTGACAATCCTAAATAGACAAATTGTTCATACTTTGTCTCAACCTCAGGAACCACTAGGGACTTGACAAGTATATGGTATCATGTAAAATGCCACTGACTGCAAAGTTTGGTACAATTATTTACATGGGTCTGAATGCTTGCATGCGGGGAAAAATGTTTATCTTGGCAACTGATTGTTAAAGGGAGTGTTTATTTTTACCAAAAACTTTTTGACAGACCGAGGAGATTATAATACTTGATGGAAAACAGAGTGGATCAGTGTCCTCAGCAATGGAAGGCTTTAAAAATGTGCCTTCGGTTTTCTTACTCATCAGGTTCAGAAGTCAAAGCCAGAAGAATTTCAGCTACATCTTAATTTACTTGCTTGCTTTTGTACATGCAAAAGAGTGAGCCAACACACAGCAGTGTTACACACATCTAATATAAGCTAAAGAGCTGAAGAATAAAATACATCCTGCATTGTCTACTGGATGAGTCTGTACAGCAGCTAATATATAATAGCCCAATTAGGTGATTCCTTGATTTTTCAACACAGATTTTATTAGAATTATGTGTTAGCAGGTTGCATATGAAAGTGGTTATGGTCTTTTTATTTTCTGTATTTTAATTTTATATTTTTAACTATGAACCTCTTACCACAAAGTAGATCTGAGATTTATGTCTCCTGGCCAGGTCAATAATATTCACTCCATTATAATAAATATTTTCAAAACACCCATGAAAGTTCCTGTGTGACAATATTCCTGATTTTCCAAGCACTGGGATCCCTCCAAAGCTGATCTTAGAAAGAGAAAAGAAATCAATGATACAATTAAATAGTTTTCTAAGGAAAGAAGTTGCCAGCAGCATCAGAGTGAAAGTCCAAGACTGATCAGTAGCGAATCTCCTACTTGTTGTCTATTATCTTGTATCACATCTATGTATTAAAAGAACAAGCTAACAGAAAAGATCATATATGAAGCTGTATGTATGCATTAAAGTATTCTGAAATGCTGGCTTTTTTTTTTTTTTTTCCTTCTGAGGATGCCTCTTAACAATTGCTTAGCATAGTTTTCAGGGATGAGTACAGCTGTAAAACCAAGGAGAAAAAGAACAAGATCCACTACATGCAGACCATGCTGTGACAATGCAAAAAGAGAAGATGACTCATTAACAACTTCTTTAGGAAATTTGAGCCTGAATTCTCCACTGTATGCAAATAATAACTACTATCATGGTGAACAAAAGTACATCAAATTAAATTATTCTAGGGCAGGTTCAAAACAAATAAAAGGATATACACTTTTCCCTCTGACAATGCTTAGTTAGGCTGTGAAGTTCCTTGATGTGATGATGTAGCTTTACTTGGGTTCAGAAAGAGATTGGAAGATTTAATAATAATAAAAGTCCTTGGAGAACTATTACATTCAAGAAAAACACTATCTTAAAAGGTCCCCAAGGCAGAGACTGTTAGAAAGCAATATATTATTTTAGAAAAGTATTGCCACAAGAGTGACCTGAATTATAGTCTCATCTGTGTTTTCACTCTTGGGCACCATCAGAAACAGGATACCAGCTTACACAAATGTTTGGACTTACCCATTCCAAAGCTATTCTTGTTGACATTGTACCAGTGTCAACCAGTGTTTCTTTTAATTTGTAAATTTCACTTAATATTTAAAATAATTTTATGCAAAACAAAACCAAACTCAAAGCCAATTAACTTTATCCTGTCTCATTAAGTTAATAAATTGAGAAATTTTTATAGTCAGATATTAAATTCTAAATATAGTGGTTCATACTTTTTTGGAAGGTTTTAGGCTTTTTTCTTACTTATGCTTTGCTATCTATCTTGCTTTGATAGCACATACTTCCAAGAACACTATGTGAAATAATGGGAAAATCAGTTTAAAATACCTATTGATTTAGTAAAATAAACCTATTTGACAATCAGCTAAAACTAACACCTATTGTTGATTTTTGGTTTCTATTTTGAGTGTGTGTGTGTGGTTTTGTTTTGTGTTGGTTTTGGTTTTGTTTTGGTACTATCCTCCAAGCTTGGGTTCAGAAATTTTAAGCAGAATCTTAACTTCAATCTTGAGAGCAATACTTTTGAAATATGAAAATGCAGACACAGAACAGCTTGAAATATTGCTCTAAACAGTTTAAAAACTTGAATTAGTAGAATAAAATAATTTAGTTTTGTAGATTCAAAACACTCTTCTGTATCACTCATTATTTCATCCCTAAGTCAGGACAGGGACAAACATAAAGCAGCCAGTCACCACATTACAAATGTGAAATAGCGATATATTTAAATGATAATGGGAAACACACACAACAAATTGAATTTGCTCCTTTTCATGAATCTACCATTTGTGTAAGAAAGATTTTTTCACAAAATATTTTCAAGATTTAACATGAATTTAAGCTCTAAGGTAAACTTTGTTTCAAATTAATTCATGCTGGTTTATTGTAATTTTCATCAATCCATATAATAATAACTTTGAGTTGGGGATCATTCTTCATGTCTTTATACTGTTTACTGCATTTGAAGCACTATTGAAATGAAGATATGATCACATGGTCATGATACTGTTTCTCACCATTTTCTAAACAGACATGGAAGATCATAGCATCATAGAATGTAAGGCTGAAAGGGACCTTAGGAATCATCTGGTCCTACTCTTCTGATATTATTGTTTATATGAGATGTTTATATGAGACTTAAAATTTGCCAAAGTGGGCAAATCTACCACTTCCCCTGAATCATAGAATCACAGAATCATCCAGGTTGGAAAGGACCTCTGAGATCAAGTCCAACCCTTGATCCACTGCCACTGTGGTACTAGATCATGGCACTGAGTGCCACGTCAGTCTCTTCTTAAAAACCTCCAGGGACTGAGAATCCACCACCTCTTTAGGCAGACCATTCCAATGCGTTATCACCCTCTCTCTGAAGAATTTTTTTCCTACTATCCTAAACCTCTCCTGGCAGAGCTTAAGACCATGCCCTCTTGTCTTACTGAGAGCTGCTTGGGTGAAGAGACCTACCCACCCTGGCTCCCACCTCCTTTCAGGGAGTTGTAGAGAGTGATGAGGTCTCCCCTGAGCCTTCTCTTCTCCAGGCTGAACACCCCCAGCTTTCTCAGCCCTTCCTCACAGGACTTGTGCTGTATCCCTTCACAGCGTCCTTGCTCTTCTCTGGATCTGCTCCAGCACCTCAATTTCCTTCCTGAACTGAGGGGCCCAGAACTGGACACAGGACTCGAGGTGTGGCCTCACCAGTGCTGAGTACAGGGGAAGAATCCCTTCCCTGGACCTGCTGGCCACACTGTTCCTGATACAGGCCAGGATGCCATTGGCCTTCTTGGCCACCTGGGCACACTGCTGGCTCATGTTCAGCTTCCTGTCAATCCAGACTCCCAGGTCCCTTTCTGCCTGGCTGCTCTCCAGCCACTCTGTCCCCAGCCTGTAGCGCTGCATGGGGTTGTTGTGGCCAAAGTGCAGGACCCAGCACTTGGCTGTGTTGAACCTCATCCCGTTGGAATCAGCCCAACTCTCCAGTCTGTCCAGGTCCCTCTGCAGAGCCCTCCTGCCTTCCAGCTGTTCTACACTCCCCTTCTGTCCCAACTTAGTATCATCTGTGAATTTGCTAATCATCAGTGAAGATATTAAACAGAACTGGGCCCAGCACCAATCCCTGGGGGACACCACTGGTGAGGGGCCGCCAATTGGACCAGCACCGTTCAGCACCACTCTGGTGGCCTCCAGCTAGTTCCTAACCCAGCACAGAGTGCCCCTCTCTGAGCCCTAGGCTGACAGCTTTTGCAGGAGAATGCTATGGGAGACGGTGCCAAAGGCCTGCTGAAGTCCTGTAGGTAGACTCCATCCACAGCCTTCCCCTCATCCACCAGGTGGTCCACCTGATCATAAAAGGAGATCAGGTTGGTCAGACAGGACCTGAGAGACCATTCCAATATCTGTGTTCTCATAGTGAAAAAAATTTCCTCTTGTGTCCAATCAGAATCTCTCCAGGAGCAACTTGTGCCCATTATCCCTTGTCTTACCCATGGGACTCCTTGTAAATAGCGAGTCTCCATCTTCTTTGTGGCCACCTTTAAAGAATTGGAACATCATAATAAGGTCTCTCCTAAACCTTCTCTTCTCAAGGATGAACAAACCCAGTTTTCTCAGCCTTTCCTCAGAAGATGATGATGTCATCTCTGTCCTGCTCTCCCATTTCATGAAAAACAAAGGAGATTCCTGGCTGAGACAGCAGTGTTGCTTCTGTCATATCAAGTTTTAACAGCAATCAAAAAAGCTGAGGAGCTTCTTTGTGAAAGAAGGAATCTCTTTGTTCACAAGATTAGAGAAGGTTAAAGTTGGGAGTTGCTTCTCAAAATCCCAGTCGGATAGTCTTACATGACTCTATCCTGCTATATTTGCCTCATTCTCTTGTCCCTGTATATTTCCTTACCAACATGGAAATGCCTTAGAAGAAGAGTAGAGATTATGCTTTCAGGAAATCTCAGCTCCACCCTGAGTGATGCCTAGCAATGCACACTACCAATAGTAGGTCATCTAATCTTAGTTCAGTGATTAACTACCCTTTAACTCTTAATTATTCAGTTTCTTCAATTTCTTTACTTCTTTTTGCCCTTACTATAATTTTGGGTTTTTTTAAAAAAATATAGACTCAAAATTGCCCAGCTTTCTGGAACACAACTTGGTATTAAGATATTAAAGTAATTAACTCTGAAATTTAAAACGTGATCTTTTGAAAATTTTGCATTGTAAGTCTAGTGGAGCATTTGTAATATAAGAACATCTCTGTTTGATTTGTTCCTTTAGGAGACATAAAATCCCTAAAGCCTTAAGCAAACTTCCTTCTGTTCTGCCTCCTTTGCTTGTTCCACTGCATTTACTAAAGAACCTTAATAAATGTAGTAAATGAAAGGTAATTTTCACACCTCATAGTCAAGGTCCAAATAACTGAATTCTCCTTTTGCATGAAAATGATGAGTGTGTTTATCCACTGTAAAGTTTACTTGATTTTTGAAGCACTCAATTAGAACAGAATGCCAGTGTTGATCATCCAAAAGGCTGCCCAGAGTAATATTAATGTGGGCATTAGAAGAATGAGTTTCAGTATCACCTTGAGACAAGAAGAAAAAATATTAATTCCATATAAAAATATAAGTATTCAAATACATACTGCTAGTTTTTCATATTCTATATATTACAATTTACTTAAAAATTAAAATAATTTCTGTCAAATCTAATATGTATATTAAATTTTATGACTAAGTTTTACCTAAAGTAATAAGTAGAGACAGCTTCCCTTTAATCAATTCCAGCGTGATATGGTCTCCATTTCGTCCTTCTCTGTGGAGAAGAATTCCATCACTTTGCATTGTCTTGAACTTCAGAGAAATCACATCTTTCAGTGCACTCATGAGTTTTTGATTAAATGTGTAAATTAGATAACTTTTCCCATCAAAGCCAACCACCTCAGACCCTAGAAATAAAGAAATGAAAGATAGTATATATTTCTACTGCATGTTACTTCACCATGACATGAAGTCCCACCACTAGCATTACTTGATTCACCTGTGCTCAGGAAATGATATCTTATTTGTGCTATTCCTGCTCTCCCCCAAACGTTCAGCCTATCCTATGTCAATGATGATGCTATCATTAATTAATATAGCAAGGTAATCAGAAGAGATCTGGCTTCTAATCCAACTTAATGCTAATCTCACATACTGAAAGATCTTCCTTGTAGCCAGGAAGTCTTTTAACCATTTCTGATCTTTCCTTATTTTTAGGTTCAAAATCTTAATTCATTTATCTTCAATTAATTCAAATGTATATATATATATATATATATAGAAAGAAAAAAAAAGAGAGAGAGAAAAGTCTTGTCTATTATATTTAGTTTTCTGGGTCTTCATGCAGGCTACAGACTTAAGCCACTATCACAATCAATCTGGATATATGTACAATAGTACAAAATAATATCAGTAGATATTATTCTAAGAAGGAAAAAAGGTATAGAAAAGACACCAAGCTGTTGGTGAGTGTCCAAAGGAAACAGGGATCTTGAAGGATCTGGAAGGGGTGACTTATGAGGAGCACCTGAGGTCACTTGGATTGTTCAGTTTGGAGAAAAGGAAGCTGAAGCGTGACCTCATAACAGTATACAGCTTCTTCACAAGGGGAAGAAATGGGATTGGCACCAATTTCTTCACTCCTGTGACCAAATACAAGACTCAGAAAAATGGTAGGAAGCTGAATCAGGGGTGGTTCAGGTTGTATATAAGGAAAAGATTTTTTACCCAGAGGGTGTGGTCACCCCCACAGCTCAGGGAAGTGGTCACAGCACCAAGCCTACCTGAGTTCAAGAATCATTTGGATGGTGCTCTCAGGCATATAGTGTGATTCTGGGGATGCCCTACACAGGAACAGGAGTTGGACTTGATGATCCTGATGCATCCCTTCCAACTTGGCATATTCTATGATTCTAAGCATTTGAAAAGGAAAACCTAACAGCTGTGAGTAATGCCTGGTTCTCTTAGTTATTTCTAGGCAACCCATACCAGTTTTTGAACCAACTTCTCAGTAAAACCCTGTATTTCAGTTTGCACCCACAGCTTCTTGTCCTGTCACTAAATGCCACTGAAAAGATACTGGCTGCATCTCCATCTACACTTTCCCATCAAGTATTTAAACACATGGTTAAGATCTCCCCTGAGTCTCTTCTGCAGTCCTAGCTCTCTCAGCCTCTACTGATATGGCAATCAGTTAAGTCCCTTAATTATACACATGGATTTTTTTTGCTAAATTTTCTCCTGTATGTCTATGTTTCCCTTGTAATAGGGATCCCACAGTTCTGATGTGTTGCATTACTATGACTGACTTGAGGGGAAGAATAACCTTCCATGACCTGATGGTAACTCTCTTCCTAAAATGGCCTAGTATGTTGTTGGCTTGTGTCGCAAGGGCAAGTTGCCAGCTTGTTGTCAGCCTAGTGTTTATCCTGTCCTTTTCATCAAATCCACAGTCAGCCTCCAGTGTATGCTGGTAAACCCTTGTTGGGATTATAACTCCATAGGTTCAAGACCTTCCACTTCCCTTTGTTGAACAACTTGAGGTCCCTGTCAGCCCATTTTTCCAGCCTGCCTGTGTCCCTTTAAATGTCATCAATTGTAATTCACTATAATCATCATTATTATTACTACTTCATTGAACCTGTTCTTGTTCTTTTGCAGCCTTAAAGTCTTTCATCCTAATTCCCTTTTTTTATCTTCCCTTGAGAGGGTGGTGGGGGAGTAACAAAGAGCATCTACCACCTAGTTCTTCGCTAAGACTGTAACAATGACCAAGATCTGTGAACCTAAGGCTTCTTCCAGTTGTCTGAAGAATGTCTCACCCAATCTCTCATCTATGGGAGTCTGTGATAGACATCCACCACAACACCACCACCTTTCTTCTCTCCTCTAATCCTATTCCATAGACTCTGAGATGTCTGCACCAGAAAGACCTCCATACACCTTTACTGTTTGCTCACATAATTAAATGCCTTTCCTCCGTGTCCTGGCTAGTATTTTCTAAACAGCCTGTATCCATCTGTGGAACCACTCCAATTGTGTGAGCTATTTCACTACATCCCTGTGGTCATGATTAGCATGATTCTGTGTATTCCTAGCAACTCTTGATCATCAAAGAGTGTCTTAAGATTTTTAAAGCTGAATAATTGTTACTGACAAGATCTTCGCAACTAGTTGTTGATCCAAAAGATCAACTCAGTCCTCAAGATATCTTCTGTTATAAAGAATCTGGAAAATGTCACCCTAACAAAACCCTATGCCCTTGCCCCTAGAGTCCTGCTTGATACATACCAGGTGTCCCCTGTCCACACTGTTGGTAACTAGATGGAAGCGAAAGGGGGTAGTCTGAAGACTGGACAAGTCTAGATAGTCTGATAGTCTTCTACAATGGCATGACTGGATGTATAGATGAGTGGAGGGCAGTAGATATTGTCTACTTTGACTTCAGCAAGGTTTTTGACACCATCTCCCACAGAATCCTCATCAGAAAGCTCAGGAAGTGTGGTTCAGTTTAATGGACAGTGGGGTGGATTAAAACTGGCTCAAAGACAGAACTCTGTGTCATTAGTGGTGCAGAGTCTAGTTGGAGGTCTGTAATAAGTGGTATTCCCCAGGATTCAGTACTGGGCCCAGTCTTGTTCAATATTTTCATCAGTAACCATGATGAAGGGAAAGATTTTATTTTCAGGAAGTTTGCTCATGATGCAAAACTGGGAGAAGAGGCTGACACACCAGAAGGCTTGTCCAGTGTGACCTGGAAAGGCTGGAGAGCTTGGTAGAAGGAAACATTATGAAATTCCACTAGGGCAAGTGTAGTGTACTGCACCTAGGGACCGATAACCCCATGCAGCTGTACAGGTGAGGAACTGACCTTCTGGAAAACATTTCTGCAGAAAAAGACCTGGGAGTCCTGGTGGACATGAGCCAGCAGTAGGCCTTCATGTTCAAGAAGGCCAATGGCGTTCTTGGATGCACTGAATGTGGCAAGAAAGTCAAAGTAGTTTATCCCTTCCCTTTATTCTGCCCATGTGAGGCTGCATCTGCACTATTGTGTCCAGTTCAGAAGGGCATGAAATTACTAGATTGGTTACAACAAAGGGCTACAAAGATGATTAGGAAACTAGGACATGTCTCTGTTGAAAAGCTGAGGGATTTGGGTCTTTTTAGTCTGGAGAAGAGACTGAGGGGAGATATTATCAGCTTTTATAAATATATAAAAGGATCAGTCCTTGTTCACTGGTGCCCAGTGACAGAACACACTGTAAAGGGCACAGATCTGAACACAGAAAGCTTCATCTAAACATGAGGAGGAACTTCTTTAGTTTGAGGGTAGTAGAACACTAGAACAGGCTGCCCAGAGAGGTGGCAGGGTCTCTGTTTCTGGAGAGATTCAAAACCCGCTTGGATGCCATCCTGTGCAACTTACTCTGGAAGAACGTGTTCTGGTAGGAGGGTTGGACAGAGGTCCTTTCCAACCCTTAACATTCTGTGTGATTCAGTGCCATTCCCTAGAAAGCAGGTCAGGAAGGCAGATGGGTAGGCTTCTAGCAAATGGAGTGAGGAGACAGACTTGAGTACACACTTCAACGAACATCTTGATTGCTTAGATTCTTTCAATAGTTGGGTTGGAAGGGACTTTTTAAAGATCATTTTCTTCCTATACCCCCTGAGATATGCAGGGACATTTTTCACTGGATCAGGTTGAATTTGAACACTTCCAGGGAGGGAGCATCCACAACTGCTCAGGGTTACTTTTTCTAGTGTCTCATGACTATCATAATTAAAAAAAATAGAAAAACAAACAAACAAACAAAACATGTTCCTTATGTCAAATATTATGTATCCTCTTTTAGTTTAAAACCCTTACTGTCAATACGGATACTGGAAAAAACTGTCACTCTTCCTTATAAGTCTGCTTTTAAGTATTGAAAGGCCACAGTAAGATCTCCCTAGAGTCTTCTCTTCTCCAGGCTAAACAACCCCAGCTCTCTCAGCTGTTCTTCATAGGAGAGATGTTCTAACCCTCAGGTCACTTTCATCACCCTCCTCAGGACACGCTTTTGCTGGTCCATGTCTATCTAGTGCTTGGAAACCCAGAACTGGGTGCAGTGTCCCAAGCAGAGTCTCATGAAGGTGGAGTAGAGTAGGAAAATCACCTTCGCTGACCTACTTCTGTACTATAACAATGAAATAACAGACACCTAGGTTGTACAGATAAAGAAAAGAATGATACTGGATAATTTTCATAATTACATTATAAATCTATGTATTCTGATTTTTGTACTTACATTTGTACTTCTCATGACTGGGCTAAAAAGGTTACAGCTCCCTGACAGTGCTCCAGTGAAATCTATTTTCTATTTATGTGAGTGTTTTATGAATTTCCTTTCAGGAAAGGGAAATGGAAAGGGAAAGGGAAGGAGAGAGGAGAAAACTGAACACATTTTATCTCAATAAAAGTAATTATCATCTTTCATAATCAGTATAGATTGAACACACAAAGGTACTGGTATCACTATAAAAAGCTCATAGAGTATTCGATGTTCATAATTAAAGAAGAAAAAGGTAATTATCCTTGGAAGATACATAATCATATAAAGTCAAATAAATGAAGATGTAAAGGACACTTAATAAAGTAGGAAGTTATTTTTCAACTGACTGAATGATTGTCTTCATGCAAGTTAACAGAAACCCATTATCTATTTACTAACTTTTTTAATTTCACAGAAGATATTTCTCTACATTGCTGGCATGGAAATGAACACAATTCAAATTAGCTGTAGCAATTTTAATCAATCATTTATATTTAATTTTTAAAAATTCTTGTCAAGTGAATGCAGCTATGTTTTTAAATGTATTTTATTGATTTTTTTTCACATCTTTGTAATGTACTTCCCACTAATGAAGAATTCATGTGCAATAAATAAATTTGACATTCTGCCTAAAAATGAGCCTTGTATTGTTTTATTTCTTTATGTTATTGAATGAACATGGACAGTAATATAATTAATTAATATTAATTTAAAATAATGAATGTGAAGTTTAATAGCCTCAATAAAAACTTCAATAATAGAACTTGGATATTGTTATGTATGTGTCAGACCAACTAGCTAGATATATTATTATATAATACACTGATAACTCTAGGGTTGTTTGATTTGCAATATATTCTTGGTATTAGTTATCAAGATGATCATTAGCTACATTTATTAAAGGTCTCCAAAATCCAAATTCTGTAGCACTAGTACCTAAGAAGCAAAACATACTAAGTTCAAATTTGGAAAATAAACACAAACAAATCTTTACCACTGCTACCATTCACTAACAAAGACTGTGAAAGGGCTGCAACTGTTAATTTAAAATTCTTATAACATTTCTTACATTTTGTCTTCACCATCTGTGCATTGCCACCAGAAATAAACTGAAAGTGTTGTCAGTGATAAAGTCTGGGTCTCCTACAGTGTTATCAGAATAGGGAGATGAGCCCAAATACCCAGGGTGCCATTAGGTTTTCCTGTGTTTCATAGTTGCCAATTACTCTCAGGTTCTAATAGTCCCTGGACTTGAACATCAGTTACCATGTATTTTTCCACTGCTATAAATACAAGAAGGGTCGAGTTGCATTGTGATCAGTTGTCAGTTGTTTCATAATTTACAATGTGTCTTTCTCAAATTAATGCAATAGAAACCCTTAGTATACCATGAAAATACTTTTGGAAGTGTTGAAATGCCTATGAGAAACTGAAAATTCTTGAAGCCTCCTAACATACCATAAGATTAATCATTCTAGAGAACTACAGAAGTTTCAGTTGCAATATCTTTGTTTGGAAAATGAATGTATTTTTGTTGATCTTGACATTAATTGAAAGTAATGCTAACTCTCTATACGGGAAAGAAAAAAAAGAGAGTCTGGGAGTTTTACACTTATTTATTTATTTATTTTTTATTGTTAGTCCTAACCAATTAAATTAAAATGAGAAATCTGCTGTTTGGACTATTCCAGTTTTGTAGAAAGCAGACCTGAAAAGATTCAGTGTTCAGAAAAGCGAGGACTACATCTAAAAACTCTTTAATATACAGTATGTTGTCAGTTTCTCAGTTTCCAGCTATCTTTCTCCTATAATTTTATATAATTATCACCTTCACATTCAAACACATCCTTCTGTCTGTCATGTGAGAAAGACCTTTTTTTTAATTTTTAATTTTTTTTTTTTTTTTTTTTTTGTCTTTGCATCCTACTAGTAGGAATGAGAAGAAATTATTGTAATGAAGGGGCAAAAGTGTAAGCCAGAGAGATGCCTAATTTCTCCAGTGCCAGCTGAACTTGTACAGCTTAACCTGTACTCTCTTTTACATCACTTAATGGTCACATCTGACATTTCAAGAACAAGACACAGGAAATTGTAGGAATTTATCAGTCTCTTTTTTACATAATGAATAGAACTATCAAGCACAGGCAGAGAGAGACTGCAAGGAATACCCAGAGAACTACAGGCCAGTCAGTTTCACCTCTGTACTTGGCAGGATCATGGAGCAGATCTTCCTGAAGCATTTGCTAAAGCACATGGAAAATGTGGAGGTGGTTGGTGGCAACCAATAAAGTTTCACCAAGCACAAATTGTCCCTGAAAAAGTATGATGGCTTTTTACAGTGGGATTACAGAATGAATGGACAAGGGGAGAGCAACTGACATCATTTACCTGGACTTGTGCAAAGTATTTGATACAGTCCCACATGAAAATCTGGCCTCTAAATTGGAAAGTTATGGATTTGATTGATAGACCATTTGGTGGATAAGGAATTGGCTAGATGGTTGCACTTAAAGAGTAGTGGTCAACAGCCCAGTGAACAAATGGAGACCAGAATTGTGTTGAATTGTGTTCTTCAGGCTTGGTGTGGGAACAGGTGCTGTTTAACATCTTTGTCAGTGACACAGACACAGGAATTGAGTGCACTCTCAGCAATTGTGCTGATACCAAGCTGCATTTTGTTGTTGACATGTTAGAGGAGACCTTATAGAAGACTTCCAGTGCCTGAAGAGGGATTGCAGGTAACCAGGGGAGGGACTTTTTATAAGGGAATGTAGTAATAGGATGAGGAAGAATGGTTTTAAATGGTTTAAAAATGGTTTTAAAATGGAAGGGGGTAGATTTAGATAAGACTTTGGAAAGAAATTCTTCACTGTGAGTGTGGTGAGATGCTGGCACAGGTTGTCCAAAGAAGCTGTGGATGTCCTATATTTGGAAGTGTTCCAGGCCAGGCTGGATGGGCTTTGAGCAACCTGTCCAACAGGAAGTTGTGCATGTCCATGCAAGGCATTGGAACTGGATGATAGTTAAGGTCTCTTTTAAGTGAAACCATTCTTTTGAAAGAAAGTTTCTTATTCTTACAAGACCCAGTGACGTCTCTCTGATGGGAGGAACAATGAAGGCGAAACCTTGAAAGTGTGAATCGAAGTTAAAATAGGTCTCCCTGGTACTTCTGCTTTTCTTTAGTTTCTGGTCCTGCCTGGAAAAGTACATAGCAACTCAGAAACAGACAGGCATAATTACTCTAACAATAATTATGTGTCCTGCATGTGTCTAACAAACGGGGGAAAAGACAATTAAAAAACAAAAAAAAGTAACAATTAATCTTTTAAATTATTACATATATTTTAGAACTGTAAGACTATAATCACCTGATTTATTTTCAACAGCAACAGCTGAAGTGAGGCACTAAAGCACATGATAATTTGAGATGCAAAACTGTAAACAGTTTGCAATCCACTTGGGTTGAAAGCATTTATAGATGAAAAAATAATTTCAAGAACTCACAACATCATTAATACAGAGAAAACCTTCACTATCTTAAAAAAGGTATTTCCATATTTTTATCAGTATCATATTCTTTAGGGAATGCCTTACAGTCGATAGTGCATGAAGTAAATATTCCCTTTAAATATTTCTGTAAGCTATCTATAGGACTGATTCTGTACCAAGCAAGTAAAATACAGAAAAATACATAATCTTTCTTAAAAGAAGTGACTGAGCACACACAAAATATTTTAGCCATGTAACTACTTATCCTATATATTGCAGTACTAGTAGTACTATTTTTAGTAACACTGTCAACATTTTATCCCATAGTAATAGATTTTGCATTGGCAGCATTGCAATACATATCCCAGAAGAGAGCTATAACATACCTTGCTAAGGGTGACAGAGGAAATTAAAAACAGTAAAAATAGATAATTGAAATCTAAACTTTAGGCATGTGCAGAAGAGAACTCCCCAATTTGTAAATGGATGAGAAAATAACTGTAATGGTTCAAACATTATCAAATACACAAGGTAAAGAACTAAGAAGAAGCAGAGCTGATTTACTTTCAGTGGAGCTCACAGACAGGAAAGAATGAACTCTCATCAGGTAGCACAAGGAAGGTTTCAGATAGAACATTCAGATGAGCTGAATAACAGCTCATCTGTTCAGCCTCCATTTTTAAACTTTAGTAGTCCTGGCACTTAAGGCAGTGGACCGTAAGTCAACCATATTTTCAGTTACATCAACATCATTAGTTTTTTCTAGGAATCATAAGTCATGTTTTCAGTTTTCAGACAGGTGCAACTGAGGAATTTTGTGTGATTTTAGCTTTGCACATCCTCCTCCTAACATGAATTGTCTTTTCTTTGGGATTGGACAGTTGATCTCAATTCTGAGGGGACCTAAACTCCTGAAGACAGGTTGAAATTTTCCGTATTCTTAGTTAATGGTCTTTTACTTATTTTACAAAATCAGGTGTAGGGCAGAAAGCCCAGAAATAGTCAGCTTAAAGCAAACAGGCTTGCAAAGCATGAATTAAGCATGGAAATTAAAAAAGAAAAAAAGAAACCCTAAAAAAAATACCTGCAACAGATGGAAGTATTTATATTGCTTTTAATAAGCCCTTTCTCCTTCATAAGGACAAGATACAGAGACTAAAAAGCAGAAAACAACTTCCTAAGAGGAATGTTTTTTAAACAGTCTCTGGATGAAGAACAGTTACAGGAAGAAAACTGGAAGATTTACATTGTCTGACAGTTCAATACAGCCATAATACTTATTCATTCACCTTTCAAATGCTTACAACAGTTATCAAAGTTTCATTAGTGACACAAAAACTATTCCAAAAGTTCCTCCTACATATATAAAAACTTTGAAGTATCTTTCACTTGTGTATTTGCGGGTCTATCTACTTTTATTTTTATTGACTTGGGACAAATACCATACATATTTAGAACTGTAAACATTTTCTACATTCTGCCCTTCAGGTAAAAACTATAGTGTGTTCAGATGCATGTTTTTTTCTGACTACCAAAAAAGAGTTTACAGTAAATTGGTTATTGAGTTATGAACACACCTTTTATTACAACACAGAAAGAACTGGAAAATAAGCATCACATCTTGCTAGATGATGCAGAAATAGTGAAATCTGCACACAAACTTATTGAATCATTTTTATTCAAGATTAAATTTAGGCTTAGAAATATACTTTTAAGTGTAATTTAGGTAGCAAAAGTCAATGATGAACAGCTTTTTCATTTAGCTGATTCAGCATAACACTTACTGTATGTGCATCCATACACTTCAACACGCATTCCAATTCTGCCATTGGGATTCCAGTCCAAAGGCACAAAACGGAGAAACCTTGCTTTAATAGAATTCTGCAGCTTGTAGTACACAACACTGTCTGCATTTGTATTTCCAGAAATGGCCTAGAAAAGAATGGAGAAAAGATTAGACACATTCGTATTGAGACAGAAATATATGGAGGCATTGTTGACCTTTTCATTTTGCATTCTTACCTTACAAGCAGCAAAGAAGAGGAATAAAATTTAATTGCCAGTGAATTACATAGAAACTACTGTTCAGTCAATCTTGTTTATTACTCTGGATCAAGTGTTGTGTCATTTGCCCAGTTGGTACTGACAACAGATTCATTGAAAAATCTCACATATTCTAAAATTTAAGAAAATTTAAAATTTCCAAAATATTCATTTTACAAAATGTGTAAAAGACCATGACATTTCAGTGTATTGTAATATCTAATACACTTTTGTTACTGAACAAAGTGAGCTTTTTGATTTCGTTTTACTTAAAGGTTTGATAATTTTTTTTGCAAATTGGTTTTCATGTGTAGTATGCTGAATCCAAAAAGTCCTTATGCTCTCTTTTATAGAAGGGCGTTATAAAAGGATTTTAATTAAATCTTTTGTTTAAAAGCAAAAATCTAAATTTTAATTCATTTTTCAGGTGTCTTAGGATAGTGCACTGGTGTTTTGAAAGTAGGGTGGCTACAGGTATGGGTCCTGTAAGAAGCAGCTAGAAGCTCCTCCTTTTCCAACTCTGGCCAAGGCTGAGCAGATATGGAAAGATGGATATGCATCTGTAGATAAGATACTCAAGAGAGAGAAAATGAACCTACAAAAAAAAAAAAACCCAAAAAACCCAAACCAACCAAACAAAAAAGCACAGCACAGAAGAAAGGGAGGTGAGAGCACTGGCAGAGCAGGAACATCAAGGTCAGCGAGGAAGAAGGTGCCAGAGTAAACATGTATTATGCTGCTGTCATGGATCAGTGAAGTGATGTTTTGGAAGAGGGGGTGAGGGGCATAGGTGTTTCTCCTGTGAGAAACTTCTGGAAACTCCCTTGGATCCAATTCTGGTCCCACCTCTGGCCAGGGTCAAGAGATATGGAAAGAAACTTGTTGTGCCTCTGTGAGCAACATATTCAAGAAAGGGAAAATGAAAGTGTAAAAAAGAGGTGCAGAGCACAGGAGAGGAGGAGGCAAGAGCAGTGCCAGAGCAGAGGCACCAAGGTAGATGAGGAAGGAGGGAAAGGAGATGCTTGAGGAGAGATTTTCCCACAACCTGTGGTGGAATGTCAGGCAGGTTCTCTGAAGTCCATGAAGGAGCACGGTGGAGCTGTTCCTGAAGTACCATGATGGGCAGACATGCAGCTTTAACCTGTGAAAGAGCATGGAGGGGCAGGAAGAAGTGACAAAATCAACATGTGGTGCAGCAATCTTAAATCCCCATTCCCCATGCTCCTGTGCTGCTGAGAAGGAGGGAGGAAAGAATAAAGTAATTTGGGACCAGGAAGAAGGGAGGATGAGGAGAACGTATTAAGATGATGTTAAAGCTAAACTATCTGGGTTTTCTTGTGCTGCAGTTTTGTGCCACTTTTTTAATCTCTATAAAGTTCTTTTCCTGAGAATTAGTATGTCATAAATTGCAGCTAGCTTCTAGATCATATCTGCTGAGCATTTACTAAATCCTCATGCTATTCTTATAGCCTTCCATCAGTGTCAGTCAGAAACAAGACACTGACATAAATTGTAACAATATTCTTTCAATCTATCTCCATTCTAAGTTCACACTGGATTACTGGTTTATTTACTGGGATAGTTAATGTTTCTCTTATTTGCCTTTCACTATACAAGTGATATCTTAGTATATCTTTAAATAAGAGAACAGCTTCTGGAGTAAGACAGGAAGAGAAGATGAGAGTGTGCTTACCAGGCAATTTACCAAAGTTAATAGCTAACACTTGTGAATGAATGGGGATCTTTCTGTTTTATTGTTTTCTGTTTCTTTCTTTTTCTTTTTTTTTCCCTTTTTCTTTTCTGAAAGAGTTTGTTTTCATATTAAAATAGAAAAGGAAGATTTTAGTATCTAAAAATAACCTAACAACAAAAGTTTATTTTTGCAGCAGTAGCATACAACTTTTATTCAACAACATTGCAAGGATGTGTAGATAAGAGTACAAATCTAGGGCCCTTCAGTGGCTATTGCTACTAGCAGAGGTCTACCATCAGTAAGCTATGCTCTTTGGAAAATGTGTTAAACAAAAATTGTTCTCCCCTTCTGTGTTCTGCAGATCTGAAACAGAAAGGTATTTCATTGTTTAGATGTCATGCTGTAAGGAATAATGTGCTCATTAAAAATACTTCAATGCTAACCACCAGAAACAAGATTTTTTAAAATTCCTCCATCTAACTTATTTTCTATTTTATTTATCCTAATGTATTAATAAATTGTACATAAACTACTTTTCACCATGGGAAAGGGCCCTTGCATTAACACAGCTAGGCACAATATTGAGGTTTGTTATTCTTTTCTTTAAAAAATTGTCATAATGACACTTTTTATTAATTCCAAAAATGTAATTATGAAATTACTATGCTCTATTCATTAATTCGTAAGCAAGTGTATCTTACTGATATTCTTTGAACACTGAAAATAGTAACGTGTTCCACAATAATGTTGCTGAAACTATAAATAATCTTCGTCCTCAATGAGTTTCAATGACAGATAATTCTTTACCTGAAATGAATGTACATATAGGTTTCAAAACATATAACTTTAATCCATGAATTTGGATTCTGGTATTTTAAGGTAACTGATGATGTCTGAGGGTAACAACCAAGATAGGTTTTGACGGAAGTGTTGTGACATTTTTTTCCGCTTTCTTTCTTTTATTTTTTCCCTTTTTTTTTTTTCTTTTCTTTAACCAATCCATTTTAAACAAACTATAAATTATGAACACATTAAATTCTGAATCTGCTCTACAGAATAGTTGTAGAATAAGTGTATTAAATAATTTGGTCCACTACTGCAATGGGCCAAGAATATTTTTACTAATGGTTATGTTTAGTGCCAAATCAAATATGATTACATTCTAAAAAGTAATAAACTCCATAAATGTTATGAAATGTTTTCAAAAAGCAGTAAATTATGTAATCAGTTTAATGCAGGTATTTATTTGTTAAATTTCTAAAATTTGGGGTCATGATAGATATTTATTATAATATGAAATACAGATAGGAATCAGGATTCATGCTTTATTTCCATAGCACATAACATAGAAAAGACACTATCAGAAAGAAATAAAAAAACCAAGATAATTTGTTCAATTAACAACAAAAATAACTATGATGGAACAACAGTCTACTGTAGCGGGAATCCTGTTTGATAAAAACAATATAAAAAAATCAGTCTTACCATATACAATATAGCATTCCTTTGCATACAGTTTCCCACTGTGTTCTGGTAGGAAGTTAGATGACCATAAAGAAAGGATGCCATCCTCATTAACTATACAACATAGAAATGTCAGAGCAAATTCATGGTAGCTCTCATGTCCTGAGAGTCACAGGGAATTAATGACCTCAACAAAGAGGCTTTCTAATAAATAAGTTTGTGTGGGTTTTTTATAAACAAAGTTTCACCATTTCTAACTGTATAGAAATGCCTGTATATGAAACTTCATCACTATGAATTCATAATTTTATATTATACACCAAGTTATTATAATGATCATCAGTTTCTTATGTTGTTAGCACTTCCAAATTAGTTAAATATTTCATCTATATAATCAAAATCCTCAGTGGCAAATTATAACTTTTCTTTTTAAATACTGCCTATTATTCAACCTTTCAAAAGCAAGCAGCTTCCCTGTTGTTTGCTTTGCTGTGAAATGAAACCCCACAGAAACTCTGTGGAGAGAATAAACTTTTCAGGTAGACTGTGAAAAATAATGCTCAAAGACCTTTCTGTACACTAATGATGAATTAGATTTTAGCAAATGTATACAAAGCCTGCATTCAGTAGTAGCTTTCAGTGATGATGAAAAATTACATTCAAAGGATAAAATATTTCTTATTAAAGACATTTGGAGTACAGAAATGAAGGTTCATTTTCGCAGAAATGTTAGCATTCATGGCAGTCTGAGAACAGACTGAACAACAGCATAATCCCCCACGTTCCAAATTTCTAAATACATTTTCTAAGTATCCCTCATCTATTTAATCATACTTCTAGCTGTCTATTTTATTCTGTTGTCACACATCTGGATTGAAACAGATTAAAACTATTTAACTGACTTTTACAGAAAACAATAGCAAAGTGGAATCAGAGCTGAATTAAACTGATTGAAATAATAATTCACATAAAATTAAGAGTTTAAATATATCATTTGATTAATTTAACCAAATGAAAAGGTTTGAGCACATGAACATCACTATATTTCCCCTGGGTAACCTTGATAGGTAATTATTTTTCAACAGTTTTTCTCTTTTTATCAAGTTTATCATGCCTGTGCAAGGCTTAATTTTCATTAAGTTCTCTCCCTTTTGTGCTGTGGGCATCAAGACTATATCATTGGGATGAAAAACATGGTTAGATTGGTTTATGTAGAATTTGGTGTTCAGATGAAAAACATGACACCTAGAGTCAACTGATTATGTAAGAATTTCAGTTGTCCATATGTATTCATTAGCCAAAATAAAATATATTTATAGTCTTCTGGCTTTCAGAGATGAAAATTAAAGCAAGTGTTTTGAGCCACCTTTTTTATCTCCATGTATTGAATTACAAGTATTATATGATTCTGTGGTCTATTTCCTACAGTGTTTTATCTTTCTAATTGACCTGATAAAAGCCAATTACATTTTTTTTTTTTATTTCCACAAGAAACCATTGCAAACCTTTCAGTAAGGTTCATACTTCATCATTTATTTGATTGATAACTTTGGCATATGTGTTATAGCTCCTTAAGATGTAAAAAAGACTGAACTGGGGCGAAAGTATTCTTGGTGGTGTTCAACTTGCTGAACATGATGCTTAAAACACCTCTTATGTGAGCACAAGAGTCAGAGACATAATAGAACAAGGTCATACACTAAAAAGTGTAGGACTTAGGTATTCATGAGGATACAAAATAAAAATAATGCTCTATCTTCAAAATTAGCAACAAGCAGTCAAAGTAACCCAAAGTGGTGTGCTGTTAGAGCTACAAAGACATCCTCTATCACCACAGAAGGTGATACCAGGATGAGTTTGTTCTGTAGTAATTCTGACTGGAGTCCAGATGGAAATGCAAAGTAGTAGAAAAGAGGTGTTGAAATTTCAATTAAACAAAGCAAGAAAACATATCTTCAATTAAAAAAAGCAATCTGCTTTTGTGAAATAAAATGATCCAAATTTTAGCAAAAGTTCACTTGGTCTCCCAGGAATCATTTTGCTGCAGCTTATTTTATCAGAATAGATTCAAAGAATATCAGTCATTTATTCAGGGGAACAAGGAGGCAGGGAAAAGAAAGAATTGTCTGAGTTTGGGAAAAGATCTGAAAGTAGCTAGAAGACTGCTAATTTTGGCTGGGATAGAGTTAACTTCGTTCATATGAGCTAGTATAAGCCTAAAATTTGCTTTTGGATTTTCATCAGCATTGAGAAAATTTTGATGATATAGGGATGTGATCTTTTACTGTTAAGCACTGCTGCACAGTCAATGTCTTTTGTGCATCTCTCATCACTGCACCATCAAATAGGCTGGAGTGCACAAGAAGTTAAGAGAGGAACAACTGAAGTTAATCACAACTGATTAACTGATTAACAAGCCCTATTCCATACCATATGATGTCATCTTCAACAAAAAAAGCTGAAGAAAGGAGGAAAGGTGGGTGGGCATTCAGAATGATAGCATTTGTCATCCAAAGGAGCATGTGAGGGAAACCTGATTTCCTAAATATGCCTCTAAACACCTTCCTGAAATTGGGAAATTGTGAATTAGTCCCTTATTTTGCTTTGCTTTTGCGTGTGGCTTTTGCTTTACCTATTTAACTGCCTTCATCTCCACCCACATCTTCTCACTTCTACCCTTTTGATTCCTCTCCCTCCCATCCAATTGCATCAGGAATGAGAGAGTGGGTGTGTGGTGCTTAGTTGACAGCTGGTGTCAAGCCATTCAGAGACATTCTCAAACCAATCTTCAGTGAAAACTGGAAGATTCCATACCACTAGTTACAATTACATTACTTTCTAGACTTATTCCTAATCTTTATCATAAGTGATGCACATATAAAACAAGACAAGGCATGAATATTTGATCATATTATAAAGAAAATAAGACTAATTTGTATCTTCTGTTCTTTTAAAAAAAGTAGCAGAGAAAATTCTCAGCATGAGTTAACTGTGTTTAAGAACTAGCACACTTGCTGTCATTCCACTGCTCCAGCAGTGCCTCATAATTATAATATAGATACTAGAACTAGGATTTCTGCAAAGTCCCTACTGTAGACATGCTTAAAACATTTACTAGAGTGCTCTCTTGTGCTCAGGGAATGTGTCTGAAAAGCCACAGTAGGATATATTAGTGGATAAAATAATGCTAAGTTCCTAGATGTTTGTCCCACAAATATTTTTGTATCTGAATTCAGAATTCAGTATTAGTCTAACCAGAAGATTTTGGGTACATATTTGGCAAAATAATAGTTCAGCCCTTCCTATACTTCTGCACATTTAAATACAAATAAATGACTAGGACATAGAGCATGGAATGAAGGCAACCAAGAACACATGACTGACACGGAAAGAAAGGACATACCTGCTAGCATCAGCAAAGAGTATAATTACAGAGAGGAAAGGCAACATGGCTGAGATTGTTGTGCCCATCAGCTATGAGAAGGGCAGACAAGAGTAAGCTGCACATGGTTCACATAGTGGAGGAAGAATAAAGAAGGTTTCTGCAGAAACATCATGGGAGTAGATCTTCAGATGGAGGTGGGAAAAAGACTTGTAATCTTTGTGGCTACTGCTCAGATTTACCCACTCTGTGACATATGTGCAGATGAAATATTGTGTATGAGATGTGTCTTTTGATTTTTGACCATGACAGTTTCTTTGAAGGTATAAATTTGAATAATTCCATTGATCACAGGGAAAACATGATATATGGTTCATGTCCTGAAAACATATCTGTTTTTTGTCTGATGCAACCTGTTTTTATAAAGTGTACTAGTAATATTTTTACTAATATGCATCTCTTCAAGTTTAAATTTCCTTCATTCAGATGATGAATAATTTATAGACAGACTCAGATGTTTGTTACAAGAGTTACATGTTAATTTAGTTTGCTGGATAAAAAAAAAAAATTAGTTGGATAGATATGATCACCCATACATATTTTTCTACAGTAAAAATTCCATTATGTTACCTCAGGAAGACCCAAATCTGGAAAGAAACCAAGAAAAAGATCAAGAAAGAAGAGATGTGACTACAATTCAGCAAGGAAAATAAAACTTATTGCCTTTAAAACAATGAGTGAAAAGGTTAAAAGCAAACTTTTAGATAGTAATACAATATAATTAACTGAAAAATTATACATTAATTCATAATGTGTTTTACAAATACTATGGATTGCAGAACAGCTTGCAAAAGAAAAAAGGTGAAAATACTGCATCACTCTATTCAGGCAGTCTATCTGATAGTGAATAATCCTTTCAAGGAAACTGTAAGTGCTCACAGAAGTGAACCCAGTCATTCTCAAGACCTAAGCTTTCAACTCTTGTTATTTAATTTATTTTGAAAATTGATTAAGCTAGAACTTATTTAATTCATTAATATAGTCTCAATTTTATAATAAGCACTTTCTATTTAAAATAGGGGATTGTTTGCTCCTGAAAACCTATGTCACCATTGAATAAATCAAGGAGCAAGCTAATTATAAAATGATCCTGAATTTTTTTTGTAAATTAACATTTTGGTAATCAGAAGTGCTGTCAAAATAAGAAAAGGGAAAGGACATGACAATATAATAGTGTATCCATTGAGTATATTTTGGATCTGTCAGAATAAGAATATTATCCTTCAGCTATCAAACTACACTTCAAAATAACATCATATAACACAGAGTGACTAAAAGATTTCCAGCACATTTTAACCAAGAATGTATTTTTGTGTTATATTTAGAATATTTTTAAAATTTATTTATTAAATTTTAAACTATTTTTATTTATTTTATTTATATCTTATTATTTTACAAAATTATATTTAGTAATTTTCTATAAAACAAGGTATGAAAACTGATAAAATATATTTTAAACAATATTTTATAATTTGGTAGATGTCTTTAAAACTTCAGAAACCTCATAAACGTTTGGAAGAAATACACATTAAAAATATAACAAGAAAGAATCACACAACACAGTAATAGATAGACAGGTAGGACTTTGTCACAAGGATGAATTTTATTTATTTATTCTAAAGCAGTATTAACTGAAAGAGGGAACTGAAAAATAAAAACAAAATATAACTTTTGATTTTTCACACTCTGTTTTCAATATGTGTTGGAATGTTAAGTCTGTGTGAATTTTTATCTCATAAGGCCTGTGTGAAATCTTATCCTAAGAAAACTCTTACCAGAGCAGGGATCTCTAAGACCATGCTCACTAAGGGGACTTCTTCAGACCTCTGTCTTACTCATCTTGCAAAAAAAGTAGAAGACATCAAAACGAAATTGAGGAGAAAATTGTTCTGCCACAAGCAATAGGAAGTATAGGACCAGACATAGAAGCTGGGATAACTGAAGCTGATAAATGAATATGAAGTACAAACTTCAATATTCTGCAGTTTACTTACTTGCAGATAGTGGTTATGAAAGTTATTTTTTGAACATGGGCTGTCTGTTAGATTAGTTTGTTTATGAGATTATTTTGTTTATGATGTTGCTCTGACTGGGTATTTTGACAGAGATAAAAGAAATTTTATTTAAGACTGAATTTACATATTAAATACTATTTAAATACTAATAAAACTAATTTAATATGATCCCTACCTATATGCTTTACTTTTTCTCCTGTGACCTTGCTAGCCAGTGCTTCAAAACAATTAATCCTCACCATCATATTAGGATTGGTCTTTCTATAAAATAAATCAAGTCTTTCTGTCTGGCACTTGCTCCTAAGGTCTGAGGTGGCTCTAACATCTTATAGCTGCTAATGGTCTTGGGAGAAAATTCTGCAGCAGAATTCTGCCTCCATCTGCACGTTTGTGCATGTACATGTACATATACCTAACACAACAGAGGCTTAAGACTATCATAAAAAATGGCAATAGAGTAGTTTTAGAGCAACTATCAAAATATTTCTAATGAATGAAAGAGCATAGTTGTGAATAAATAGAAACATGAGAAAATATCCATTGCTGTGTAGAGGGCCTTGTTACACCCCCTGTAATACACAGCCAAAGCTGATAAATGCCCAGCTGTAAGTCTGGGGATACCCCAAACTTAGAACCATTGTGCAGAATACTGAGAACATCTTTGCACACTGATTAAAAAAGGAAATATATTTATAGAAGCTTACTTGTTGTAACAATCTTCCATGAAGTTTGTAGCTAGTTCCCTAGTGTAACAGAGCTGTTTCATTGCTATGGGTTTACTGCATATTGCTTTAGAGACATAAAAATACAAATTTAAGCAAGGTTTCTGCTGTTATAGCAAAATTTATTCTAAGGACAGACCCCTATATCCCCAAACAAAGTGCTTCTCCCACTGGACAGAGGGCTATATAAATTTTATGCTATGCTTTTTTTCAAAGTTCTTTCTTTGACCAGGACCTTCTACGGAGTCTCTTGGTAGCTTATATTCTCAGTAAATTGATTTCTAGACCTTACTGAATTGAGAATAATTTTTTTTAAACTGCATCTCCCTTCAAGTTCTATACTGATTAGGACATTTCCATGATATTACAGCTTAGTTTTATCATCTTCATAAAGGAATAAATTAACTCATTCAGCTAGTTCTGGGGCCTCTGACAGAAGTTGTTGACCACAATAAAAACAGAACCATAAATTTCTATTTTTTGCCACTTATAACTTTTCTAATCACCAAGTCAAACCTACAAGCAATACTATAAATCTAAAGCTTAATGTGATTCTAGAGATTTCTACAGTTTTTTTTTTCAACTATAGCCCAATAAACTGAAATCCAGCTTCAGGTCAGCAAAGCTACATTAACATAAAACTCCTCAGAGCTGTGCAAATATGAAAACAAATGTCAAAGCTCTGAGCTGCTCATGGAGAGATCCTTTCTCATTGCCCCAAGTCATATGAATACATCTTCAGCTTGGATGGCAGTGTCTCAGCATGGGGAAATACTGTAGATATAATAACCTGCTATGCTTTTGTAGACCACTTCAGGGTGCTTTTTTGCATGCTCCTCTTTGAAAGTTTTTCAATAGACGGCTCTTGTGCTGACAGAGACTTGCTCTAGACATATATGTGAGCTTCATTCCCATGCTGTTCCCTTCATTCAGGTCAGTAGGCTGGGATTTATGGCCTACAAGCTACACACATATCCAGACAAAAATTTGTCCTACACAAGTAAACTGTACTTCAAATACGTCCCCAAAACTTCCTATAGAAAATACAGGGAAATCTGGGAAAAAATGCAGGTTGTTATGAATAGAATTGCAGTCCATACCACCTAAATTCTACTAAATTTATGCTTTCCTTTAGAAAGTCCTGAGGCATAGCTGTATTAGAGATGCTTCTGCCATATTAAAAATTACCTGCCAGTGACAGAATGCAGGACAAAAAAACAGAATACACCTAAATCTGATTGTTAAACGTGGAATGTTTAATATTCCAGCATACGTGTCTTGTTCAGCTATCACTTCTCTTCATAATTCCACTGATTTCACATGCAATTACTGTTTTTCTAACAAAGCAAAGATCTGACCTCACATAAAGGAAAAGCTAACACAACATTTTGTAGCTGTTCTTTTAAGGACAGTATTTTCAATAATTTTTCAGTCATTTCACTATTTTTATTTTCATTACTGGAGTTGGAAAAAAAACAATAGGAAGAAAAACATTTTAGATGTCAAAGCAAAATATGTGGAAAATATGCCATGACAAGACAAAAATGCAAATTAGAACCACTGAAGCATGCTTTATCCAAACTCTTGAAAATGCAAAATATTAATTAACTAATCAAGTCCTCCTTTCCTCCTTAAATAAAACCTGTTTGTAATGAAATTAGCAACAGATACTCAATCCGATCACACAGCATAGCTGTTTCTGATTGTTTCACTCTAGAAAGCCAGAATTTGACAATCTTAATTGTTTCTCATGTTCATATTACCAGGAAGTTAGTGTGTGGTTTTGGAGGTTTGGCTTTTGTTTTTTTCTTCATCTTTTGATCTCTTCTATTTTTTTTTAAATTGTACTTATTTATGTTTCTTATTTTTAAAGTCTGTTTCATAACTGCATTCTTTTCTATTATTTTCTGAAAGGAAGAAAAAAGTATTTATTATAAACAAACTTAAGTTTCCTAATTTATGATTAATTTACAATGAAGGCATTTTATTTTATTTTTGAGACATTCTTTTAAACAGACTGCCTTTGTAGAGCTTTTTGAAAATATGGATTTGAATGGAAACTAAGGAAAGGTCACTCATGCAAATAGTTACATTTCATATTGTTCCTGGTTATTTTAAATATATCCAAATATATAAATCAAGTCAATCGTCAGTATTTTTTCTTTTAAAGTGGCCAAATGACATCTATTTCTCTTCATCAAAGCCATTTGCATATGAATTTGAGGTTAACAGACTAGATTGAACCACACTGAACCAAAATTTAAATACATTAGTTGACTCATTAAGCATTCAGAAAGTAACAAGTGAACCCAAATTTCATCTGTGCTGTTCCTTATTGAGATATTCCTACCCTCAATAATAAAAATACAAACCATTATTATTGCCTTGCAAATTATTAATTTTGTGTACACTATATTTGCATATACTTATTTATAAATTTATATACATATTTTTAAATTCTATGTTTATTTCATATGTACATTATTGCCTTGCAATTATCAGTCACATGATTTTCCATGATTGCAAAAGCTACCACTACAAGCTCAGATTCTTTCTGTTAGCATTCATGAAAGTGTCTTTTAAAACTTTCATCTACTCCTGCCTGCATTACCAGAGGCATTGTACTTTGTTTTCCTAAGTTTCACCATCACAAATAGAAGTTGAGGGGTCACAGTTGTTCAAAAGAGTAAATCCTGCACAACAACAACAAAAGAAGATATTTTTTTTTTCCACCCCTCAAAAATGCATTGGAAATTACAAGTGTTGGCCATTTCCATGCAGAAGTGGTTGGTATCTATTAACTTTTAAGACTAATGGTCAGGTCAGCTGGATGCTCAAAAGGAGGTCTTGAATGGTCAATTAATATGTAGATGATGTCCATTGTCACCCTGCATAAAGCAATCATGTTTCTTTGTTGCAGAAGGCAATTAAGTTTGTCAAGCATGATTTGCCCCTGATAAATCCATGCTGGCTTTTCCCAATCACATTTCAGTCGACTTATGATCATCCCAGGAGGATTTGCTCCATGAGTTTCCCAGGAATCAAGTGAGGCTACTTGGTCTATAATTGCCTGGGTCCTCCTAGGAAGCCTTCTTAGAGATTGGGGTGACAATAATTTTCCCCAGTCTTCAGGCTTTTCTCCCAGACTCCAAAACTTCTCAAAGATTATTATTGCTTTGCAGCAACATCTCTCTTAATAACCTAGGATTGATGTTATCTGGCTCCACTGATTTGCAGGGGTCAAGCTCCTGTAATAGTGACAGATAAACCAACTCTTCTTTCACTGGTGGTGGGTTGGTGTCTGCATCAGCCTGGACTTTCATTCCTATGTCCTGGGACCTAACAGCACTGGTAAAGAAAAGGGTGAAAAAAAGTGTTGAGAACCTCTGACATTTCATTATTGCTGGTGACTAGTTCACCTCTCATGTTTAATAGTAGGCCTTGTTTCTTGCATGTTGCTAATATATGTGAAGAACCCTCTCTGAAGTTTTTGACATCTCTGACCAAATTTAGCTCACGAGAAGTTTTATCTTTCCTAACTGCTTCTTGACATTTGCTGGTAATGTCCTTGTAATTTCCATCAGGTAACGTTCAATTTTTCAACCTCTGATACCTTTCCCTTTTAGTTCTGAGCAGACCAGACACTTGTAGTTAAGGCTCACTTGCTCTGCCTACTTCCATTGCCTTTAGAAGGGATGAACTAGTTTTGGCTAACCAGGAGAGTGTTCTTGAAAAATTCCTAGCGCTCTCTAGATCCTCTTCTCCTCATGAAAGCTTCCCATGGAATTCCTTCCAACTGAGCCCTAAGCAAGCTGAAGCTTGTTCTAAAATTTAAAGTCTTCATATGTGTTTCCATGAACATTAACGTATTCAGACACTTCCTAAATATAAAGGCAATATTGTACATTTTACTAGATCATTCTTTTTCTGTTTTGTTTTCTTCTATACAGACACTAGTAATACTTTGGAAATGATGACCACAAAATAGTCACTGATAAACTGCGAAAAAGAACTGTGTCACACCACATATGAGAATTTTCATTCTGTGATTATCATCAGTCACATAAATATCCTATTTAACTCCAAAACTTGTCTTTGTACTTGATTGTCTATAACAGTCAAGCAGATCATCAGAATAATGGCAGATACAGTCCTAGCCCTAAAAAAACCCTGGTGTTTTGAATGGAATGAGAAATTACTTAGAGAAGAACTCAATGGAAAACATAAACCAGAAACTGGTGTTTCTTGGGACTGCAAATATCCCACAGAAAGGATAGTATGGTACATCAGTTAAGAAGATATTTACTATAGATAAGCTTCACTGTGAAAATGTTTTCTTTTTCAACTTTTTCTCCATTACTTGCCACAAGTGACAGAAAAGTTGTGTACTGTAGGAGCAATTCAGAGCCAGACTGTACACCCTCTCATATTTTTCAGAGAGTGTCAGAGAGTGTTGACTTACTGCCATTGATTTAAAAATAATTGAATCCAGTGCTGCATGAATCTGTGACTCAGTAGTTAGCCCCATGTATTCAGTTAGACAGAAAGGATTTCTTCCTTCAAGCCACCATCTGATCCTAAACAGCTTCTCATAGCACTACAGGGAACAAACTCATGTGTGAGAAAATGAGTAAAAATTTCATCATGATTTTGTTTCATTACAACTAAAGAAGTAGATTTGACTTGAAATAAATGTACTAAAGAACTGAACATTTTTCATACTCTCTAAAAATAGAAAGGTATTATTTTTCTGAGAGGTAAGATACTATCCAAGGGGGGTAACTATGTATAAACAATAAGGAGTTAAGAACTGTTCTGGAACTTTTTGACATATTATATAAATATAAATACTTCGGTAGAAGTTGAGTTTCTTTGGAGGACACCTTTCCACTCATAATGTTGTAAGTAATTCCATAATATTTATAATTTGTCCCTGAATTTTCTGGTAGTATTATTATATAATATGGACACTAGACTCCGTGCAAACATCTGTAAGGGAGTATTAATATTGTTAATAAAAGGAAACAAACAAAAAAAAAATTTATCTACAGTTGAAAATCTTTGTTTTTTTTTTTTAACTTTAAATCAAGTCACTGCAGATGCAGGAGCAAGGTGCAAAACAATCTGTTTTGCCTGACTTCTATGAGGACACATACATTGATAATTATTTCCTGATTTACACAATGGGACACTGGTCTAGCTGCTGGAGAAGGTCCTGTTCTTGCCTTGGAAAGGTTCCTTACTTTCAGGGCTTGCCATTGGTTGCATTCATCCACTGTCAGAGTTTGGAAAACATTATTTGGCATTCTCAGAAATTGTTATTCTTCTAATATCAGCAAGCTATAGCAGTGGATGCCTTTGGAACCTTATAGTCTTCCCCAAGAATAAAATTTTTGATTAAATATAATTGCTCTAGTTACATCTGAAAAATATTGTGTTTTTTAACATTTTATTTTTCTAATAAACTCCTCTGGATACACTTCCATATTGAATACAAAGTAGAATTATCACTGCTTGGCTTCCAATTGTTATTTTGTTAGAATCTATTTCTCGGTTCACTATAAGTAGTTGCTATTACCATAGACCAATATTGTCTTCTATTTAGATAATTCCTGGAAAGCCATCAGTTCTCCTTATCAAAAATTTTGGATTTACTCTTGAGCAAAACAGAGGCGTCAATCATGCCCAAGCACCTCATCTATGAAGATGGCTGAGACTAGAGATCAGTCAAGATGGAGAAGACTCTGGGGGGGACCTTACAGCAGTCTTCCAGTACTGACAGGTGGACAGGGACTTTTTGTAAAGGTTTGTAGCAATAGGATGAGGGGCAATGGTTTTGAACTGGAAGAGAGTAGATTTAGGTTAGACAGTAGGAAGAAATTCTTCAGTGTGAGGGCAGTGAGACACTGGGACAGGCTGCACAGAGAACCTATGGACGCTGCCTCCCCAGAGTGTTCAAGGCCAGGTTGGAGCAAACTGGTTTTGTAGAAGGTGTTCCTTCCCATGGAATGGGTGTTGGAACTAAAGGATCTGTAAGGTGCCTTCACACCCAAACTTGATTCTCTGATTCTTTAAATTTTAGTGTCATCAGATAATATCACTTGAAAACTGAAAAAACCCAAAACGTTCCTTCACTCTCTCTCGGTATGTAAACTCCTGCTAGTAATGTCATATGTGTATTCAAATCTGTTTTGGAATGCTAATGTGACTTAGAGCTTCCTTCAACCAGGTCATCAACACGAGTTTGACAGAGAAAATTATTACTCTCAAATTTAGGATTTGAGAAGAAAGTCTTCTTGGAAGAAAGTCTTCTTCCACAGTCTTTCCTGCCGGTTTCTGTGGAATTATGCTTATTAGTTTTATAGTGAGTATACTCACACCCTAATATCTCACTTGGGCTTCTAGTCTAACTATATGGAGGAGACAGATATATGTATAAGGAAAGTAAAAATTCATTGAAAGATTAGAAACAGATTTAAACTGTTTATCATTTTTATATCCTTCTGTAAACAATCTATCTATTGTTAGATTTCATTTGATTTCATAAGCCTCAAACTACAACGCATTACAAAAAAAACATAAATGCATTGAATCTGTTGATTTCATGTACATTCAAACTCAAGAAATTTTAACAAATGTGTATGTAAGATTAACTTCAACATATGAAATACCGGGAAAAAAAATCTAGTTTGCAAAAAATTATTTTATTAATATTTTTAATATGATGCAAAGCAAAATCAACACAGAATTTGCAACCCAATATGGAGTCTTTCCCAAAGAAACATTCTACTAAAAACATTTCATGCTTACTAGTAGAAAGATATTTCGTAACTACTTAATAATAAAAAATATTATCTGGTAATTAAGCTGTCTATAACATTTCCAGATATCAGATTTCTTTGAAATAAGCACTCTTCAGCCCTAGAAAAACTTTCAGTATTTCAGAACTTTACTCTCTAAGAAGAATTTGTATTTTATGCTTTTTTTTCCTTTTTGGAATTCTTTCAAGGAATGTGTATTTTACAGTTAGTAATTATTCTATTAGCATATACACATAGTTTTAAATGTTTCTTTTCAAACCAAGTACAGTATTTTCATTCAGCTATTAAAAAAAAATAATAATTGGGTAACTAGGAGTATCAGTAATTTGTCAATGATGACAGCAGGTATTTGCATCATCATTATATGATGATCGGTAGGTATCCGCTTCTGTTGTGTCTGAGTTATACGATCAAAAGCAGCCAAAGCAATTTTGTTGGAGTAGGACAGCAAGGATTATAGCAACCAGCACCAAGTTGTTTTGCCTGACACTTCAATTAACTCAAATGTGTGACTGTTGGGTATCATTGTTAGTCATTAAATACAGTAAAAAATAATGAACAGTGAGACTGCTTTATTGAAATTAAAATAGAGGCTCTTTGTGGGTATTAGCATAGTTTCAACATAATTTAAGCTCCTTGAAGGTTAGTTCGATTACGTGACCTTAAAGTCTCTTAAAAAACAATCTTACAATTCTCTAATTCTATGATCAGCGTTGGGCAGCCCCAGTATGACCTCTGACTGCTAGATGAATGTAACTCTAACCTTTTAGAGCTACTTCCTGAATTTTTCTAACTGGTTTAAAAAGATTCAGTTAATGAAAATTCATAGATTTTTTGTATAATGTTATCTAATTTAATTACAAGAAGCTGTTTCTATTTCACTTATTTTAGATTTGACAGTGAAGTTAAAGTCTTTGTCTTGTCCCATTGGGAAAGAAAGAAAAATAGAATTCTTTCATTAGAAAAGATTTTTTTTTCCCAGTTACAATGACATACTTGAAGACATAATACTTCTCTTCTGAACACTTTCTACAAATCAGTCCACTACCTCTTTAGCAGATTTAATGTCTTGTAATGTAGAATTCAGGAGGGGGAGGGACAAAATTACTGTTATATGACTGTTACGCTCTTGGAAGCTGATGTAAATTATTTGACTTAATTCCTGCTAATAAATTACCAAGAGTACAAAATTGCTGCATAAATACACCATCCTACAGAGTGCTATTTAAAAAGAAATTCCAGTAAAACCCTTTTTAATAAAACCATATTAATTTTCAAAAGATGTTCATGGAAAGAAAAAGGTATTATATATGACAAGGGCGTATGGAAAATTTTGCTATGAATAACATTCCACTGTTCAAGAGTTTTATGACTCACTTAAATTTCTTTTGATCAGGCTAGTACTTAAGCTGTATTTGTTACTTTTTATTACAGTAGTGGATAACTGATGCTTTAGGATGTCATAAATTTCTACTTCTGCTAGCTCATCTACTAAGATCAATTTTACTAAGTCCTGAAAATCACTGAAGACAAATACTGAGAAGCAGAATAAGGAAATTTAGTACCAGTGGGATTATAAAGGTATTTAGTCCAGGCACTCTGGTATGAGAGAAACAGAAAATAAACTTGAGTTGATCACAGTATAGCTGAAGTCCTTTCCACAAGATCACATCAGTGATATTCTTCATATTATCTAAAGAAATCTTTCTCTTGATCTTCATTAAAAGATATTTCTCTTGATAATATACTTAACAATAGGCATCTAGTGAATAATGACATGAAGAATGACTTGTAAACAATAGTAAGGTGTCAGTGAGGAGGCTGCGGCAGTCTTCCCAAGACAGCAATTATGACAAACAAATAAGTTTTTCATTTAGACAGGGGGACTGGTCCCTAGTTGCTGACGAGAGCAGCTGCAGAGTGCTCTAGGTCAGCAAACAGGGAGTGGGGGGTGGGTGTGGGTTTCCCAAACTGGGAGAACTTCAAGGAGCTGAGAGAGCCAGGAGGAGATCACATATCTCACAAGAATGGCTGATGGAGCCAGGAAAAATGGCAAACAAGCCCTGACTCCTCCTTTCTCAGATAGAAGATGACCTTACTCAGCACTGGTAACCAGAGGCACTTCAGCATGGATAAACAAAGAGGGGCACATCATTTTTCACTGCAGCTCACATAGAAGTGCTTGCCAGCTGGTCACTGAAGGTCTGCCAGTTTGACCAGAGTTGCATGGAATCCATCCAGCAGACATGGCTTCTCTAAGCTCTGCTTGCCAGGTCTGATGATTCTGAATTATATTATATATTCTCAGAATCTGAAAGTGATACATGTTCCTTCAAAGTTTAATGACACATAAACAATGCAGCTGTGTCATTAATGCTAGCATAAGATGAAAATTTAAAGACTTTCACCTTGAAAACTTTGTGGGTACTAAGGTAAATATCAAAGATATTTCTTTTTATAGAGTGCATAGAATATTACATAAGATGTTGCAGTTTCCAAAACAAAATAAAAAATAAAACAACAACAACAAAACCTCCAAAACAACAGATGGGCCAATGAGAGACTCAATTTGGAAGTGAACAGAAGGCCCAGAAATGCAGACAACCTATATCTTTAAGGAATTCTTCTGCCTCCCTGAGGATGTTGTGAAGAGAAAGAGTATTGCCCTGGCATTGGTCTCAGATTATTATCTATTATTATTTTTTGGATAGACAATGATTAAGCCGCTAGAAGAAGCCTGAAGACAGTCAAGAGAGCCTTTAGGGCCTTGGGACTAGTGCTTAAGGGATCAGAAGCACAAGTCCTTCAGTCTGCCATCTCAGTGATATCAGGGGATGGAAAGACATGCAGCAGTGAAAACACAAGGATTACTGATGGCTTAGAAACCATGGAAGACTGTGAGAGTGATCAGGTAGGAATTAGTGCTTCTTCCCTAAGAAACATGTCAGGATCAGTAGCCCAGCTGAAGTGCATCTACACCAATGCACAGCATGGGGAACGAACAGAAGCTGGAAGCCACTGTGCAGCAGGAAAACTATGACATAGTTGCCATCACAGATATGTGGTGAAATCACTCACAAATCTGGAGGGCTGCAATGCATGGCTATACACTTCAGCAGAGATAGGCAAGGCAGGAGAGGTGTTGGGAGGACTCTGTGCATTAGGCAGTATTTTGATTGTCTAAAGCTATATAATATTGAGTAAAGAATTGAGTGTTTATGTATAAGAATCAAGGAGAAGGCCAACAGGACACCATCCCTGGAAATGTCTCAGCCCAGGTTGGATGGGGCTTGGAGCAGCCTGGTTTAGTGGGAGATGTCCCTGCCCATGCAGGGGGGTTGGAACTTGGATGATCTTTGAGGTCCCTCCCAACCCAAACCATTCTATGAATCTATGATTCTATGAATGTCATCATGCAGCACATGCAAGACAACAAAGCAAACAGGCCCAGTCCACATGGGCCACAAGGCCCACTTGAATAAACAGATTTCATTCCATGACCAAGTGACCCACTTAGTGGATTGAGGGAAAGGCTGTGGATGTTATCTACCTAGACATTAGTAAATCCTTTGACACTCTGATACCACTGATACACCTCATGGTTACAAGGCTCATATATGAATGTTTGTGACAAAACAATGAAATGATGAATTCATGCTCAAAAGCTGACAAATACTTTTCCACTCTTTTTCTACTTTGAAATGATGAAAAATTGGAAAAAAATCATTCTACTTGTAGTCAGTGAATCTGTTTTAATTTAGACCACTTTCACTGTAACTAAGTGAACTTTGATTCCTACCTGGTCTGCAAAGCATTAGATTTTAATAATTATTATCAAAATATTCCTGGACATGTAAGAGATTTCTATTTTCTAAAAAAATTAATACACTAGTAAACTTGCTCTAGGATCTTTCCAATATTGAACAAAATGTCTTTATTTCATTTTACAGTAACAGTTTTTTTTCATACAGAATTGCTTCATTTTACCTTGGGACTTAGAAGATTGGCTAGAATTGCATAATGCATGGCTACAATTACATAGTACTTTGAAAATGTGGGAAAGAATAACTAAGTAACTGCTTTCACTAGTGCCTAATATGAAGCAAAAGATTTTTCCACCTGTTTAAAGTTGTTTTGATCATCTGCAGGTTTTTTTGTGTTTTTGATTTCTCAGTAATTTGAAATGTGACAGTGCACAGAGCTTAGGTTTCTCTAATGTCGTATGTCTGGTTAAATTGGGTAGACTTTATTTTTCTTCAAATAGCCAGGATTTACTTATCAAAGGGAAGGAGATGGAAAAGACTGTTTTGTTTATATTAGATCTTTTCTTGTGTTTTCAGACAGCATCCTTCCAGGGAAATAATGTGACATCTTTAGAAATTATCATCTCACACAGTTTTCCTTGAAAATACTTGAGAAACCAAGTCACATGTAAAGCAGGATCGACTCAAGACTACACAGATTTCACAGTACTTTCTGCATGTTCAAATATCAAAACTTAGCCTTAGTCCTGCCTAAGTACAGCAGTAGACAAAATATTGAAAGTGTATTAGCACAGTCTTCTCTTTTTTGTCAGAATCGTGATCATCTTTAAAAGAATTTATTTGGCAGCAGTGAATATTGCCATATGTAATAAGTTTAACAAGACAGTAAATCTAAAATATAGTCTGTTAATACATCATTTTAATAAAGGTAGCTATTTTCACAGGCCTCTGTTTCACAGTGTGATATGCCTATTTTGGAAGGACTTCAGAGAATGTCACCCTCAGCAGACAAATAGCTTTTCACTTTTCGGGTTTTAATTGGGTATCACATCACTTTCAGAATGTGTAAAACAGTAGAATTACATTGATTTACTACATTTTTTTAGTGATTCAATGTTTTAACAGTTTTTTGGCATTAGCTGTGAATCCTGGAAGAATAATTTAAGAAGTCTTCACCAGGGACTATATTGTATCTACAACTAGTGCAGAAAGCCAAAATTTTCTCCTAATAGGCTAAGAGGAATCATTGAAGCATTATAGGTGCAACAGGGAAGAAAGAAAAACTGCTAAGCTGTGACAATGTTTGCCTCCTATCCTTATGGCCAAATGTAGAACAACTTCCATAACATGAAATTGGTGTTTAAAATCTCTGCTTAGTGGGGAATTAAGATATATTTCTCAGAATTACAGAACTCCTTTTATAAATATGAAACCACACTACAATCTGACCTGTATCAGGAACAGTGTGGCCAAGAGGCCCAGGGAAGGGATTCTGCCCCTGTACTCAGCACTGGTGAGGCCACACCTCGAGTCCTGTGTCCAGTTCTGGGCCCCTCAGTTCAGGAAGGAAATTGAGGTGCTGGAGCAGATCCAGAGAAGAGCAAGGACGCTGTGAAGGGATCCAGCACAAGTCCTGTGAGGAAGGGCTGAGGGAGCTGGGGGTGTTCAGTCTGGAGAAGAGGAGGCTCAGGGGAGACCTCATCACTCTCTACAACTCCCTGAAAGGAGGTGGGAGCCAGGGGGGGAGGTTGGTCTCTTCTCCCAAGCAGCTCTCAGTAAGAGAAGAGGGCATGGACTTAAGCTCTGCCAGGGGAGGTTTAAGTTAGATATGAGGAAAAAAGTCCTTTTGGCAGGTGATCAGACATTGGAATGGGCTGCCCAGGGAGGTGGTGGATTCTCAGTCCCTGGAGTTTTTTAAAAAGAGACTGGATGTGGCACTCAGTGTCATGGTCTGGTAACCACAGTGGTAGTGGATCAGGGCCTGGACTTGATGATCTCAGAGGTCTTTCCAGCCCATATGATTCTATGATCTGACCTGGAGAACAATACCTAAAACACAAATTATTTTCCCAAATCACTGATAAAATATCTTTTCTTGACATTTTTAGTGGTGGAATGCTGTTTTTCTATCCACAACTTTGGTTAGAATACCTCTATTTGAGATTTATTAAATTTCTCAAGACCATTACATATGTGTGTGCATTTCAATGAAAATGACAGTTAAACCTATGGGGGTCAGAGTCTGACTAAATGCAATTAGCCTTTATCTATCTTTTGAGGAATTTTAATTTTTTTAAGGTAGACTTTCTGAAATTCCACAGTACAACTCCAGAATTGTTAAAAATAATTGTACAAAAATAGCAAAAAATATTTTAAGGGTGGTGCAAACTATGTATATCTAAAATACTGAGCATTTTTAACTGATCAACAAACAAGCTTTGTCTCTGCTTTGATGAACTAGAAGTACTTCAGAATGGCTTTGGTATTCAAAGAGGGGATATTTATGTTAGACATTAGGAAGAAATTCTTTCCTGTGATGGTAGTAAGATTCTGGAACAGCTTGCCCAAGGAAGTTGTGACTGTCACCTTTGTGGAAGTGTTCAAAGTGACACTGGATGGGGCTTTGAGAAACCTGATCTAGTGGAAGGTAGCCCTGCCCAGGAAGGGGGGTGGAACTAGGTGATCTTTAAGCCATTTGATGATTTCTGTATCTAGGAAGATACAGCTTCCCTGTATTTCATCCAGAAAGTTCCTTAGAACAAAAGTAATTTAAAGAATTGCTCTAAATCAAAGAAAAGTTGATTGATATAATTATTCCAGAAAGTATTCCAACACAGGTGTCTGAAGGTTCATACACACTGCAGAGATGGATAAAACAATATACAAATTATTCCATCTTTCAGGAATGTGCTTATTATATCCAGATATTATTTTAGTGCTATAAAATAATGTGAGAATAATGAGTAAAAGTCAACAGTTTAGCTCTTTGACTCATACACAGATCATTTTATCTAGCTATAAGAACTTTATTTCAGACTTTCCAGTTAGAGATGATTTCTCCCAGTTAGGGAACATGTATTTTATGTTATGCATTATTTTCTTTGTCAGGAAACTTGGCTGACTGATCACTTTGTCTCTGTAACATTACATTCCAGTCTTCCTACATTCAAAATAAAAAAAGGGCAGAGGGAAACATTCAGCAGTGGAATGTAAAAATCCTGGCTCTGACTTTGGATATATTGAAGATCTTTGGATTCCACTGAAGTGTAAGGTGCAGCACACCCATGAAAATCTAAGTCAGCTATTGACAACTGAGAAATAAAAATGGATAATTTATTTAGTGAAAATAAAAACAAACCCAACCTCAACAGTCTTGAAAACTAGCTAATGGTGTAAATCTGAAGCTTCAGATAATCATCTATCAAGTTTTACTGTCGCTTCCCTGACACAAAGTAGAAGAATCGTTTACCTAACACACAATGTTATTCCATCTTGGAAAATCAATTCCTTTCTTATTTTGCTTGCTGTAGGACTGCATCTGCTGCATTTAATGTATTCATTCCGATTTCCTAAATTAATTGATCTTAGCATTATCTATATATATAGTGTGTATATATATATATAATAGTTATTTCTGTCTTTCAGATTCATGTTACAGGTGTAAACAAAGTATTTATCTCCTAAATATTTTTCCAGATGCTTTCTTTTCACTAGAAAAATATTAATGCTAAGGTTATCCTGGATGCCTGTGATGCATACACTACATATTTTTCTAATGAAAAAAGTAGAAACAGCAAGTATTTTATCTTTTTCTCTTAATTGTATTAAAGAAATAAAAAGAGAAGACTAAGCTATTCCACACACGTACTAATGGAGTTAAAAGTATTTGGACAAAAATAATGGAGAGACCAAGCCAGTGACAAATAGCTTTGGTTTTCTATTTCCAGTATATGACAGTATGTTTAAATTATTGAATTTACTCTGACATTCATAAAGCTTAACTTCCTTTTTGATGATAAAGTATCATGTGTAGAATATATTTTCAATGTTCCCGTCTGAAGCAGTGAGAAGTGATTTAGACATAGTTATTAATGAGTCAATGCAAAAATAAAAAAGTGTCACTTCTGAGATCTTTTTTTCTTAGGTCTGTGATTATGCTTCAATATCACAGTGTTCCTCATAAAATATCTAGCAACACAAACTGCATTTTCTGTTTTTTTTGCTTGTTTGTTTTGTTTCTCCCTTATGTTTTGACTGCTTTCTTTTCTGATGTTGTTTTCAAGGAAACTGTTAAGTTGTTTTCATGAAAGTTTTTCATTGAGTTTGCAAAACAAGTTTCAAGAACATGTGAGGACTAAATTAAAAGTAACGGAGATTTTTTTTTGTCATGCATATGGTTGTGTCTTGGAAAAGGGAAATACTGGCAGTCTAGGTCTTTGTCATGGATTAATTTTTCGCAGTTTCCCTCAGGTTCTTCTTTAGTCTTCTGCTTTGTCACCTCGGGTGAGCACATGCCAGTCAGTTTCCATTTATTTCTCTTTATGTTGTCATACCATATCATCTCTCCCTTGTTCTTTGTTCTGGTCACAGAACTGTCTTTAGTTTCTCAGTCATATCATCCTTTCATGTTTCTTCATAGATATTCCTCCTTGACTAATGCTTCCTTTCCTCAGTTTTAGTCTTCCTCATCTTTTGTTTACCACTCCTTTTTTACCTCTCCTGCTGTCTTCAGTAGAGTAAACTCTGATTTAATCACTGTTCTTTTTTTTACTTCCAGGTTCCCATGGACAGCCTTCTTCAACATCCTCTTGTTTATCAAGAGTCTGTAAATTGTGTTTTTTACCAGTTTGCAGCATTTTCCCTATTTTATGCTTTGTCAATTCAAATTCAATGTGAATTCCACCAATGTCTTCTTTCTGTTGCATTTCTAGTCCTAAGATCTGTCCTCTGAAGTCACACCAGAACATGCACTTCATATAGCACCCAAATATATTGTCTATCTTCACCATGATAGAATCTGTTGTTCACACACATCTGTGGTCAACATTCAGGGCAAAAAAAAAATAAAAACCCATTTCCAATGTCACAGAAAAATGCTCTGATATTCTTTCTTATTTTTTCTTTTTCTTGGGGGGGGGGGGGAAAGAAGGACGGGGGGTGTGTGTAAATTATTTTTGTTTATTTATGCTTTAACTGTTAATCAGAAGGGAACAAAAGTTCTTGAAAAATTAAATATTCACTCATGACACACTTAGATAGTGCATTTGCCATGTCATTCATTTGCATGAGTGCATTTAGGAAATCAATTAATAAAAAGTTATACAAAGTGGTTCATACGATGTGTATACATTAGTAGCTTTCTGATGACAGTGGTGTGCCTCTGAGAAGGTCCTTAACATCCTTCCCACTGTATCACCCTAATGTTATTAACATTTCCCATAGTTATCTAAATAAAGTGAAACTCTACTGAAAACACATAAGGGTTAATACGCCTTTTTTAAAAGAAAAAATAATCTGAATAGTAAAATTCATACACACTATGAAAATAGAGTATTTGCTCATCATATTTTAGTTGAACATTGCATGTTTCACTTAAAATATATCTCATTAAAAATATCAATGTCTAAATTGAATTTATAAGACAATCAATATACTGTGTACTACACTGGAAGACAGGGGGAACAGACTGTATATGACAACTGAAACAGTGTTATCATTTTCTTTTCTACTCCCTAATGGAGCTTCCAATATTTCAGTTATAGTCCTATCTGAAAAGTCAGACAGGGTTCAAGTAGACAAAGAATGACTTATACTGTATCATTCACACAATGGAGTTTATCCTCTAGCAGAAATGCTTTTTCCTATCTCTTTCAGTTTTTTTTTTTAATTTATTTACATCCCTCCATCCCACATATGATCTACTAAAATTTCTTCTTTAAAATAGATTTAAACTTTTTTCCTTCTTTCATATTGCTTGTATTTGCATATTTCTTTTTTTCAGTGCTGCTCTCATCTCATGGCTGCAACTAATGAAGGACTGTATTGCTTAACATTTACATATTTGCACAATATATAAGTATATTGGCACCTAGAGAAGTAGTAACATATTGGGTCTTAGCATATAAACCATAAGGCATTTCATATTACATGAACAGAAAATAGGTCGTATTAATAATACATACATCTCACAGTAGAACACAGCTCAAGTCTCCACATTTTTCATATTTCAGTTTTCTCTGTACTTCAAATTATTACTTATTCCTTAGTAAGATGCAGAAAACTGAGGAAAGTGAAGGTGACAATAATTTATCTGAATAGTTATTTTTAATGTAATACATTATAAATTTCCCAATTAGATAGGTAGTTCATGGAAGACTCATTTGTTATATGAAGCTTAAAGATATGTATGCCTAGAAGTGTACTGCATTTTAACAAAAGTAAAATTACCATTTACACATGTGATGGAATATCCCATGGTGACTCTACTTTGTATATATGACTAGACACTAAAACCTAGTTTTTAGTATTCCACAAGGAACATACAATCTCTTAACTAAGAGCTTAGCATGGAAGCCAAAAACTACTTGATTCAGATGCAGATTATGTAGTTAAGTGAGTACTTCTTTTACTAAAATCTTCCTGTCAGTAACTCTAAGAAGTAATAATAAATGCTGATATAAGAGAAAAAATCTGCACAGAAAGTTTGTTTAAAGAGATTATTATTGCATATGCCTTGGAGTACAATAAGAAATTCTCTGATGTTTTACATAGAATAAGCTGTCAGAAAAATGAATATTAGAGTAAGACAGAAACACATATAATAACCAGAAGTTTTATTCTGTCCACTAAGCAGAACAAAACTTCACCTGACAGATACAACCTAGATGCTTTTAGAAATACTGTGAGTTACTGAAGTCTATACAAAAATTTGTATGCATAATTCATTTTCACAGATGAAACGAGTCAAAGTTATCAAATAGAGTTTCAGTATGTCCACTGGAATAAAATATTTATTGTCCTCACACAAGAAAATCTGCTGCAAAAGTTGCCAGTAAGCTAACAAATACAGGAAAGAAATAATTCATTAGAGGAGGTTGTAGTGGTGCAGACACCAATCCCCGGCTCCACCCACTGAGCTACGTTGCAAGGTGAACACTTGCCAACACTGTTATTGATTTAGTTACAAGAACAGTGGGTACAACATTGCTCTTGTTTTAATATCACATGCAGTAGGAGAAGAAGTCTGGAACTTTCTGACCTTGCCAATTAGAGCAGCGAGTTCAAACCTGGTCCTAATGCAAATAGAGCTCTTTGGAGTGATCACAGCACTTCCTAACCATTCCGGGAACTCCTGTCACCTGAATGATGTACCCAAGACCCCTTCTGCTCAGATCACAAGCCTGCTCTGGGAGTTTCCAGAGATGACCTATCTGAATCAAGACCACCATGGAATAAATACTGATCAAAGTCAATCAGCCTGACACCCTATAAATACTGGTCCTAAGAATGAGTCCATTTGCAGCTCCCTGGGATAAGACCAAACTGTGGCCCTGCATCTCATGAAGGAAACTGGTTCATCTAATTGGAACCTGTAAGTAGCCAGCTACTCCTCATACATATGGGGGGAAAAGTCAAATCGTATTGGGTTGTTACAATTTGATTCTGTGGTTTCACCAGAGGTATGTTACCACTTCTTTTATATAATTAGATACCAAATTTTAACATATTAACATAGTGTTAAGATGTGTGAATATGCATGTACACAATTCAGTCTAAAAACATTGTTAGATCTTTAATCAAACCTGAAAACCTGCATTGATTATACTTGATTTTTATTATTACTTTTTAGAAAATTGTAAAATTTAATTTTGTGATTCATTATAATAGTGTCAATCAATCTTAATTTACTTCTCTTTCAAACCAGATCAGGCCCATAATTATGTGTTGAAGCACTACATTGAAATACCTACTCTTAAACTGTTATAAACAGCTGACCAATTCTGGGACTAGGAGTGGATCAATCGCCCCTATAAATATATGAATAATTTTCCCTTATCCCCATGTAAGTCAGTCCAATGCATTTCAAACCCTACACTGCCCTTTCACAAATAAAATAATGGAGTAAACCTTACCATCAAATTCTTTTAAGTTGTATTTTCATAAATATGTATTAAAATCACATTGTCCTGATATCTTTGTTATTCTTTAAGTGACATGAAGACATTACACTGCCATTCATGACAAAGCTTTGTACTATTAAAATAAGTTGGATGCTACAAATCAGAATGTGCCATGGAACTTTTCTGATACTTTGACTCAGCTCTTCAGAAAAAACCCATGTGATTCCAGCTGATTTCCATATAGCTAACTATACAGAGGAATAGGGAAAAGTGAAGCTTGAGAGACAATAAGGAAGTTGTTGTCAGTAATATTTTAATTAGGGCTAGTGACTCTCAAAAAAACTAGGCAGTTTAAGAAATAGGAAAGAGAAAAGTTTTCACTGACATTTCAAACTACAGTACTGATCTCACAGAAATCTTTAGTAGTTATGAGTAGTACTGCTGTAAAACTGCTGAACTGCTTATTTGAAACACACTGAAAAATTCTTTTTACATTTAAACCTAGTTAATTTTATGCAAAGGGATGAAATATACAATAGATTTTATTTTAAATCTACTTACCTATGACCTTTAAAAGAAGTGGTAGCAAATGTTGCTGTCTGGCAATAGAAAATGTTCAAGCAGGTCAGAACCCTTTGATCTCCAGATTCCTGTTTTGACTATTATGAATTTTGAATTTCAATATTTAAGAAATTTTCTAAAGGTATTTTAGGAAGGAAACATGATGATAATACAAACACAGCTATGCTCTACAGTCAATGTACTATTACAGTGGCATGACCATGACAATACCAAGGTTAAAAATGCATATATTCAAAACAAACTTGAAGCTATCTCTGAAGTTCAGTGACCAAAGTTTCTATAAATATTCCAAGATTCCTCTTTGGTCAACTTTAAACCTCAAAGCTTTTGGCAGACTTAAACCAAATCCACATATAATAGAGATACAATGCCAAATGAGTTCTGAATCCAATTTCTGAGAGTATTTTTACTAATCTAAGGGAGTGGCTGTAATAAACAAGATAGAAGAGGAATGTGGGGTCTCCTACTAATTACTAGTTCAACAGGCCTTGAACAAATTAAAGACATGCCATTCTTTTTACAAAGATGAACAGTTTTCTTCAAAGAGAGCTTGATTTCTCCTAGTCTTCTGCAGTTTTCACAATCTGTTAGTTGCAAAAAATAGACAGTATTTTCTTATCCATAGCAGTTCTTCCTTTCCATCATAAGTCATTTTCAGACAGGAATATATGTTGAATCACACTTCTCATATTAGCATGAGAATTATATGATCAGTACCATACCACTGTAGAGCAGCCAATATCTGAGAGGCGAAGAAAATATTTTTTTTCTAGTTGTAATACTTCTTACAGTGTTGTCCATGAGTATGTTATAAAGATATTGACTTTAAGAGAACCATTAAGCAAAAACAATGTATAATAACTTGGGATCTGTCGTAGTGAATTATTGCTACTGAAAACCAGTGTACAACCATCACCATATTTAGATTACAGATAATGAGAGGTCCAAATAAAATTACCTTCTCTAAAAACTACTGTTGATATTTATAAAGCCAGTTCAAGAAAACAGCACTTCTTTTTCTAGGACCTGTGCATATTAGAACTGTAAAATCATGCTTAGGCTTTTATAGCACAAGCTAAAACAGTTTATAGTAACTAAAAGGGCAGAAGAAATGAACAGGTTACTTGCTGTTTTTTGTATACTACCCAAATACAGCAAGTTGTAGTCATCTTTTCATTGCTTTCTCTTACGATGATGATGATGAGACAGCTAACTTTCAGTAAAACAGTCCTGATCAAGACTAGCACTAAGTTAATAGTTTACATAGGTCGCCGTCTTTGAAATAATGAAGTATCATCCAAACAGTTTTAAATTTCGTTTATAAACCTCCTGTTCATCTAAACAATTTACTAACTATAATGCTAACAAATACACTAAAACTAACTTTTGAAACTCTAATTTTTGTAGAACATTTACCTCTACAAGTTGATGGAATTGGGTATTTTCAAGGCATCTTGCTGTCCTTGGTTAAATATGGTTTCTTTAACTGTATGTATGTAACTTTTATTTTACATACTCCTGTAACATATGGACTGAAAAATAAATATATTACCTACTATGGCATTAATTATTTCTTTAATGTATACCCACATAATTTATCTAGATATTATTTGGAATGCTGCATTATTTTCTGATGTTTCAATCCTTTTTTTTTCCTTTCAGTGTATATTAAAAATTCAGGGACAGTCTAACCTTGACACATTCATTCAATTCTTTGCCCACTGTAAGTTACTTTATGCAGAACATTAATCACTGTGACTGCTAAATTAACCTTATTCGATTGTCTGAAAATAGGAGTGTGGTCAGAGTGTATTTTAAACAGAAAAAGATTTAAAAAATCCCAAAACATAAAAGTTTAGAAATTTTAAAGTGTTATATAAATATTGTAATGTCCTTCTCATAAATGGAAGCCTGTGCACGCAATCAGTTTCACAAAAGGCTTCTCTGCAATAGAGTAATGTATTTATTATTCCTTCCAAGTTCTTCCTAGTTTTTGTGTATCTGTGTTTTTCTACATACTGCCTTTTTCATTTTCCCCTTCAAGTTCTTTTTAGCCCAAGGTAGAGCAAACCTCCTTTGGTTTCTTCTGCTTCTTCTACCATCCCCAAGTATTTTTCTCCACTCATCTCTTTCTTTTTTTGAGTTTCAACTACTTACTTTAATCTTATTTCCCAAGAAAACTGTGGCCAAAACATTGTTTGAATAATAATATCTGCCATATTTCTCTCAATTATAGAGACATATAAGCTCTATTTTTGTGCAAAGTCTCTTGGTTAGAATCTTCACCAGTCAATATGGGCAACAAGCAGGAGGAGCTAGAAGCCACGATGCATCTGGAAAATTGGCATGGCAGCAGTCACAGAAACATGGTGGGAAAACTTGCCCAGTTGGAGTGCCACAGTAAAAGGCTACAAGCTTTTCAGAAGGCATAGAGACAAGAAAGGGGAGACAGTGGAGTGACCTGTATGTTAGGGGCTCTTATGAATGTTCTGAAGTAAAGTACAGTGGTGAAAGCATTGAGGGTCCTTGGTTGAGAATCAAGAGGAAGAGCAAAAAGGGAGATATCATAGTGGGAGTCTGGTATAGACCACCCAACGAGGACAGAGATGGATGGCTACAAGCATTTGTGAGAAATCTCTCAATCTCTTACCCTTGTTCCTGTAGGAGATTTCAACTTCCTTGATGTTTGTCAGAAGTACAACACAGCAGAGAATAAACAGTCCTGGAGTTTTCTGGAATGTGTGGAATATAACATCCTGATACGGCTAGTAAGTTAACCAATCGAGGAAGGCACCCTGCTAGACTTGTTCTTTGTGAACAGAGAAGGACTAGTAGATGACATAATGGTTGGAATTCAATGACCATGAAATTACGGAGTCCTCTATTCTTAGAGATATGAGGGGGGGAGCAGAACACCACCTCGGATTTCTGAAGGGCAGACTGACTTTTTTTTAGGAGACTACTTGATAGAATCCTTTTGGACATAGTTCTGAAGGATATATGAGTCCAGGAAGTCTTAAAGGCTCAGAAGCAGGTTGTCCCCATGTTCTGTAAAGCGAGATGGTGGCACAGAAGACTGGCCTGACTGAATATACAGCTTTGTCTGTAAGTGAGGGAAAAAAGGAATGTTCATAGCCTTTGGAAGGTAGGTCTGGCCATTCACAATAACCAAAAAGAAGTCTTAAGGCTATGCAGGAAGAAAAATCAGAAGGCTCTATGCCAAGCTAGAAATTAATCTGGCTTTTGATGTAACAGTTTATAAGAAATGTTTCTACAAATACAGAATGACCAGGGAAAGTCATCATCCTTGATTCGTTGTAAGATGAAACACCGTAATGAAGGATGGAAGACGAGTGAATGATAAACAAGCTAAGGCAAATATAGACACATTGGAACCAACTGTGTTGAAGTCATCACCATCTGTACTATTTTTATTCGTAGACAAAGATTCTTTATTTTCAGTCAATGCAAACAGAAAAAGTGACACACCAGTCTACATAATGAATTTAAACTTTTCGAATCTGTATGTAAGGAAAAAGTAGTGAAAGAGTACCCATTTAAATTATCCGTGCCTTGGGCTGCAGAACAAATCAATAAATTTGTTTTGGCTCAAATGATTTTGTTTGAAATAAAGAAAATTATATATGCATATATATATACACATACATATATACATATATATATATGCACATATATATATATATATAATTGTATATATACAGGTTTTTGCTTTTACAGTGAAGCAGATGTGATCAAATACAATGACTGATTTTTCTCTGGTGAAGAAGATCATAGCTTCTCACAAACACATGAAACCTTGAGACTGAGGAAAAGCCCCCAGTTTTAGGAAAACAGTGAAGCAGTTTCACATTCCTGAATTACATAATGTGATTATCATAGAATACTTGGGATTCAGTATTCCTTAACCTAGAACTTTCCATAATGGTGAGTCATTTTAGAACATGGGAAGTTTGCAATAAACTCTAACACCCAAATTCTATAAAGAGGAGTTTGGGAACATATGTAGCAGTATATGAACACCAAATGATTGAACATTTATGCATTTTATTGCATACCATAAAAATAATAAATGTTAAACTAGTTATATATAAACTCACAAGATTGAGAAAATTATGTTAAAAGAATTTTCCAGATTTATCTTCAGCTAAGGTAAACAAAATGGAAAACAGTCATCAGAACCTAAATATATATACAAACATACACAGACATAGACATGTTTCTACATTGCAAAGATTTGCTTTTTAAAACAGATGTTACAAGAGTCCTAATTTCCAAAATTTCATCTAAAATTGTATCATTATTATTTTTAATTGTTCTGCTTTGGATATAAATTTTAAAAGAAGTAAAACTGAAAACTGGATCATTCTCTCAGGAAAGAAAACAAACAAACCAAAAACTGAGAACAAACCAACAAAACCTAAGGCTGAGTATCTGTGTATTTCTCTAACTGTATCAGAGAAGAAATAATCAGCTTTTAATTAAAGGGAAATTGTAGTTCTTTTCTTCTTCAAAATTCCTGATAATTAATGGCATTGTGATGCATTTCCTCATGAGCTGTGTTGCTCATACTTTCACTATGCTTTTCAGCTATAGGAAACTTGTCACTGAAACTGTAAATTCTCTTGTTCTTCCTCCCCTTGGCTGGTGCTTTTGAAAATGATGGATAACATTATCTTTGTTATTTTATTACCATCCTTTTAAAGGAAACATTTAATTAGCAATGCTACGGAGAGAGCACAGAGGATAAAAATATCTGTGATAGAAAACCATGAAATAAATTTAAACTAGAAAATACAATAGTTAAAAGGATTAGTATACACAGACCCAAATAAATAAAATAAGCTACCAGTTACAATGTGAGATTCCTCATAGATAAAATACAGAAGATGATTTCTAGAATGCAAATTAATGGAAATAAGTAATAGCAGTACCAATATTAATGGCAGTCTATAAAGATGCCAATTTTTTCTTAGTGCTTCTTGAAACAGAGTTTAAGTTTACCATATATTTTTATGACATTTTACAACAAAGCTCCAGAAGCTTGAAATAAAACAAGTGAAAAGAATAGTTCTTTCCCGAGTACAAAACTCCTAATATACAGATAGATTTGTAACCACTACTCATTTATAGGGGTAAAAAAAAAGAAACATGCAAAAGGTTGGACTTTCAGGGAGGCAGATTAAAATGCATCTGAAATTATACATTCAGAAGTGGGAAAAAAATAGAAGTAGATTGACGAATATTTACTTAAATATATATAATATTCCTTTTTCAAGCACATTTACATTTATGGTAACAATTAAGAAAATCTAAGATTTTATCAATCACTTTTCAAAATTAAACTCAAACTTCCTAGAGGGAAATATTCCTATTTTACAATTTATAACAATTATTTCACTTAAGAGTTATATCTTTACCAGAACAGTACCAACCAAAAGATGTTAATACTGATTCTAGCCCTGCTGTCTGAAAAATCTTTAACGTAAGCACCAAGAAAATTGAAGATATTACATTGAGATAACTTTTAAAAAGTCTGATAGTCAGTGAGGAAAGAAATCAAAATGAGTGTCCAGTAGGATTTTTTGTCAGACTGAAATAAAAATTTCTAAGAAAACTATACCTAACTGTATTTAACAATTCTTAATCTACAACGAAATTAGTACTAGTACCTGTAATGGTGTTAAGCCTTTCAAAAGTAACTTTTATCTATTTTATGTATTTTCTGTATTATTCACTGGTCCATGGACAAGGACTTGGATGAAAGGTTGCACTCACAGAGTTGCAGTCAATGGCTCAATGTCCATGTGGGCATCAGTGATGTGTGGCATTCTTCAACTATTGGAATAGTTGCTGTTTAACATCTTGGCCATAAATGTAGACATTGGGATTGAGTGTACCCTCAGCAAGCTTGCCAATGACACCAGGCTGTGTGTGTGGCTTGACATGATGGAAGGAAGAGAAGCCATCCAAAGAGATCTTTGTAGGCTTGAGAGGTGGGCCCATGCCAATTACATGAAGTTCAACGAGGCCAAATATAGCGTCCTGCACCTCTGTGGGGGCAACCTAAGGCAGAATTATTGGTTGGGCAGAGAATGGATTGAGAAAAACCCCAGGGAAAGGCACTTCAGGGTGCTGGTTGATTAGAAAGAAGCTCAACATGAGAGACATGGGAGACCTCATCACATCTTCTTTCTCACTAGGGAAGGAGGAAGAGCAGGCTCTGACCTCTTGTCTCTGGTGACTGATGATAGAACCTGAGGGAATGGTAGGAAGATGTGCTGGGGGAAGTTTAGGTTAGATAATAGGAAAAAAATTTTCATCCAGAAGGAGGCTGAGCAGTGGAACAGGCTCCAGTGAAGCAGTTATGGCACCAATCCTGCCTGAGTTCAAGTAGCAGTAGTAGTAGTAGTAGTAGTCGTTTGCATATTTTGAATGATGCTTTCAGGTACATGGTGTGATTCGTAGGGTGCCCCACACAGGGAAAGGAGTTACATTTGATTATCCTGATCTGTCCCTTCCAACCTGGCAGATACTATGATTCTATGACCTGACAGTGTGCACTCACATACGAGAAAGCCAACTGTATACTGGGATGTATCAAAACAATCATGGCCAGCTGGACTATGGAGGTTCTGTCCCTCTGCTCTGCTCTCATGAGATCCTATCTAGAATAGTCTATCCAGTTCTGGTGTCCTAACATAAGAAGGACATGGAGTTGTTGAAGTTGTTCAGCCTGGAGAAGAAAAAGCTCTGAGAAGACTTAATAGAAGGCTTTCAGCACCTGAAAGGGGACTTCAAGAAAACTGGGGAGGGACTTTTCATAAGGGCATTTAGAGATTGGAGAAGGAGGAATTGGTTAGATTAAAGGGAAGAAGGGAAAAGGTGATGTGGGAGTCTGATCTCACTGATTTGCTATTTTCTCAAAATAGCAATTTTAAAGTGAATAGCCCTGGCTAAGGTGGAAGACCTGGCTGTTCAGAACTGAGCAGGGGGTGACACCTCAAGCTAGGACATCCCTACAGGCACAATTACCCTGGCCAGGGTGGAGGAAGCCATCTTGATTGTACTGATGCTGATGTACCTGGCTATGGGGGCTGGAAGGGAGCTGTGAGTGGCACCTGGAAGGAGATGAGTGGGTGGGGGACTGCATCCTTCTGCAGAAGCTCCGCTCCAGGCATCCTGTCTGCAATGGCTCTGATGCCAATGACCCTGGCTTCTGTGGCAGCTGACTGACAGATACCCCTCGGAACAAGAGGAACTCAGGGGTATATGTGGCTGTCCATGCTGTGGCTGTTCTGTCATCTCTTGACCCACCACCATCTTGCATCAGTGTAGTGTAACAAGGCAACCAGGTGCCCCTAATTGCCAGGGAGTGGGCATGAGCTTGTGTTAAGCCCACCTGTGCCTAATTAGGGTGGGCCCCCACTGCGCATGAGCAGGACCAGGGGGCCAATAAAAGGGACAGCTCATGCCCACTCCCTGGCAATTAGGGGCACCTGGTTGCCTTGTTACACTACACACCAGACCCTGTCCAGGATCAGCGCCATCTTGAAGAAACTCGCTGGACAGCTGGACGGTGGTGGTGATTCTCACTCTCTCTCTCATTCTTTCTTCCCACTTTCTCAACCTTTTTCTCCACTTTTCTCTCTCTTTTATCTTCTTTTCTTCTTTCCCTCTTTTGCCTGGCTCTATAGTTTTGCCTGTGTCAATTGTCAAATAAAATCTGCTTGCACTCAACCCTTCTATCTGGACCCCTGGTGGTGACTCTCTATCTCACTCTCTCTCATTCTTTCTTCCCACTTTCCTACCTTTTTCTCTCCCATTTGTCTCATTTTTCTCTCTCTCTCTTATATCGTCTTTTCCTCTCTCTCTCTTTTCCTTGGCTCTATCATTTTGCTTGTGTTAATTGTCAATTAAAATTTCCTTGTACCCAACCCTTCTACAGTTGGACTTTGTTTTTCAGATCCAAAACAAAAATAAATTTCAATGTTACTTCAGACCATAACAGATATTACATCAGGCATCTGCTACAGGCCACCTGACCAGAAGAGCCAAGCAGATGAGGCACTCCGTAGACAAATAAAAGAGGCTTCACATTCACAGGCCCTGATGCTTGTTGGCAATTTCAATCAGCCTGACATTCACTGGAGGGACAATGCAGCAAGCTATCAGCAATCCAGGATGTTCCTGGAATTCACAGGTGATAACTTCCTCCTCCAAGTGGTAGAGGAACCAAAAAGAAAAAGTGCTGTGCTGGACCTTGTTCTCACCAACAGGGAAGGGCTGGTGACAAACATGATGGTCAGAGACCACCTTGGCTGCAGTGATCATGAAGTGCTTGAATTTAAGATCCTCAGGGCATCTAGGAAGAGGTATTCTGAGTTTACAACCCTGGATTTTAGGCATACAGACTTTTATTGCTTTAGAGATCTGCTGGCCAAAATACCATGGGCCAAAGCCCTAAAGGGAAGGGAGGCAAGGACAGCTGGTTAGTATTAATGGATCACCTTCTCCATGTCCAGGAGCAAAGTATGCTGACAAAGAGGAAAGCAGGAAAGAATACTAGGAGACCAACTGGATGAATGACGAGCTCCTGGACACACTATGACAAAAAAGAAACTCAACAAGGAATGGAAGAAAGGACATCTAGAATGAGGGGCATATAAGGAAGCTTTCTGAGCAGCAAAAGGCCTGGTTAGAAAAGCTAAATCTCAGACAGAACTGAATCTATCCAGGGAAATCAAGGGGAATAGCAAAAGTTTCTATAGATATATTAACAGCAAAAAGAAGACTAGGGAAGGTGTCAATCTCCTCAGAAATTAAACAGGAGAACTAGTGACAAGTGATATGGAGCAGGCTGAGGCTCTCAATGACTTCTTTACCTCAGTCTTCACTGGCAAGGGCTTCAGTCACATTCCTGAAGTCACAGATGACAATGGCAAGGGTTGGAAGGAAGAACTACCCATTGTATGTGAGGATCAGGTTTGTGACCATCTAAAGAACCTGAAAGTGTACAAGTCCATGGGACCTGATGGGATACACCCACATGTACTGAGGGAACTGTCAGATGTGGAGACTATCTATTATATTCCAAAAGTCATGGCAGCCTGGTGAAGTCCCCACCGACTGGAAAAAAGGAAACATAACCCCCATTTTCAAAAAAGAAAAGAAGGAAGATGCAGGGAACTATAGGCTGGACACTCTCACCTCTGTGCCCAGAGCAGATCCTCCGGGAGGCACAGATGAAAGAGAACAAGTGATTGGGTATAAACAGCCCTTGGTTTCACCAAGGGCAAATCATGCCTGAAAAACTGTGTGGCCTATGAAAAGGTCATAACATTAATAGACAAGGGAAGAACAACCAACATCATTTACCTGGACCTGAGCAAAGCCTTCAACACGGTCCCACATGACATCTTGGTCTCCAAGCTGGTTTGACTGATGGACCACTGGGTGGATTAAGAACTGGCTTGATGGCCACACCCGAAGAGTGGCTGTCAATGTGTCCATGTCCAAGTGAAAGCCAGCAAAAAGCAGAGTCCTGCAAGGATCTATGATTCTATGAATGTTTTTAAGCTGGAAGAGTGTAGATTTAGTTTAGCAATCAGGAAGAAATTATTTCCTGTGAATTGTGATGAGACACTGGAACAAGGTTGCCCAAAGAAGCTGCAGATGTCCCCTCCCTTTGAGTGTTCAAGATCAGGTTGGATGGATCTTTAAACAACTTGGTCTTCTAAAAAGTGTCCCTGTCCATGACTGGGGGGTTCCAACTAGGTATCTTTAAGGTCCTTTCCAATTAACCCGTTCTATGATATTGAGTGGGTACAGACAATGGTCATCATGATTCCTTCTAGAGCAACTCCTAATAGGTAGAAAAGTGAAAATAAATAACATTTAGCAGCTGCAGCAGAAGAGAGAAATTAATCTTACATAACTTTAGAATATCTGCATCCAAATTTAGCACTAAGAAACAATGAAGCACTTCATAGACAGGAAGAAGTAAGATACTCTCACATTGCTTATTTAAATCTAACAAAGTCTTATAAGGTCTAATGAACCAGTCTTAGAAAAGAATACCCTTCCCACAGACTGTTGGGACAATTTTCGTAACTAGTCATTTGCAGATGCTCGGATAGTCTTCTTTGCATGTCCATTTTTATAAAAATTTTACAGGGAATGAAAAAAGTGGGTAAACCATAAGGTAAACCATAAGGTACCAAAGACAATTCAGAAATAAGTTCTAAGAAGGAAAATAAAAATGAAGGGATTTTTGAAATTGTTGAGAAGACACATGAATTCTACTCAAATTAGAAAGAATTGTTACAGAGTATATATTCTTACATACAGTGAAGAATTCTGAAGTGCTCTTATCAATGAAAGGACCATAGAACTGGGCATGTTTCATCTTTGTAATGCATACTAGTATTTTTTATTTATCTACTTATTTTTAAAGGTAATGCTGGTAAGCAATATTGTAATAGGGCAATGATACAGTTAAAAAGAGAATAGAAGTAACACAGTACATGTCTTAAAATGTGTGATGTTCTTTCCTGAAATGAACTTGGGTATTTTATTTAAGAAGTCTTAACATAAACAGGAAACAGTCGGAGAAAATCTATAAAATAAATAGAGATTTAAGAGTTTCATTCCAAGACTATGTGCATGTATTAGTTTGGAAAAGAAAAAATATATTCCCCTAGAAGCATAACTCCTAAATAAAGATACATAAAAAAGATAAATAGACTATCTCTGAATTTGATGGTTTACATCCTTGAATTATGCATCACTGCCTGTAAGCCATACATCCAATCTGCACTGCACTCACTTAGAAAATAAATTTTTTATTAAGTTTGAGATAATGGAATTGCAGCCTTACTTTTTCCCTCCAAGAGGTCTAACCTTATACCCGTGTCTGCATCAGCATTTGACAATTATTTTAAACTTATATTTGATATTTTTTTACTGGCAATATCAAGTAATAAATATCTACATCACTGTTTGCAATACCATTATGAGATTTCATAAGAATCCTCATTGAAGCGATCAAATGGCTCTACCTCTTAGATTTGCTTTATCAGTCTGTCTGTAGATGGGAAACACAATATTGTAGTAGCTTATGCTCATTTAACTTTTACAATATTGTTCCTTTTTTTTGCTTTTTTTCTTACTCCCCAAAGCCATATGGATCAGAAACTAATTTATTTCTCCTTGTAACAGAAACACAATCTGAAGCAGAAATGTCTAGCAAATTCAAGAGGATAATTATGCAACAAGCAAGGCACTACATATTCTCATTATGCCATAGATGGGTTTTGACAATAAGAGTGACAAGAACATTTTGAATTAAAAGTCAGCAAAATTAAAATGCATAAAAAGGAAATACATGTTAACATTATGTTTAACTTCATCAAGAAAGAATCAAAGTCTGAAGTTTAGTAAAACTAAGTCCTTTGTATGGACAGAAGGTATAATTAACTTGACAGCATAAAATTATAGACCACAGGTACCAATATTCTTTCTTTATTTCAAGCGCTAGTAACTGGGGATCAAAGAAAGGTGCAACACTGTTCTCGAACTGTATTGTTTGATTTCCATCAGGATTTTGGACATCATCTGTCTGATACTGCATAGCCTTTAGTCTCGATAAAATTCATGTGAATAGAAGGTGTTGTGTATAGCAGTGTTTATTAATTATCTTTATTATCTAGAAAGCTAGTAGCTAGGGTTTTTTTGTTTGTTTTTTCCTTAATTAAAAAGCCGCATTTAATACTCAGGGACAAGAATTTTTGGAAAACACCTTTTCCATACATCACAAAACAGCAGAGATTTTGCAGTACATTTTTAGTCCTCAGAATACCTCCTTGAGATGCTTAGAAGAGTAATGCTATAGGTTAGGTTTTCTATGTATGTTGCCTGCCTTTTATCTCATGAAAAGTTAAATTAGTTTGTGAATTTAATTGTATAAACACTTTGGAGTTCTTTATATTCCACTGCTGTGCTTATTTTTGCAACCATGCACAGATTTTTTAAGTCTTAAAAAAATTAATTCTTACTGTTAAAAAACATACCCAAATGCTTTCTTCTTGACGATACTGCTTCCAGTTTCGTCCAGTATCACTAAACATCAGAAGGTAGCTTGTTACCCAGTCGGAGCTCCCATAACCACCTTGAGTAGCAACAGCAGTTATCTCAGTTCTTTCACCAAGATCAACTTGAAGCCATTGGTATTTATTGGAAACAAGTGGAGACCAGCCACCAGCACCTGAAAAAATAATAAATGTGATTTACATGCATTCCTAAAAGAAGTGAGTTTACACAAAATGTGTACATGTAAATACTAATCAATTAATTTAAGAAATCAGATCTAGTAATAGATGGCCTTGACCATGGCAGGCGTTTGAAACTAAATGATCTTTAGAGACTCGTTTCAATACAAACCATTCCATGATTTGAATTCAAGATATAGCCGCACACAAACTTTCTTGATATTATGTAGCAGCTATTATAAAATTTGATACAGATTGATACATGTGACCATTTATAGTTTTTAAAAGTCATTGTGAATTTATTCATTCCCCTTTTTCTTTCTCTGGTGGCAAAACCATGTAAGTTTGATGTTTATTTTCTGCTAAGAAAAGCCCCACAAACATTACACAATTCCTTTTTATGAAGAAGATGCTCAATTGAAGTTACAAAAGCAGATAATAAAATAATGTAATTTAATAATTTAATGTTATTTCTTCTATGTTAATGTTAGTTTTATTTTAATTTGATATAACTGTTTGAAAAGAAATATTTATGGAATATATAGAATCATAAAATCATCATGCTTGGAGAAGACCTTCAATACCAAACCTTCCAACCATCAGTCCTTCATCAACTTAACCACTAAATAATATTCTGAAGTACCACATCTATCCATTTTTATGATATCTGCAGGGACAATGACTCCACTGCCTTCCTTAGCAAATGATTCCTATGCTTTTCCACTCTGTTGGCAAAGAATTTTTTCCTAACATCTAATCTGAACCTCCCTTGGCACAACTTGAAAGCCTTTAAAGTAATTTACTGCACACATCTAGCAACAACACACTTTTTATGAGGTATTAAATCTTTCTCTTAACTCATGATTCCCTGTTTATCAATCCCATTTTAGTAATAAATTGGCAGCTGGTCTTGATGGCTGTCAAGTTAGAGTGTGATGGTTACTAGGAAGCTGCTTTCATCCAGCCTGGCAGCAATTAATTAAAAGTTGAAAGTTTCTATTTGTCCAGTGTACATACTAGTTGAAAGTCTACTTCATACTATGCAATATTGTTAAATAAACTGGGTATTAAATTATAGGAAATTTTCTGAAGCCCTTGGTTTATTTAATTCATTACAATTGATTTGTGCTGGATTAAAAATCTAAGCTGTCGCCATTTGAACAGGAGGAAGGAGGGTTGTTGGACTCTGAGAGGGGCTGAATGCAAAGGAAGCGATCTATACCCTCACATTTCCTGCCATGCTCTATAAAAGATCAGAAAGCCAGCAGCTCCTTCATCTTTTTACTCTCACCTCCCTCTGGCTGTGCTACTGTTTGTTCCCTCCAGCTTGCCATGTGTTATCGGGTTGTATATTTATGTTTGTATATAATTCTATGCATTTGTATTCTTTGTTATCTTACGCTTTATCTTATTACTTTTCCCTTGTGTTAGTAAAATCTGTATCCAACTGTTTTCAGTTTCCAACTTAAGCTCTCCAGTCTTTATTCCCCTTTTGTCTTCCCCTTGGTGGGAGTGGGGGAATAGAGAAGAATTCTGTCATTAGGTTTGTGGCCCACCCAAACTGCTAAGATGTGACATAAGCAATCATGCATCTTTCATATATTACTGAACCAAATTTTGCCTTGTGAATATTCATTAGTCTTGCTTTTTCTACAAGGTAGTAACATTCATTTTCAAGTCGTTACATGATGACATACTGAGGTTTCTTCCCACTCACCCCTTAAGTTATGTACAATGCTTTTTCTGCAGAAGTTATATAAGGATGTGTTATTCATTAAAGGAATCAGCTTCCAGTTTAGTAAAAAAAACTATTAAGCATTTCAGTTGCTAAACTATAAACAATAAACTAGTTGCTAAAATATAAACAAAATTAAAGTCTTGTAATATGTCCTTGATTTAGACACTGAGTTTACAGGAGAAGAGTATTTTCTTCAGATTGTCTACATTTTTGGCAGATTTTTCATTCTTATGCACTTCTGGAGATGGGGTGGTGGTCCATCCACACCAGAGATGTTGCCAGGGTCAGCGGGGCCCCATAACATGACTGCCTTTACCAAGAAGAAAAGATGCAGTTGTAGGCAACTGCTTTCTCAGGGGAACAGAAGGTCAAATATGCTGAGGGACCCTTTTCTTAGGGAAGTCTGATGCCTCCCTGGAGCCCAGATTAAGGACATCACTACGAAACCTACTAGCTGGTATGATTCTCAGACTATTACTCATTACTCATCTTCAACATGGACAGAGATGATGCCAGAATACATAGTCCAAGGGTGATCAAAAAAGACTTCAAGGCCTTCGGAAGGTTGATGAGGGAAGCTGGGGGACTGTTTATTTTCAGTTGTCTCTATGAAGTTTCAGGAAGCAACACTGGAAGAAACAGATGCATTCAACTTATTAATATGTGGTTCTGTGTCTGGTGTCAGCGCCATAAATTTTGGGGTTTTTTTGATAATTAGGTCGTCTACACAGCACCAGGCTTGCTGGCAGTGTATGGGATTTACTCTTCTCAGAAGGGATAGAGGGTCTTTGCTGAGAAGCTTGTGACACTCAGAGCTTTAAGCTAGATTTGAAGGAGGGGAGGATAATAGCAGGCTTCCCTGTGACAAGCTGTGGGATGACACAGGAAAGTCAGAAGGATGACGAGCTAACAAGGTCCCTCAGCCTGCTGCTCAGAGATGTATTGGACAAGTTGCACCACATCTGAAGTCTTACAGAGATGAACCAGGGGCTCCTGCAGTGAGGCAACAAGGAAGCATTGCAGAAATACCCCAGTGGAGTTCCAGCCACTGAAGCAAGTAAATCAGTCTCATTGGGGGCCAAATTTAAATTTCTGTATGCAAAACCCCATAACATGGAGAACAAAAAGAAGTGTTAAGAGATGTGCATGAGCCTTGCAGATCTATGAACTTGTTGGCAACACAGAAACACGGTGGGATGACCACTACTGTTGGAATGGAAGGTCACAGGCTCTTTAGAAAGGACAGGTTGGGGAGATGAGGAGGTGGTGTCAGGAGGTGGCGTCATCCTCTACACCAGCAAATAGCTGGAGTGCATGGGGCTCCAGCTGAGTATGAATGAGGAGCTGACCTTATGGGTTACTGTTAAAGGGAGATAAGGGGACATTACAGTAGGAGTCTGATACAGGCCACCTGACCAAGTGGATGAGGCCCTCTGCAGTCAGATAAGAGTAGCATAGACAAGTTAAAGCTTAAGGGCAGCCTGGGTTGCAGTGATCACAAAGCTTTAGAGTTCAAGATCTTTAGGGTAACAAGGAGGGTGTACATCAACCTCATACCCTGGACCTTGTCCTCTTAAGGGACCTGCTTGGTGGAGTACCATGGTGTAAAGCTCTGGATGAAAGAGAAGACCAAGAAATCAGGTTAATATTCAAGGATCACCTCACCTGAGCTCAGAAATAATGCATCCCAACAAAGAGGAAGTCAGGAGAAAAACAGCAGGAGGCCTACACAGAAGAACAAGAAGCTCCTGGACAAACTCAGGCACACAAAAAAAGAAGCCCACTCCTATAGGGGTGGAAAGAAGGACAGGTAGCCTGGGAGGAATATAGAGAAATTTCTGGAGCAGCCAGGGGCCATGTTTGGAAAGCTAAAGCCCAAATAGAATTGAATTTTGGAAAACAATATCAAGGGCAAGAAGAAAAGATTCCATAGGTATGCCAGTGAGAAAAGATTCTATAGGTATGTCAGTGACAAAAGGAAAACTAGGAAAAATGTAAGGCCTCTCCAGAAGGAAAACTAAAACCTGGTTACCTGGAATATAGAGCAGGCTGATAGACTCAGTGAATTTTTTTGCCTTCACCTGCAAGTTCTTGAGCCTCACTGCCTAGGTCACGGAAGACAAGTTTAGAGATGGGGAGAACAAAGAACTACCCATGATAGGGATAGATGAGGTTTGAGACCACCTAAAAACCTGAAAGCACACCAGTCCAAGAGACCTCATGAGATACATCTGCAGGTCCTGAGAGAACTGGTGGATGCTTCTAGGCATCTACCTATCATGTCTAAGAAATCCCATCAGTCTGGTGAAGTTTCACTGGCTGGGAGACCTTATAGCAACCTTCCAGTACCTGAAGGAGGACTATAAAACAGATGGGTAAGGTCTTTTTACCTGGGGATAGGACAAGGAGGGACAGTTTTTAACTTGAAAAAGGGTAGACTTAGGTTAGACGTTAGGAGGAAATTCTTTCCTGTGATGGTGAAATAATGGAACAGGTTGCCAGGAGAAATTTTGCATGTTCCTTCCCCCGAAGGGTGCAGGTTCAATTGGATAGGGTTTTGAGTAACTTGATCTTGTGGAAGGGGTCCCAGTCCATGGTGGGGATGTTGCAAACAGATGATCTTTGAGGTCGCTTTTATCCCAAAGCATTCTATGATTTTATTATTGTTTTCTTTGCTTCTGGAGGTTAAATATCCTCTACCTTCTCTCACAACCAGAAGTATAAATGCATCACTGTGATGTATTTTTAACCCCCTGGTTCCTGTCTGCTAGGATATGCATTTCTTCAAGGGTAAACATTTTCGTAATTCCTTAGCTTCACAAGAAAAAGAATATCCTTATCATTATGAACTGAAAATAGAAAAATTAACAAAGTCAGCAAATATCTACAAAACAACAAAAGTAGAAAAGACCGAGGAAAAGGTCCAAAGCCTCAAATCCAGAAGAAAAAATATCTCAGTATTCTCACAGTGGATTTGGATAGTTGCACCAGGGCTAAAACTTGATCTTAATATAAAAAATATATTAGGTGTTGCTTGGGCTTTCCAAACTGCCTCTCTATTAGTCTGCTAAATTTCCTTTTGATTAGATTTAAAAACTCTGAACTACAGAGAATAGAAACTGATGTAAAGATTCTCCCCTTGTATGAACAGGCCCCCCTACTTGTTTAGCCTGTCCTATGACTACTGTTGCAAACAGCAACACATTTCACACTCATGTGTGTGTTCACACCAGCTTCTTTCCATGCAGTTCACTGTACCATTTAGCCAGCACCATCATTTATACCACTTTCAGAGGCAGTCTTATTTTGCATATTTAATTGTAAGAACTGAAAGCAATGCACAGAAGTGGAAATCCAGATTGAAACTAACATACGTCATAAAGTATGTTTTTCTTTGATTAAGCAAGCTTTGTATTTCCCATATGGATCATTTAACAGAAGCTGATTTTAATTTGAAGTCAATAGAGTTGCACTAGGGATAAATTTGGCTGTTCATATTACAAATCACATTTTCTACATGCAAGCAATTGACTACTGATGCATACTAGGCTTAGACAAGTTAAATTAGTTGTTTTAGAGCACCCAAAATATCTAAAGTACTAACATACGGCATTATTCCTCTTCTTAATCTGATAAGTAAGACAACTAAGACATACTCTTTCAGAAATGGAGAATTAAAAAACTTTAGGCTTATTCTTAAGTAAAAAATGCAAGAGTTTTGCTCTCTAAAATTTCATTGACTGATGACAGGAATGGAGGGGGAACAACTGATAAAGAGTCTTGATGGTTTGTTACCAGACAAGAACCATTTTGTCCCTTTAGAAAAGACTCCTGAGTAAGAGAACCAGGGAAAAAAACCAATGCTGGTATCTAACTTTAAGATTTTAGTTCTCTTGTGCTTGTCTTATTCAGACAATCCAAGAAACAGAGTTCATATTATTAGAAACTCCCATTTTTATACCAGCAAAGTGCGAGAAAAGTGATTATCAGCTAATATCTTGAGTAAAGATTCTGAAAGCTGTGTAAATCACAACTTGGGCAGTTTGCCAGAAAGCCTATGCAAAAAAAAGTTATGCAAAAGCTATTGAAGCAATGATGCTCTGAGTGAAATCTCAGAGATAGAAGGAAAGAATGTAAACATCAAAATTGGAAACCATGGATAAACTGTGGCAAGTAAAACTAGGAGGATGATGGACCTTCACTAAGATTAAGGAACAGTGGACACAGAATCATCTTTGAACACAGATGGAGTCACAGAGGTACTGCTAGATTATAAACCAGACCTGCAGTGTTCCATACATAAAATTCCTGCACAGGATTTTGCAACCATGTTTGGTAGCCGCATCATCTTTTTCCTTTAATATAAACAAAGTCCTATTGTTTCCCAAGAAATTATTTTCAGAACTGAAATGTCTTTCTCGTTCTTATGTAATATTTAAAGTTACCATAAAAAATAGCCAATCTTTACACCTGAAAAGACAAAATGACATTAATAGAATAAAGCTCAGCTCTCAGAAAGGATCATTACTGACTGAGGAATGGCCTGTCTAACTGGTCCCAGACAGAGCAACCTTGGTCTGCAGCCTTCTCTCCTTATTTTAAGCTTGTGAGTTTAGAGGACATATTGTGTTCATCTAGATTTCAAGAACGAATAATAAGCTCTTTATTTATAGATTATGAAAACAGTAGGCTTTGAATAATTGGGGAGCCCAAGGTTTCTACTAAGCGATTACTGTCTGCATGAGAGAGATATATTACTCATTTAGGAGAGACTAAAAGTAAACCTACAACTTCAATAGTGTACAAAAAGACTCCATGTCTGTCCTTCAGGACAGTGTCTCAGTTCAGTATTGTTGCACAGATGGATTCTGTAGGAAACCACTTAATATCGTTATAACTTCCCTTTGACTTCCTGTGAGCAGTATCTGGGAAACCAAGAGTGGGAGCTGTCCTAATTATTAAGGATCATGGAATCATAGAATAGTTTGGGTTGGAAGAAGCTTCAAAGAGCATCTAGTTCCAATGGGCAGGGACACCTTTCACAAGACCAAGTTTCTCAAAGCCCATCCAAACCAGACCTGAACATTTCCAGGGAGGGACACCCCAAAGTTTCTTGGGCAATCTGTTCCAGTATTGCTCCACCCTCACAATGAAGAATTTACTCCTAACATCTAACCTAAGTCTACCCTTTTCCAGTTTAAAACAATTCCTCCTTGTTATATCATTACATGCCCTGTGAAAAAGCCCCAGCTTTCTCAGGTACTGAAAGGATGCTACAGTCTACCCAGAATCTTCTCTTCTACAAACTGAATAACCCCAGCTCTTTCAGCCTGTCAGGAGAGATGCTCCAGTCCTTTAATAATCTTTGTGGCCCTTCTGTGGACTCACTTCATTATCTCCATGTCCATCTTACGCTAGGGGAAACAAAATGGAATATAGTACTTCAGGTGGGGTCCCACAAGAGTGTACTAGAGGTAGAAACTCCTCCCTGATCCTACTGGCCATGCTTCTTTTGACCCAGGATATATTTGGCTTTCTGGGCTTCAAAGAACTGAAAAAATTCAAAGAAGAATTTGTAACATTAAGTATTATTCCCATTTTTATGCATAGCTTCTTAATGGTTTTCGATTTTTTTCTTCATATATTACAAATTCACTGAGATATGTTACTCTCAATATAAGCACTTAGGTCTCAATAACAGAAACACGGAAGGAAATCTTGAATAGAACTGAAGGAACGAAAAAAATTATTTCCCCTTCAAAGAAGTCTCCTGAATGGTGCCTTCTTTCAGGAAGCCAATATTTATCTCTACATATAAATTCTGAAGGCCTTGAGTGCCACTCACTCTTTATAGCAGATGGGTGAACACATTCTAGATTGTTTGTTGAGCTTTTGTACAAGTTTCAGAAAATATTTGATGAATGCCTGGTATTTGAGAAAAGCCTGCCTTCAAAAAAACACACCAATAACAAAAAACCAAAACCAAACCAAAACAAAAGAAACCAAACAAACCTTAACTCTCATTCATATTTATGAAATGCACCAGTTAAATAAAGACTGAAAAGTCCCACATGATTTGCATCAGATTCTGAAATAGGTAATAGATTTCCTTTGCTGTCAAGAAACATGTGAAGAAGTTGTAGAATGAGAGGAATTTATCTAAATAATTTCCGGGAACAAATATAAAATACCAGCTATTTCTTAGCTTACCCACGTAAGGAAGCTGTATTGTCACAGTAGAATTTCATAGAAAGCATGCAGAGATTTCTCAGTTAAAACCAGAACTACTAAAAATAGTCAGGGGCTTTTAAACAAGGCTGAAGAAGAGAAGAGTTATATGAATAATTCAGTCAGATAAGACTATCTTCTAAGGGAGTATGTGTGGAGCACCTACTTTCTGGCCTCAAAGGAAGGAAAAGTTCAATTTTTAGGAAGGATTACCATGCTTTAAAGTATTCTAAACTTGAGTATCAATGAAGAAAACACATAAAATCTTAGAAGAGAAGGAGCAGTTGCATTTATTTTTTCAGCTGTCAGAATATTTAACATATTAGGATCCTAAATTTCACAGTGTGGCAGGTATTATAAAATGAATGTTAGGTTTTAAAAACTGCTTGTGACAAGTAGCAGTTTCTATGTCAAAAGCAGTTTCAAAAGGATTTTGGATGTGATTCAGTGTGACAGATAGGTGTTGGAAATGGTATTAATAATGGCAAAGTTTGCTTTAGCTTCATGGAGCCAGTGACAAAAAAGTAGCTAACTTTATTTTGCCCCCACTTCTATATCAATAGTAGCTTACAAAAGTGACTGCTTGAGTGAGTGCATGAGTGAGTGAGTGAGAGCATGAGTGAATGAGGGACTGAATCCCATTTTACATTCCATTTTCAGAAGGCTTTAAAGTTATTTCTCTTCAGTCACTACATAAATATGTCCATGGAGATATTTTTAAAGGTGGCTGCCATAGTTTATCAAAAGAACTTATATGCAATGATGCAAAGACTTATTAAAGCCAGCATTTTTCCTTCAGATTTTTCATCAACATTACACCACAAAGTACTATGAATGAGTGGTCTCCATGATTTTAATGTGTTGGAAAGCCTATGTTGTAGTCATACACTTTTACATAATTAATATTCTGTTTTACTATTTGAAAGTAGATCACATTTTCATTGAAATAGGTAAGATTTTTTTAGAAATAGTATAATGAAGCTGTAATTGTGTAGTATACACTGACACTGAGTTACTCCTGATTTGTATTAAAAAGGGATTTCATTGTTCTCCATCAGAAGGCAGATACTAGAAAAAGTGTCCTTTCAGCAGTTTTCTGTTGGGAAAGTAGTTCTTATAGTAATTCAGTGATCCTTAGGAAAAAGTATTTTAGAAGGGTGCCACTTCACTGCAAGATTTACATAATACTTTTCTATTATAATCCATTTTCATTTAATCAGCAAACTATCTCACTTACTAGAAACTAGGAATTTTTCAGAGCTTGCAGGTGTAACCCTTTGTGGTGCCTACTTGGGCAATAATCCAAGGCTGAAAAAAAAGCCAGGACTTAATTTGGGAGACTTTTTCATGCACTACTGCAGTAGTGCCGTTCTCTCTTACTTCTCTAATGTGTAGGTGTATCTGGGTTGAGGATGCTGTATTAGTAAATATTGCTGTATGTGAATTTTGGATCATTACTTTTTATTCTTAATCTTCTCTCTGTCTTTTTCATCAGAAAAAGGGGGATTGTTTGTTCTTCACCACTGTGAATTTTTTCTGAGGATGTGGTTTTGTTGAAAGGTAGATGATGCATATAAAACTTTAAGGGGGCAAGAAAATTAAAACCATCCCATTGTCACCATCTTTCATGATACTGCTGAGTGTAAGAAGGATTCTCATTTAGAATTCTGTACTGAAGTAATTGATAACTGTATATACAGCATTTTGTTACCAAATATAAACCAAATGGAGTAGAAACGGAAAATTTGTATTTACGTTATTATATTTGTTAAATCATAACAAAATAATAGCATAACTAACTCCAATACAATATTCAGCATGGCTTGATCAAGTCATACTACTTATTTTAGGCTAAAAAAGTTTCATATGCTCTTCACATACTATTTGTTTTCAGTGAACCACCTATATTTGTTTTCCTTGGTTAGTGGTTTTACCCACCACGATATTCTGCTGTCTGGCAATTTAAACTTGCCATTAGCCATAGATGGCTGATTTTCTGGTCAAAAAAATTTTCAAATCAAAACGTTCTTACATTTTAACCTCCAAAACTCATTCACTTTATAAAGTTTTAATATTTGTTCTTCTTTATGTTTGTTTTCATTTCATTCACTCAGATACGACACAATCAGATAAAGCCAAGCTATCAAACCATGCCAAACCTGATTCTGTTTTATTCCTTGCTGTTCATTTCAAGCTAGTGTTTCATTCCAATATTTAACTGAATATGGTTACAAAATTAGCAGAAAGGAGAAGCGAACTTAAAACATTTTGCATTGGCCAGTTGGCCACAGTTTATATTACACAAGAAGACTGTGAATTTTCTGAATGTATGCTACTGTAGCAGTGTTCTGTTGAAGTTTTCCAAGGTAGGTAATGACATTAAATTTCCTAAGTCAAGCTACAGTCTTCAGGGATGTGAATTACACAGAAAAATACAAATATGTGTATGAATAAATAAAATGTATATTTTATTTAGAATCACAGACTCATTCAGGTTAGAAAAGACATGTAAAAACATCCAGTCTAACATTCAGTCTAAGTCCACTAACTTAGCTCTACCAGCCCATTGCTAAACCGTGTCCCTGAGCACTGTATCCATACAATTTTAAAACAAATTCAGGGGTGGTGATTTAACCACTTCCTTGGACAGCCCATAAGCCTTTCTGTGCCTAAGACTTTCTGTAAAAAGGATTTTCCTAACATGCTACCTAAATCTTCCCTGGCATAACTTGAAGCCATTTCCTCTCACCCTGTAACTTGTTACTACTGAGAAGAGACCAAAAACCCCTTGCTTTCATGCAATTAGGATTTCCCTTAGCCTGCTTCTCTTCATACTAAACAGCCCCAGTTCTTTAGGCCACTCATCATAATGTTTGTTTTCTGGACCCTTTATCAATATGGCTGCTGATGTGTTTCAGCATCTAATACCTTTCCTGTCTTGAAGTGCCCAAAACTGAACACAGTACCCCAGGTGCAGTCTCACTGAGTGCTGAGTACAGGATCCTGCTGGCCACACTGGCTCTTTTACAAGCCAGGATGATGTTGGCCTTCTTGGCCCCATAAGCACACTGCTGACTATTATTCATGTAGCTGTTGAGCAACACTACCATATCCATTTCTCTCAGGCAGCTTTCGAAGCACTATTCTGCATGGGCTTGCTGTGGCCCAAGTGCAGAAGCTGATATTTGTTCTTGTTTAACCTCAAATATTGGCCTTCAGCCACTGATTCAGCCTGTTCAGGTATTTCTGTAGGGCCTTTCTATCCTTGAGCAGACCAACACTCACATCCAACTTGGTGTCGTCTGCAAACGTACTGAGGGTGCACACTTCCCTTTTGCTGAGATCATTGATAAAGATGCTAAGCAGGAGTGGCCCCAGTACTGAGCACTAGGGAACACCACTTGGGAAAAGCCACTAACTGAACTCCATTCACTAACACTGTGCCAGACCATCCAGACAGTGTTTGACTAAGCAGAGGGTATGCCAGTCCAAGGCTTGGGTAGGCAGTGTTTTCATGAGGGTGTTGTGGGGAACAATGTCAAAGTCTTTACAGAAGTCCAAGAAAACTACATCCACAGATCTTCCCTCATCCAATTGGCAGGTCACCTTGTTGTAGAAGGACATCAGGTTCCTTAAGCAGGACCTTCCCTTCATGAAATCATGATGATTGGGCCTAATTGATTGCCTGGCTGTCCTGTAAATGGTGTGTGCTGGCACCCAAGATGATCAGCCCAACAACCTGCACTTGCACCAAGGTCAAACTAACAGATCTAGTTCTCTGGATTCAACATCATGCCCTTCTTGAAGATTGGCATCACATTTACCAAGCTCCTACTGTGTCCTACTGTGACCTACCCAGTTAACCAAGACCACTGATAAATGATGAAAAGCGGCTTCATAAGCACCTCACCAATGCCCTCAGCATTCTAGGGTGTAAACCCATTCAATCGCATAGCCTTGGGTGCACCTAAGTAAACAGCAGGTCACTAACCATTTCCTCTCGTATTATTGAGGTCTTATTCTGTTTCCCATCCCTGTCTTCCAGCTCAGGGTCTTGGTTAGCCAGGGAATGCAACATCCTTTTTATGGCAACAGGGGACAGCACTGACCATGGCTGTTTCTGGTGTGAGCAGATGGCGCAGCTGCAGAATGAAGTGATGGAGCTCAGGGAGGAGATAAGCAGATTGAGGAGTATCAGGAAGAATGAGAGGGAGTCAGATGGGTGTTTTCAGAGTGTACTCTCTACTAAGATTGCTCAGGAGGCAAATATCATTGGCAGAGCACAGGAGTCCTTATTGTCCCAATAAGCTTCTCAGACATCCCAAAATAACTTATATGAACAGTGACAATGATAACAGGTCTCAGACTGTGACAGCGAGAACAGGTCTCAGCCCAACGCCACAAATGGGGCAGGTGTGTTCCCTTCAAGAACTTCAGCACCTTCAGTGGTGTTTCAGAACAGATATAGGGCCCTGCAGCAGGAAATAGCAGATAGTGTTCAGGATACCCCACATAGGCCAAAAGTACCACTGAGGACAAGTTGCTCCAAACCAACATTCATAATGCATTCCAGAAAGGAAAATAGAAGGGTCATTGTTGTGGATAACTCCCTCCTGAGAACTGCAGAGGGCCCAATATACAGACCAGACCCACTTCACAGGGAAGTCTGATGCCTCATTGGGGCCAGGATAAAGGATGACATGAGTAAATTTCCCACCCTCATGATACCTTCAGATTATTACCCACTTTTGGTCTCCTGTATGGGTAGCAACAATATGGTATCAAGAGCAACAAAAGCAATGATGAGAGATTTCAGGGCTCAGGGACAACTAGTTAAGGGATCAGGTGAGCAAGCTGTGTTCTTCTCCATCCTGCGAATGACAGCAATGGATGAGGAAACCAACATGAAGGGCCAACAGGTTACCCATGGCTCAGGGACTGGTGTCATTTGCAGGGCTTTGGGTTCTTTGACAGTGGATCAGTATATACATAACCAAGGCTGACAGCGAGATGAGGTGCACCTATCAGCATAGGAAAAGGATCTTCTCACAGGATATAACAACCCTCATTGAGAGGGCTTTAAACTAGACTTGAAGGGGGAAGGGGATAAAACCAGGCTCACTAGAGATAAGCCTAAGGACAGCCTTCTGTGTGCCATCTCACTCAAGGTGAGAAATGGTGATAAATGCCTCAATAAAAACGCAGGTCTCACTACTAGGTTAGGAACCATGGAAGTGGTTGGAAATAGTCAGATATCAAAAGTGAAAACTAAATGCTTGTCTCCCTCTCTGAAATGCTTATATACCCATGCACAGAGTATAGGGAATCATCACAAGGAGTTGGAGATCTGTGTTGGGTTGCATGGCTATGATGTAATTGCTGTCACTGAAATGTGGTGAGACAGCTTCCACAATTGGAATGTTGTCATGGATGGCTATGCACTATGTAGAAAAGACAGAATAAAAAGTTGAGGTGGCAGTGTAGCTCTTTATGTTCTAGAGTAAGTGGAATGCACTGAGTTCTATCCAGGGAGGGAGGTAAAAGGGGTTGAAAACTTGTGGGTAAGAATTAAGAGACATTCAAATAGGGGTGAAACTGTTGTGAGTGTCTGCTTTAGAACACCAACTCCAAAAGATGTTGCTGAGGTCTTCTATGGTCAACTGCAAGTAGCCTCTAGATCACACTCCTTAGTACTTAAGAGTGACCTCAATCACCTTGATATTTGTTGGAAAGCCCACACAGCCACGTATATTCAGTGAAAAGGCTCTTGATAATTTTCTGATGCAGGTAGTGGAGGAATCAATGAGGACAGGTGCACTGCTGGACCTTATATTAACAAATAAAGAAGGTCTGGATTGGGACATTAAGGTGGGGGGAAGCCTTGGTGACAGTGACCTTGGTGACATGGTGGAGTTTAGTATTTTACAAGGAAGAAGAAGAGCAATAAGTAGAATTAAAACTTCTGCAGGACTAATTTTGTACTCTCTAAAGATCTACTTGCAGGAATCCCATGGGCCAAGACTCTGTAAGTAAAGGGAGCACAAGAAAGGTAGTCAATTTATAAATACCACTTACTTCAGTCCCAAGATAGGTGCATTCCTTTGAATAAAAAAATCATGTAGAGGTGGTAGGAGACCTGCATGGATCAAAAAGGAGCTTCTGAAGAAAGTCGCATCGAAGAAAGAAATTTAAAGCTCGTGGAAGAAAATTGTTACTTGAAAGAACTATAGGGATATTGTCAGAGTATGTTGTAAAGTGACAAGAAGATCCAAAGCCCTCTTAGAACTCAAACTAGCAAAGGAAATAACAGAAAACAAGAATAGTTTGTTCAAATATATCCATAGCAAAAGGAAGAATAGCGAAAATGTGGGCCCACTTCTGAATGAGGTAGAAGCCCTGATAACAGAGGATACAGAGAAGGCAAAGCTGATGAATGCCTTCTTTGCTTCAGTCTTTACTCCTAGGACAAGCCCTTGTGAGCTCCAGACCCTGGATATAAGAGAGAAAATCTGGAGGAGGGAAGACTCACTATTGGTCACTGAAGACTGAGTTAGAGATCAGTTATGCAAACTGAACGTACACAAGTGCATGGGCCCTGATGGGATGTACCCAAGAGTGTTGAGAAAGCTGGCTGATGTTATTGCCCTACCACTCACCATCATTTTTGAGAGATCATGGCAAACAGGAGAGGTGTTTGAGAACTGAGGGAAAGCTAGTGTCACTCCAGTCTTCAGAAAGGGCAAGAAGGATAATCCAGACAATTACAAACCAGTGTCCTCCATCTCTGGAAAAATGATGATGTGTCTCATTCTGGAGGTCATCTCAAAGCACATGGAAAAGAACAGTCAGCATGGATTTACTAAGGGGAAACCATGCTTGACTAATCTCATAGCCTTCTATGATGTTGTGACTGAATGGGTAGATGCAGGGAGACCAGTGTTTATCAGTGACCTTGATGATGGGACAGTGTGTCTTCTCAGCAAGTTTGCTGATGATACAAAGCTGGGAGGAGTGGCTGACACCCCAAACACTGTGCTGCCATTCAGAGAGAACTAGACAGGCTGGAGAGTTGGGCAGGGATAAATTTCATGAATTACAACAAGGGCAATTGTAAAGTCTTGCATGTGGGCAAGAACAACCCCAAGTACCAGTATAGGTTGAGGACTGAGCTGTGGGACAACAGCAAAGAAGAAAGGGACCTGGAAGTGCTGGCAGACTGAAGGATAAGCATGAGCCAGCAATGTTGCCTTTGTGGCCAAGAAGGCCAATGGCATCCTGGGGTGCATTAGAAGGGGGATGGATTAGTAGGTCAAGAGAGGTACTCTTCCCCCTCTTCTCTGCCCTGGTGAATATTGGAATATTGTGTCCATTTCTGGGCCCTTCAGTTCAAGAAGGACAGGGAACTGCTGAAAAGAGTCCAGTGGGGAGCCTCCAAGATGATGAAGGGAGTGGAACATCTCCCTTATGAGGAAAGGCCGAAGGAGCTGAGGCTCTTCAGTTTGGAGAAGAGGAGAATGTGTGAACTTATTAATGTTTATAGATATGTAAAGGGCAAGTGTCAGGACCATAGAGCCCATCTCTTTTAAGTTATGTCGAATGATAAGACAAGAGCAATGAGAACAAGCTTGAGCATAGGAGGCTCTGCAGATAGATAAGGAAAAACATTTTCACTGCAACGGTGACAGGGCACTAGAACAGGCTGCCCACGGAGGTTGTGGTCTCCTTCCCTGGAGACATTCAAAACCTGCCTGGATGCATTCCTATGTGACCTGGTAGAGGTGACCCTGCTCTGGCAGGGCAGCTGAGCTAGGTGATCTTTTGAGGTCCTTTCTAACCCTTAGTTTTCTATTATTTCTGTGTGATTTCTGTGATATCTATCCCTAACATAAAGGGCTACCCCACTACCTCTCCTTCCTTGCCTTATCTCTTCTGAAAGTTGATAGCTATCAAGTGCAGTACTTCAGATGTGTGAGACAACTCACCGTGTTTCTGTGATGACAACTACATCAAAAGTTTTTGCTGCACAATGGCCACCAGCTCCTCCTCTTTATTGTCCATGCTTCATGCATTGCTGTAGATGCACTTCAGCTGGGCTAATGATTCCATCACCTTTTGTGTTTGAGAAACCCTAATTCCCACCTGTCTGCACTCGGGCAGTCAATAGTTAACAAAATATCACAAACCCTCATGTCTTTGATGCCATATGGATCACCATCCCCCACTTTCACTGAGATGACAGACTGTGGAAGCCTGCTAACACACTTACTCACAAGCACTGGCTAACTGCTTCCAGGCTGTTCTGCATTAAATCTTGTTTCACCCCCATTTCCCTTATCCAGTCATTAATTTATGATTTGTGATCCTATATCCTCCAACATCACTGGCATTTTGATAAGAAATACTGACATTTATTAAGAGCAGATTGACAAAGGTATGGACTTGAAATAAATTTTAAACATGCTGCAAAAAAAGTAGAATATTTAAGATACTCCTGTATTTTCCTTAAGGAATTGCACATTGCTTTGAAGACTGCTAAACAGCAATATCAGTGAACTGTAAAAAGAATGACAACACACTTAAAAATAATATCAAAACAATCTTACAGCTCCCTGATATTTACCACCCAGTTCTAATGGGAAGCTATATACCTCATCTCCAGTTGTACTTAACAGGAGTGTTGTCCTTTTATACTCTGCTTGAGAATGAGCATGTTATCTCTGAGAAGATGAACAAGTTTATGTCTGCCATTTTCATCACTGCTTTAGTCTCCGTCACCAATAATTCACTTTCTGATGGTAGTACTTCTGAAAATTCTATTTTAGCTCTGGAAACGCTGATTCACTGACTCTGGCATCTGTTTTAGTACATACATAATGATGCCTTAAGCGCAGCAAAGCAAACAGATAAAATGTTGGCACCTGCAGTTTCCAAGCAAAAATATTCTAATTGTATTTATCTAAGCAGGAAAATTTGTTTTTATTTTTATCATTATGTACATAAATTACTGCAGCTATCAGCAAAGAAACACTGGACAACTTCATCTGGCTATTGGCCTGCATACCATCATTCTTCTTAAAATCTAAATCTAAAAAAATCTATGCTTAAAATCTATTTGTGCCTATGTGCAAAGAACATGAATTCTCTAAAATGCACTGACACACACCCTGTAAGACAACTCAAAGGTCTAGTCTGATTAAATTTTGGCTCTGTATGAGGTACTCTCTTTCAAGTGTCTCAATATGCATGGACAGATGCAGTTCCTTTTGTATACATGTGCATTTGTGACAAACACGTCAATCAAACAGTGAGATCAGACTGCTAAGTGCAATGTCTCCTACATAAATAGTATTTCTTTAATTTGTCACTTCAGTTAGAACTCCCAGTATTCTTTTCACCTATGTAATTATAAGTCACATGATACTTATTTAGCAAATGTGAACATTTATAATTAAAGTATTTGTTTGTGTATTGAAGAATTCCAAGGCTATGAAGCAATTGATTGATTTATTTCTGTAGACACACATGCCAGATCCTCAGCTGTGAAGTTACCATAATTCTCATTTTGTCATTGTATTTAGATTTTAATTATTTTTTAATCATAAGGTCCTTATTGGCCTGAATGTTAAAATGTTAAACAGCAATTTATTCCATAGTTTTCAGCCATGATTTAGCCAATCCAATCACTCCTTCCATGTTTTAAAATTCTTATTCGTCTAAAAATATTACAAGTAATCTACTATTTCTATTCAAACCCAAGGGAATTTGTGCATTTGAGTAATATCCCTGGGTCTTTTAGAACTCATGGATTCTGATGTCAATACTTCACCACAGAATTTGGAACTCAGACCTCACAAGTAAGAAGGGGTGCAAACACTTTAAAGAAGGACAAACAGTGTATACTCCTGACTCAGTTTTGTTGGCATAACGACAACATATAAACATATCTATGATGGCTAGAAAAACAGTAAAAGTAAAATGCAATTGATCTAGAGTAATGGAACTGCATAATTGGCAAATATAATCACATCTGACTTGATTATTAAAAATAGAAGATAATATATTTGTTCGTAGTACACCTATAAATATTACCAGACTAAGAGTTTAATTACTATTTCAGTCAATTTAGGAGGATATAGTTTATTACTAGAAACATCTAGAAATGAAGAAATGGTGCAGTTCAATTCATGTAAGTTTTGTCCTTGGAACAAAGCTTCATTTTTTAGCAATCTAGATTGTTTTTTTCAAAGTGTTATAATGATATTAGTCCTCATTTGTGATTCTCGAAAATATCATTACAATGTTTATGAAACTAAATCAGCCAACCTCAGCAGCTAAATGAGAAATTCAAGGACTTCATATTTGCATTAGTTTTACAACTGGTATGTAACAAATGCACAACTAAGCAGTTTTGTTTACACAACTATGTTTAACTTAGAAGCTCTTCTCACACTGAATGTTGTGTGTTTATGCATATTCAGATCGCATTTTTTCAGAGTATTATAGCTTCTTACTTTTAATGACAGCCATTACAGAGCAGAACTGCTGGAATCATGCAATATAATATACGTGAAAATAAATAAATCATAGTAGATGTTGTGTAGAAATGTTTCTATAAATTCCAGAAAAGTAATATTCTTGTTACAAGCTTTAATGAATTTGATAGTGTAGCTTCTGTCTGACACTGTAATTCCATTTTTTTTCTTCAGAGTGTTACATTATTTAAAATACTGCAGAGATTTTTTTTTAAGGAACATGGTCGAAATTACACTAATTGAATACAGCTTCATAATACATATACAGTCTCTTCTTCTTGTAAGAATAATCTGTAAGATGACACTTTAGCAAGACTCTGAAGAATCAGCAATTAATATGATATCAGCAAGTATACATTAAATAAATGTATTTTTAGGAGTCAATACACTTTATTTGTTAATTAATTTCCATCTCTTGTAACATATGGGTAAATAAAATTCTAATAAAACAATAACTCTCCTAAAGAGAAAATAAATGGCAAATAACAGATAAAAACAAAAATATAACGTGACCAGCCAATATTTGTGCTTTGTTTATACCTATATTTATGCAATTAACAATTTCAAACTGAAAAGTAGTATCTGACAGTACAATTGTGGTTCTGCTGTCTATATGCAAACATCCATATGGAAGTTTAACTAATCTATCCTGAAATGTTATCCTCGATGATCATATGCAGACAGGCTAGGGGAACTGGGGTTGTTCAGTCTGGAGAAGAGAAAGTTCAGCAGATAGCTCACTGTAGCCTTTCAGTATACAAAGGGGACTTATAAGAAAGATAGGGACAGACTTTTAAGTAGGGTCTGTAATGATAGAACAAGGAGGAATCATTAAAAAAAAAAAAAAAAGAAGGTGGATTCAGACAAGACAAAAGGAAGAATATTTTTTAAAACTAAGGCAGTGAGACACTGGAACAAGTTGTCTAGAGAGGTTTAATATAGATGCCTCTTTCCTGAAAACATTTAAGGTCAGGTTGAACAGGGCTCTGAGCATTGAACATGTTCCTCCCCACTGCAAGAGGTTGGCCTAGATGAGCTTTAATGGTTCTTTCCAAACCAAACTCTTCCCCGATTCTCTGATTCTCTGAAAGAGCATCCAGAATTCACCAGATGAGTATTGAATAAGAAACAGGACCATTCTCTCTGTTCTTATTTCTAAGAGGTTTCACGTCTGTCTTGTTACTTTGAATATGCTATAGAACAGCAGACTTCTTTGAATTGAAATTTTGGCTTTTTATATTTTAAAGATTTATTGAATTAGATTACTTTTATAAACATCATATACATGTATACAAATCATATATAAATACACACATAATATATAAGTGACATATATAAATACATACATATTTTTTAAATGAAAAGTTGACTATACCTATCAGGTATAATCTGTCAGCCTCCCTTAAAGTTCCTTACATTTTAGCAGTATATTATTATTTGATTTATGAATGCCAGGAGGCTAAGAAATATAGATTATTAACTGGGTTGCAATTGGATTTAGGAACTCAAGAACTCATTTGTACTTCATCACATATAGTATGAAGAGTTCTAGTCAACGAGTGATGCCAAACTGATTAAAAATTGCCAAAAGAATAAAACTCAATCTCTGCTTCTAGGAGAGGTGGATTTAGTGCTTGCATTTTCTGAGACCTTATGTAGGTTAACACATTTCCCCACATGATACCATTCAGATTTTTGGCCTTTGGTACATTTATTTCCTTACGAGCAAATTGTGTCTAGTTAAGCAGGTAAACAAAGGTATAATATAGATTTCTTCATAGTGAAAACTGGTATTTGCAGAATATTAATCTTAGTTATTAAATAAGTAAATTATAGTCAAACTGCTAATTAATAATGAAAGGAAAATAATTTATTAATTATTCAAGAATTTTAACCTCTTTTTTTTTTGCCAGTTTGATAAACAACCTTCTTTACTGTGTTACCAGTCTTTTCTTTTACTGAGTTGCAATGAAACTACAAGCTAAACAACATGAAGGTCTTTTCATATTGCTGTGATTTAAACTTTTGCCAGAACATTAGTTTTATAGGTGTGCAATAATATTAATGTTGCCTAAGTGTGGAAACTGCCAAATAATGTATTTTGTTTGACAGGTTATATTCTTACTACCAAGGTTTACCCATAGTTTTGTGTTCTGACCAAAATAAAAGTCAAAGTTTCACTAAAAAAGGACAGACTTCAGCAATGATGCGAACAAGTGAAAAGAGATGCAGAAGCAGCACATAAAATTTGGATAGGGAGGTAAGGATGTTCTTGATTGCTGATAATCAAATTTAGATTAGAACTGGGTTTCTCAGTAAAAAGATAATCACCAAATGAAATAAACTTGCATTCCCCATCAGGCCAGAATATTAAAGCAATGTAGCAGATGTTAGGTTACAAAAAAGTGTTAAAAGAGTCCAATTTTCCACAAAGATTGTTGCTGAAAAGCAATGTATTAAGCTTTTCTAGTTTTGTAAGCAGAGATACTCTGTTCCACACATTTCAACTCCCATAAATGCAGGCAGTCACAAAATACCTCAAAACACCAGGACACCCATGTTCTTCCATTTGTAAAATTTTTATGCATTTTGTATATTTAAGAACATTGGACAGGTTTCCCTTCTGTAGGTAAATTGGGCTTTTGAAGAGCTATTAACATTTAACTACTCCATAAGTAAAAATAATAAAAAATAAAAATAATAAAAAATAAAATTAATAAAAATAATAAATAATAATAATAATAAAAGTTCTATCCTTCAGCATTAATACAAAGAATACTCATGTTATGATAGCTTTATTGAGGAATGAGCATGAGGAAGTTAACCTGCATACAATATTTTTGCCAGTTACTCTAATAAGGCCTGACTTTGTGTAATTCCAAAGTGGTTACACCAAATATATAGATATATGATTCTGTTATTAAGAAATTAGTATCTTCATTTAAGTATAAGATTATTGGTATCTTCAGTTGCAGGTACAACTATAGTTCCTAGAACACAAGTATTATGTTTGAATTTTTTTTTTCTCTAGTCAGTATCTGACAATTTATTGGCTATCACAGACATTGGAAATTTGGTAGATAAAATTTCACCTTCATCTTTTATTTCTAATGTAATCTAGCAGTAATGTGCACTTTTTTCTTTTTTTTTTTTTTTCTTTTTTTTTTTTTTCCTTTTTTTTTTTTTCTTTTTTTTTTTCTTTTTTTTTTTTTTTTTTTTTTTTACCAATGAGGATTGTATACAAATGGTCTTGAAGAGGACCACAAATCAACCACAGGCCTGCCCTCTGCTGATCAAATTAATAGAGCCTTTTACAGCCAGATGTCAGCTCTCAGTGTTGACTGCCCAACCACAGCTTGCCAAGACATGCTCTTCATCCCTTATTAAGTTACATTAGATGGAAAAGATATAAATCTGGATTTCCATTCCATTGATGTGTAAAAAATGCAGCAAGAATTACACTACAGGAAATCTTGCAAATCTTGTATGGTTTGTTATTAAGATTATCCACTATTACCAATTACAATTTCTTGTTTCCAAGTATTTCAAATCCTGTCAGATGTAAATGAGACTGAAATCTTCAGTTCTTTCAGACTTCTTCTCTATTTTTCTATTTATTCTTTTTTTTTTCTTTTTCTGACAAATGTCCTTAGAAATTCTAAAATTTAGACCAGGATTATAAAGTATTCATATTGTGAGATTCCACTTGTGAGATTCCACTGACTGGAATTTTTTTTTGCCTCAAAAGACAATTTTAAAGTGAATAAAGGAGACTGGAATGGAGCTACGACTGTCACTTCCAAGGAGATAAGGACTGATAAACACTGAGACAAACCCCCTTCTTTCCTGAGGGCCTGTCTTTGATGGCTCTGCCCCTTGGAGGTAGCATTCCTGAGGGTCGGTCTTCAAGAGTTCTGTCAATTATTGAGACACCTTGTCTGGTAAGATGAGTGGGGGCTCACTCAGATAGGACAGTCTGAATTGAATGGGACACCTGGTCTCCAGCTGCTCCTCCTGGGGAAGGAGTTTCCTCCTTTTCTTGGGCAAACAAAGAATCACTAGAACAGCAGGAATTTGAAGGCACATAAACAGAGGTCCCAATTTCATTGTTGTTGTTCTCATCCTGCACCGACTCAACACCATCTTGATTGGGCCCTGTCCAGGACCAGACAGGAATACCATCTTGAACAAGAAACTAATTGGATAGCTGGAGCCCTGGTGGTGAGTTTCTCTAATTCTCTTTCTCATTCTTCTCTTTCTTTCCCACTTTCTTACTCTTTTCTTGCCTGCCTCTTTATTTGTTTCTCTCTCTTTCTTCCTTGTATCTCTCCCTCTTTTGTCTGGCAAGATATTTGCCATACCTCACAGGGTTCTATCATTTTACTTGTGTCAATTGTTAAAAAAAAATTTATGCTTGCACCCGACCCTTGGTGGTTGGATTTTGTTCTTGTGGATCAAAACAAAGAATTAATGTTACTTCGAACCATAATAAATATACGTCAGGTATATGTTTTTTTGTTTTCAGGTTTTTTGGCGGGTTTGTTTTGTTTTGGTTTTTGCCATCTTTCTTTATCAAGCACCACATTTGTCTGATACATAAAACTTTCCAAGCAAATTATAAAGGTTTGTTATCAGGTAACTCTAAAAGGACTGCCTGCACTGCTCCACTCATGCTGCACTACTTTGTGGTTCTGAGATTTAACAGCTAACACAAGGCACTAGAACTGAAAAGAGGAAATTTATTTTGCAGCTTGTTTCCCTGTGTTTTATTTAGATGATAGGAAGGCAGAAGACTCAGTATGGAAAGGAAAGAGTTTTATTTATGTGAGAAGTACAAACTGGGACAAAGAATTCCCCTGTGACTTAAACTGGACCTAAAGAAATCTAAAACAACCACATTAAACTAGTCATAAATACTATGAAAATACTTAATGTAAGAAAAATACATGAGTAAAGTCTTTAAGTGAGTTGAAAATGGGGCATGCTAATGAATGACTCCTGGAGAGAAAAAATTATAATCTTAGAAAGACCATGATCTCTGATTGTTGGTCAAACATTTTTTCGGAACTGTTGATGATCTGAGGCAAAAAAAGATCAATATATTTTATAAATGGAGGACAAACAAGTACTGCTAGTAAGCATATCTACAACAAAGATCGAGAAAGTCAGATAGTACCCGCTTTTTATTCAGAGAAGCCAAAGGCTCATTGGTACCAAAAATTTAATCAGAAGGACATTTATATCTATGTAAAACAGAACTCCCTCAGTAAGGAGCATAAAAATAATTGTGTCTTTGTATCCTGTGATGCTAGGAATTGCTTAAGGTTAGAGAAATGAGTGGAAAAGGCACATGAAAGAATTTGGAAACTAGCACATGTGCAATATATCTAGAAACTACACTGGGAATCTTGTCTTCTGAAAAGCAAAAATTTGGCATTCTTCTTGTCTGTCACTATGTATTCCCTCCCTGAGGGAGGCTATAAATGCTTCAGATCCTGTCACTAGGTCATTCCTAGTGTCACAATTTTAAGTGCCAGAAATCCCAGTTCAGTCCTAACTTTTCTTCTCAGTGATGGAATATGACGAGTACCTAAGGAAGAACTTTTTAGCAATGGCTCACAAAATCTCACCCAAGCTGCAAATACTGTCTTTATGACTAAAGTGAACACATGTAGATGAATCTGGAAATAAGTTTCTAGGAATTCTGGGAAAGACAGACACAGACAAACTTTCTGGATTTGTGAGGGGAAAAATAACTCTATGCTCTTCAGAAGTGAGAACAGTGCCATGATTTTTTTTATGTGCTCTCTCCTGTGAGCATGGAGAATGCCATGCATCCATATGGTTCTTTAAACCTCTCTCCTCATAGTAATCTGATTACACATATTCTATTTTGCCACACAGACACACTACAAAACTTAAAGACGGTAACTAAGATATTATAATTAAATTTACGCAACTGATACTCACATAGCAGGAAAAATTAAGATTTTTTTTGTCACAGTTCCAACCAGAAGGAAAGGTTATTTTATTTGTTTGGTTTGGTTTGCCTTTTTTTATCAGGAAATATTAAGCTGAAACTACTTCTATTTTATATCTCTAGAACTTTCATCTCATAAAAAATTAAATTATGAAAGCTCTTCTATATTTCTACAGGCTAGAAAAATAATCAAGCCTGATTAGTTCTCTGAAAGGCAAAACAATACCATGAGGAAATATAGTCAAGAATGCAATGGATTGTGAAATATTTTTAAATATATTATTTTAATGGGTTGTTTCATTTTTTCCTGATCTGCTTTTTCATGACTACTCCTGTAAGCTTACCAATTTCAAGGATATTTTACTAAATGTAGACAGCTGGCCTTCTGTAGTGAATTAGCAGTTTGAAAATACATACTAGGGACTGTGATCTATAAACAAAATATATTTTAAAGCTTTTACTGTTATCAGAGAAGAAAAAAAAATAACAAAAATAACAAAAAACTACTGATTTATGAATCAGTGCTAGGCGATAAGTTTATAAAGCAGAATATCACAGAAAACAAAACTATTGAGTTATTATTTTAAAATACATGAAGCTTGATTGATCACCAAAAATCAATAGCAAAACCAAAATCTCTTCTTTTTTTTGGTATGTTTAGATTATGTGAGGCATACATAGTTAATGCTCAACATACTTTCACTTTTTATTAAATATTTACATTTTAGCAAAATGGAAATGTATATGGTTATGGATATGTTAAACATTTTATACCTAAGCCGAAATAATTACATTTTATGTAATTGCATTACATAGCTATCCTTTAAAAATCTATAACAATGGAAGATCTTTGTCTGTATTGGTTTAATGTAGAAGCATTTATTTTCTCAGGAGGAAGAGATGTCTCTTTCGTCAACCAGTAGTTACTTCAGAACATAACATTCTTTTTAGCAATGTAATATGTCCCACAATTATTTGCAAAAAATCAAAAGAATATTCTGCAGTTAACAATGTGGCTATTTGTAAGACGACGCTGAAGACCTAGGGACATCAAGCAATATTTTAAAAAAAGAAATAAACAAAACAGCACTGCATATATTAGTCAGAATTTTTATAAATGCCTCTTATGGCTCATTAACCACAACATGTTTATAAGATGTCTTAAAGCTTTTAGATATAAAATATTGCGAAGATGCATTGAAAGATACGCAAATGGTCCACTGAATACCATATGACAAGCCTTTAGTGGAAAAAGAGCTCAACAAAATGAGAAAGATACAATTATTTCCAATATTAAAAAAAAATATTTTTTTTCCTATTCTTTCTCATTTCTTATCAGTCCTGATTGTGGCTTAATTTAAGATATTTTCAAACATCTATATTTAAGATGAACCCATAGTTCACTACAGTTCATTTTTTCCCCTTTTTTGCTCTGTGCCTAATTCTAAGCTCAATTTTATAAATTCTTTTAAACTGCAAATATAATGTTTCAGAAGTACAGACATACAATAACCTCAAAGGGTAGTGCTTGTCAGATGTAACTCTGCCTCTCTCAACAGCTGTAAAGCTGGAGATTGCACTTCATTCGCTCATTCCATATAAATGCATCAGGCACCCTTTGGTATGAGGAAGCTTAATCTCATTTAAAATGTTAGAAGTTCAAATATCAAAAACTGATTTATCAGTAAGGTGCTGCCAATCTTTTTTGACAATTTACACTTTAGAATCATTAGACCCTTTTTATTTTCCATAAGAAGAACATATATCTTCCTATAGCTCAAAGACTTGACCTACTTCCCCATCCTTGGAATTGTTCAAGGCCAGGTTGGATGGGGCCTTAAATAACCTGGTCTAGCGGAAGGTGTCCTTGCCCGTGCAGGATGATTTGAGCTATATGATCTTCAAGGTCAAAACAAAACAAGTAAACCTCAACACTGGAATTATATGAATGAACTCTAAGTTATACATCTATTTATGTATTTTTTGTGAAATTATTACATTTATTCTTGAATATTTCCTTTTAAAAATGTGGAATTTTCAGTGGAATTTCACAGTATTATTCACAGGGAAAAAACATATAATCAGAAATTATGCTCATAACTCTATTCACATCACAGGGTTCTGGATTGTTCCTTCATTGAAATTCCCACCTTTATGCCTCATTTCTTCAACACTGGAGATTTCTGTTGTGCATATTTTAAATTTTATTCTTAATCAATGACACTATCAACCTAAAATTCCATCTACATTTTAATATGTTATTAGTTACAGATATTAGTATACTGCTTATCGGTATAACTATATGCTATTAGAATATTGCTCACGATTGCAGAGTGTTCAGTGCTGCATATATTTTGTCACATTAAGTTTTAAAATAAAAGACTTTTTCAATTTATCATCAAAAACCAAAATCTGATAAAGTGGGTAAAGATAATCTTTTATTCAAGTACCCTGTATTCTTGGACACTACTGTCTCCAGAACCCTTTTTAAAGGGGTAATAAAACATTTGTGTGGCAAGGATGCAAATGGTCTTAACTAAGTACTTCTCATCTTTCTTCTTTCCTGGAGATTTAGCTACTTCACAGGATTTTTTTTTTTTTTTTCCAAATTCTTAGGTAATGTCCTTCAAATCCTTTTATGGATTTGAAACCATAAAAAGTCTTGTGAATTCCTACTGAATTTTCAAGTTCATTATGTTATTCTGAGAAGGAAAAGTTAGGTTTGGATTTAATGGACAACCTCTTCTGACATGGATTTCTAACGCAGGTAACAGTTTTATAGTTTGGATTGTTATTTTGGATTTTCATTTACACCTACTTACTCAAACAGGATTATTTAGTGTTAGGTTTTTCTATGCCTGTATTTCAAATTCATTCAAATTATCCTTTTTGCCATTTTTTTTGTGAAATTTTTTCATAAAATGTAGAACCACTGTGAATCCCCAAATGCATTTTCTTCCTGTATCTTTGCAGGTCAGACTATTTAACAATGATCTCTTTATGTTGTCATGAAAGTGGTACAGTGGATATCAATGTGTGAGACCTCTTGTAAGCCCTTTCTGTTTCAGGGAGTCAGCAACCTTAATGTAGAGTGACACAGAAGTTATCTCTGATATCAGCACCTATTTTATTCAAGTTAACTTTTGCTGAAGGATTGGACATTACATCAGCCAGAAGTTATGACAAACATACTATAAAAACTTAATTTTCAACCTCAGATTATTTGCAGAGTTGAATTCTGCAGTGGGTGTCACTTCGTTCCTGCAATGTTCATGTTACATATTATTATTATTATTAGTAATAATAATAATAATAATAATAATAACAAAACAAACAATCAAATAACCCTAAAACCATGCCTCACAAAAAAAGGCTGAACTGAGACCTCTGCATACATGTAGCCAGAGCATCCTCTATTAGACATAGTAGTGATGACCTTAAGGGACAATTGTATTTCAGTTGCCAAAAGCAGAATATAAAACAGGTTTATGTAGAATAAATGGCCGTGTAAAATGAACAGGCTTTGGTTTGGTTTGCTTCTCTTTTTTTTTTTTTGGTAAGAAAGGAATATCTTTCTACACTCTTCCTCCCTTCAAAATAACAACCCTGAGAAACACAACCAACCAAAAAATTAAACGAAAACAATCTAAAAAGCAGTAGTGTTGGTAGCCTAAGCAAGTTTACATACTATATACAGGAAGAATTTGTTTTTTTCTAACCTGAGCTACAGAACACTAAGCAGCTAAATTTACTGATGACCTTCCACTTTCATTTAACACAATCCATGAGCTAAAATTTGCCATATAGGAAACAAAGACCTTGTTTATATTTGTAAACTGGTACCAAGTACCAACATGACACTACAAAGGGACCAAAAGAAAAGAGACCATACTTAACTCTGCCTCACTATATACCATCATTCCAGTTTATCTGGCTTAAAGCCCTTTAAAGTATATTAACACTTTGTTGTCCGTACATCAGTAACACTGTAGCTAGAGAACTTTTTCTTCTGATTTGATCATTGCATGGAGTTAGAGATATAATCCCACTGCAAGTGAAGAAAATCATAAAAGCAAGTCCACATAGTTATCTTGCAGGCATAGCTGGTTGAAGTTGGACCATGTCAGTTTTATGTGATATTTATATCAAGGGCAAGGAATTAAATTAATTCCAACATAGATAAGGAAGTTAATGTGCTGTTATACGGTGCCCTGTAAAGCTGAAACTTCTGTTACATCTTTTTTCTGTTCACTACATCCAAATAATTCATTACAGCCTGTCTGGTTATCAGTCAAGCTCAAAGACAAAGGAGACAACAGCAATATTCATTGAGGAAGCATGGCTGGATTTCACTGTTCACTGGAATTCTGAAGGAAGGAGAGCAGCAAATATAATGCAATAGTTTTTTATTTCTGATTTGGAAGGAAAATATAAGATTATATAACCGGTAAACAGAGATTGCTTCAGCTTTCCTGGAGATCAAGGAAATTTATTCAAAACTGCTAAGTAACAGAATTTCACTGTCAACCTCACTTTAAAAACTTGTCTCCATGAATTGTTTCCTGAGCAGGATTATATTCTGAGAGGAAGTTTAAAAAGTGAAAGAAAACATAAATATTCATTTTGCAAACATATACATAACCTTTTTATTTAATATATAATATTTAATATTATTAGTATCTTTTTAATATTTGGTTTTATTTGCAATTTTAAAATGCCATCTATGAATATTTTATGCCAATTCACTTCTATAGCAAAAAGATGGGACGAGTCAAGTCAGTTACCTTTCACAAGTCAATATAAGTACTAGTCAGTTTAACCTGTTACTTCCCAGAGATGAGTTTCATGAGTTACTAATCTATTTTTACCTAATTTCCATTTTCTATTTCTATTTACACACTCCATTTTCTGGAGTGTCTTAGGACACAATTATCTGCATCTTTGAGATGTCTTAAGATGTAGATTAAAATGTAATATTATAAATGTAAAATAAAGGTTATTATAAAGGCTATTATAGCATTTATTTGAACTACCTTCCTATCTGATTCTGAGGTAAAGAAAATCACATGTTGTATGGCAGTAAACTGAGCTCTAACAGGGTAAGGAAAAGTATTCTAAACTAGATGGCACAAGACAGAGACTTTGCAAATTAATCTTTTTTTGTAGGAATGTGGCAGGAAGAATATTTTATATTTTTATATTAGCTTCCTTTAGAATTGACAAATTTAAAAATTATTAAAAAGTTTGAATTTAAGACACACATTTCTTCTGCACTGCAACTGAAACTAGTTGAAGTTACACTTGTGAAATATTTCCAACCATATTTTTACTTTGGAAATTCTCCAAATTCTCTGACTTTGACTCATCTATCAAAAATCTTATGAATTTGAGTGCTTTTGATCTGTCAGAAGACAATAAAACAAACAAAACAAAACAAAAAAAAAAAACAAAACAAAAAACTCAAAACAAAAACAAAAACCCAAAACAAAAACAAAAACAAACAAACAAACAAACAAAAAAAACCAAAAAGCAAAAAAACCGAAACACCACCTTCTCCTGCATCAAAATCGTAAAGAAAAAATTGAGAAAAATCAGGTTAGATGTTTATGGATATAATATATATATATATATATGTGTATATATATATATACACATATATATATATATATATAATCAGCATTTACGATTCATTTTTCTATCCCTCAAAATATTAAAGGAAGTCTGATCTGAAAATATTTATTATCACAAAGCAGACTTGGAAGTCTCAAACAATTTCAACAGTAGAATACATTTACTACCATTTCCTTGTGGTTTCTTGCATTTCACCATAATTTGATATTGTTGTCCTACAGATGTTCCTACACATGAAACAACAGGTTAAATGCTTGTTATGCTTTGTTATGCTTGAATGGATTTTGATGACAAAGCTGGAATCAAATTTCTGGAAATAACTATATGAATATTCCTCTTGTGTGATAAATATTCAAAAAAGAACAATGCTCCATAAATATTTAAAATATTTTTAAATATTTTATCCTGTTTATTTATTTTGCTAGGTAAATTCCCATCACATTCTCCCATACACCCTTTTGCAATACCAGTTACACCATACTCACACACCAGCACAAAACAAAGCAAACCAAAATTTGCATGTATTTCACTTCAGACATTAATGAAATACTACCTCTTTAAATTCTGCCTTCACTGCATCTACTGCAAACATAATTTCTTAAACTTGTAGTGCACCAGCAATACTATACACAATTTTCATAATTGTCAATATATATTCTTTAAGGTCTTTCAAAAGGGTGTTAAAAACATTTTCTATAGAAAAAGTGAAGACGTACAAAGGTACTAAAAATAATTTTGTAATAAACGTGCTGAGAAATTGCTGGCAACATCCTCACTAAAAGCATTAATTATTGCATTAGGAAAAATTCAACAAGTTCTATTATAAAAACTGAGGTTTACAGAAATCTCACTGATGATACAGTAGTAATCATCATCTGTTCTTTCATGAACAAGACACTTAGGCATTGCTTACTTCATTTAGTTTAAAAATAGAAGAATTAGGTTTTCACTTTTGGATTTTTTTCTGCCACACCTATTGAAGTCATATAAATCATAAAAATCTAGGCATGATGTTAGTTGGCTCAATTTACATTTGCTGCTGATTTATAAAAGTACAATGATTACCATGAAACTGGATCTCTTTAATTCTAGCTTCATTCTCTTATTGCTTGAGCAAAAGCAAAATTTCAGTCATAATGAATTTTATTTGCATACTAATGAAATGGAGGGACTGAGCTCTTTCTAATTATCTTATGGCAAGTAAAAAACCTAGCCACTATCAAGTTTTTTAATTTGTCTGCTTTTTTAATAATATTTTTTAGCATTAGATTATGCAGGTTATTTTTTAAAGAAAAAAAATAACTGAAGAAAAAAAAACCTTTTTTCTTACTGTGAAAAATATTTTTTTAATTGCACTCATGATGCTAATTTTAACTACATTTGACCTACTCAGTACAAGTACTGAGTAGTACCAACCGAACAACAAAATAAAGACAGAATTTACAGTAGTATAATATCGAATAAATTATCTTTTATATTGTCTTCATATGAAAAAAAAAGCAGTGCAATAACTTCTATGTGACAATCAGTGAAATGTTAGGCTAAAATTGGTAGACAAAGACAAAGGAGATCCATTATGTGGATACGTGTTAAAATAGGGCAAAGAAATCACAGCCAAATCCCTGTCAATCTCATTTAGCTGACCAGATTATCATGATTCTGTGGATATGTGTATTCTTTTAGAGTAATGATCTTCTGGTTATTTTTTTTACCTTTACAGCTGCAAAAAATTAATTAATACAAAACAATACCCACATTCTTGGTTCACAGTCCCCTTGAATCTTTTCCAGTGGGATTCTAATGGTGGCTGAGAGAACTTGGTGTAGCCTGAAATGTTTACCCCACTGAAGTCAAAAGCAGAAGGCCCTGATCTCAACAATAGCACAATCATCTCCCTGTCTGGCAAGGGGCTCTTCTACAGAACATGGACGGGAAATAACATGTCATGAAACTTTCTGTATTTGCAGAGGTAGAAAACTGAACACAATGCCAAACTGCATCTTACTATTCCTTATGAAAATTATTGCCAAACACTGGACATCCATCCTTCCAAGCCCAGGTTAAATAATGGTTCTTATGGTTGCTATCATTAGCCCAATGAGTCGCTCTGAATGCTGGCCTTTTTTTCCTCTTCTCTTGGATGCTCATTTTCCCCCATAAAGAAACATGTGCCTATTAACAAAAAACCAAACAAGCAAGAAGAACTCTTCTTTAGGACACATGCCTACTTTTAAGACATACAAATCCTTAAATACTTTTTTTCCCAGTCGGCTTTTTAAAGACTTTTGCAGGCTGCTTTTTGTTCTTTTCTTTGTTCATTGTAGTTTTGTTTTTGTTGTTGCTGTTGTTGGTTGGTTTTGCTGGTTTTTTTTTTTGTTTTCTTTTTTTGTTCTTTTTTTTTTATTCTCTTTGCTTCTTTTAGCCATATTAAAAAAAAATTAATTTTCCCTAAATGATATTTTGCATCATCTGTTCACAGTAGTGGAACCAGTGTAGAAAACAAGCCTAGTTTGTCAACAATCTTCTCAGTATCTAGTATTTTACAAAACACAGTTCAGTGGGGAAATACATTGCTACAGGGGCAGTCAAGAATGCCTTTCTTCTGTTTATTTATTTATTCTGTTTATTTATTTATTTATTTATTTATTATATATTATTACTAGAGAAAATGCTAGAAATACAAGAGTGATTTGTTAATTCATCACAAATTCCAGATTATTTTCAGAAACAAAACTTTGTACAATCCACTTCCTATTTGATAAATATGACCTCAGTTCTTTATTTTAAAGACTTTATAACTCACCTGGTTACAGTGCTTATTTCAATATATAAATTTTTAGATCTCTGCATATTGATTTGCCATGATTATTACATGTATCACCAATCCTCACACCATTTATGCATTTAATCATAAATTATCTGTTTATTTCTATATAAGAGGCAAAAAGTATCAAACAGTTAGTCTTGGAGTTTCCTCTGAAATCCTGGGGAAACAGCTCTATATAGTGTTGCTATATAAATGCTTTTAGATATCAACCAGATAGATCTTAATCCATTTTAATTTGGATTGGATTTGCCAATTTAAAAAGTGTAAGTTTATGTGCATGCTTGTTTTATTTCTTAACTGATGAATGTTAGCAATTCAATTCCGTAGTAATCTGTGGGAACACACTGTACTTTTTCCCAAATTTGTTTTCGGTTTTCCCTACTATTGCTGTATTAAGAACAAAGTATATTACTGGTCTAAAGTATATTACTGGACTAAAATCTTCATCTCTAAATTGAATATTAGAAGGTCTCAATCACTCTCAAACACTCTGGTTGAATGAATTATTTGATTTTATTTAAACGTGATAATTGTCTATATTAAAAGAAAACTCATCCAGTTTTCTGACAATTTATTTTGAAACTGTCATGATTTATTTATTGCTTCCATGAGATCACCAGTTTAACAATAATTTCTTACCCAATGGTTTATAATCATGTATGTATAATGACTTGCTATGTTCTATCAAAAAAACCCTTCACAAAATTTGAGTTACCACTAAATTTCAGCTACAATCAGTGATCTCCAGATCTTCTGACATATACCCAAGTGTATAAACATTTTAATTGTACATCAGAAAAGACCAAAAATATCAAGGCTATCAAAACTTAATTGCATTCAGTAAAACACAGTGACTGAAAATGTGTGTTTAATTACTATAACAAAGAATACTAGAAATCATACATAACTTTCAGAAGATTAATGCAGAGGTATAACATAAATAATATCCTAACAGGAAAGTCAAGAAATCTGGACTCTATGCCAGTTACCTAGTTTGCCACATTGTCAGTGAATAAACTTAAGGATGTAATAAGCTCAGTGAAGAAATGCAGCTGTAATAATAAATATTTTAAATTACCAGGAGAAAAAGCTTCTCAAAAATATTTCCTATATATCTGGTCCTGTCTTTTCAAATGGAATCTGTGTTTACTTGCTTGGACAGTGACATTCACGTTTACACTTCTGTTTGTCCTCTGAGAGATAAGAGAATATTTATGTTAGTATTTCCTTGTTAAGAAACAAAATTAATTTAACTTTTTAGGGGGGGGGAGTAGGGACAAATATATGTCCAAAACTGTCTATATTTTATACTGGAAAATCACATAAAGATTTTTGTTTCAGTCAGGTGGAATCCTTTACATCAGTATAGTGTTCACAGGAATCTCAGTGTATAATTTTACCATGAAAAACCTACTGTTCATGAAAAACTGAACTTCTTGAGACCTTTCTATTCTTAAATCAATAAACACAGATCTCTCCATCCCCAATACTCCAGAATATACTCTCCATGTATCATTTCAATACTGTTCACAGGTGTGAGAGTCTGATCTCACTGATTTGAAATTTTCTCAAAGGAACGATTTTAAAGTAAATAGCCCTGGCTTGGGTAGAGGAAGCCACCTTCCTGGCCAGAGCTGAGCAGGGGGTGACACCTGGAAAGAGATAAGAACTAAGAACTAACAGCTGGGTGCAGACTATTCCCCTTTTCTGAGTGCCAGCCTGCAATGCTGTGACATCCCTACAGGCACGATTACCCTGGCCAGGGTGGAGGAATCCACCTTGATCATACTGATGCTGATGGGGGCTGGCTAAAGGGGTTGGAAGGGAGTGAGGAGTGATGCCTGGAAAGAGATAAGACTTGTGTGCTGGGAGGCCCTCCTCCAGGCAAACCTGTTTTCAATGGCTCTGACGTTAATGGACCTGGCCTGGGCCAAGCAGAACAGGGGTAAGCCCTGGAAGGAGATAAGAACTGATGAGTGGGTGGGGGGCTGCACCTTTCTGTGAAGCTCCCCTCCAGGCAGCCTGTCTGCAATGGCTCTGATGCCAATGACCCTGGCTTCTGTGGCAGCTGACTGACAGATGCCCCTTTGGAACAAAAGGAACTCAGGAGTATATTTGGCTGTCCATGCTGTGGCTGGTTTTGTCGTCTCTTGACCCACCACATCTTACCCTGTCCAGGATCAGCACAACATCTTGAAGAAACTCGCTGGATAGCTGGACCCCTGGTGGTGACTCTCTCTCTCTCACTCTTTCTCATTCTTTCTTCCCACTTTCTTACCCTTTTCTCTCCCATTTCTCTTGTTTTTATCACTCTCTTGTATCTTCTTTTCCTCTCTCCCTCTTTTCCCTGGCTCTATCATCTTGCTTGTGTCAAAAAAAGTCTGCTTGCACCCGACCCTTCTATGGTTGGACTTTGTCTTGCGGATCCAAAACAAAAAATAAATTGGACCGTAACAACAGGTACAAAAATGCTTAAAAGAAAAACCCTTGTAAAAAAATAATGTCAATCACTGAATAAAATACACTCACCTTCTCTTCGATTAAGCCTTGCAAATCCAGGACTGTGACTGCTAGACAGCTCTGATGAACTGCTGAATGATGACTGAGACAAAGCAGAAATCAGCTGATCATCACAATTATCTGCCAGAGAAAAATATCATGTTCAGGTTAATACAATGACCACCACCTACTGTAACTGTAACTGAAAGAGAAAATTAAGAGAATGCTAGAAAAATATCTGATCAATAATGTATCTTAAAGCAGCAAATTTCAAAATAGTTTTTGTTGCTGCATGATAAATATGGAAACTGAGGAGCATTTCTCCCCCTTTTTTATCCCAGTATTTCATGAAACTTCCAGGTTATAATTTATTATTTTATTTATGAATTTATTATATTATGCATCTGGTGATTCTTGTCCTCTAACCTAACTTCTGAGATTATTCTGATAAATGTTTCACAGCTCACTTAAAATCCTGTTCAGCAACTGCTGGCTTGTAGTGCTGGTTTCAGCACGTAGGTATAACCTCAGTATGTGCTCTTCATTTTCTTTACACCTAATGATAGCACATTTCTGTGTAACCATATTTAATTTGCTATCACAGTAAACATAGATACTTTTTTAAAGAAACACAAAACCAATAATCCGAAGGAAATAAAGTTAATCTCATCCCTTTTCAGCACTGTAAGAATGACAAAGTGGAAGATCTTTCACTTTGTCAGTGGTATGTTTCTTTATAAAGATACAGCACAAAATCTTTATCCCAGTTATTTGTATGCAAGTCTGAACATCATACAGAATGAAACCCGAGTGTTTCAGAAAAAAGACAACTTAACTGTAGCTTACAACCAATGGTGCATAAGCAAGCAACTGCTAATCGATGTTTTGGATGTTAAATGCCTCTCCAACTCAATTGCTATACAGAGCATGTGTTCATTCTTCATTTAAATTTGCAAAACATAAATTGAGAATCAATATGTGTTCTAGTTTTAGCTGAAAGACGACTGACTTTAAAAAACCAGAAGAAGCATTAGTAAGTCTTTCCCTAGCTATGCTGTGCTGGCATCTGTTGTTTAAGAACTTGAGAGGAAATTAGGTAAATTCTTAGTCTTTATAAAATGGTTCTTTTTGGACAAAAAAATATTTGTCTTTCATGACAAACACATTTTCTGAATGCAACTCTTATGTGACAAGTCATGTGTGAATCCTTCTTCTAACCATGCTGTTTGTTTGGTGGATTTCCACTCTCAAACTCATGAATGTTAATTAATGTAAAATCTTCCTGACTCACGTATAATTAAAGGTTTCTGTTGAATAATTGTGGATTGGCAAGGAAAACTTATATGAATGTCTCAAGGGGATTTTATCATCACCTTCAAAAATATATTTTTTTTAAAGTTCCTTCAACTGGTTCTTTAAGCAGAACTCTTCCTAAGAGAAGATCTGATATGGATCATGAATGCTACAGTTAAAAGTTCTCTCAAATCCCCAAGATAATATCCAACAACTACATACAAGATGATAGAGTAGTTGTTCTTGATAGGTTCACATATTTCTACCAAAACTGAAGTACCTGACTCATATGAAAGGAACAAACAAAATAATTATTTACCTTCATAAGCTTATTTCCTTCTCTAGCTTTCTATAATACAAACACCAGAATTTTATAACTACCATTTATTGTCGAATTGCAGGTCATTTTTCACTGCATTATCTACCAATTAGATTTATAATGTTTAAAAAGGCTGTTCTAGTTGGGACAAACTGTCCAGCTAGTAAGCAGAGAAGAAAAAGCATGAAGGGAAAAAAGATTTAATCTTATGAGCAAATGAATTGCACTGATAACTCTTAGAAAAGGATGAAGTTAGTGAAATGTGTCTTTACAGAATGGAAAACAGAAAGAACTTGTAATAAATTGCACCAGAAAGAGAAAGGAATAATAATAATGTTCTTCATAGAAGGCTACTTAACACTGCTAATGCAAGGAAGCCACTAATCCTTTTTCTACTCTAACTGCCTATATTTTAAGCCTAGATATGAAGATGAAAATTAAGAAGAAAAAACAGCAAAGCATTTCCCCCCAAATACATCTACATTATCTAGAATCATAGAACCACATTTTTTTTTAGGTTGGAAAGGATCTTTGAGAGTTTTCTAACCCAATTCCTCCACAGTAAGCAGCAAATTCTTCAGCTTTCTTAAAGTCCCATCCAACCTGACCTTGAACATTTTCAGAGATGAGATATCTACCATGTTTCTGGGCTACCTGTTCCACTATTTCAGAACCCTCGTTGTAAAAAACCAAAACCAAAACCAAACCAAACCAATCCAAAAACAAAAAAAATACAACTTCTTCCTTACCTTGCTTATATTGAGCCAGAATCTGCCCTCTTTTAGTTTAAAACCATTAGTCCTCCCTACATCATTACGTCCCTTGCACCCTTAGCAAGTTTGAAGATGTCTCAAGCTGTGTTCACGTCTGAAAAACAGAATGCCATCCAGAAGGACCTGGACAAGCTCAATAAGTGTGCACATGTGAACTTCATGAAGTTCAATAATGGCAAATGCAAAGTCCTCCACTTGGGTTGAGGTGATCCCCAGCATTTTGTTACATTACTTGGAGGTACTGATGGACGAAAAGCTGTGCATGAGATGAATATGTGCTCTTATAGGCAAGAAAGTAAACTGTATCATGGGCTACAGAAAGAACACGACCAGGACACCTTCAGGACAAGGGAGGTGATTCTGCCCCTCTACTCCACTCTCATGAGACCCCCACCTGGAGTAATGTATTCAGTTCTGGAGCACCCTAACATAAGAAGGACACAAGCTATTGGAGGAAGTCCAGTTGAAATCCATGAAGATGATTAGAGGACCTGAGCACCTCTTCTAAGACAGGATGAGAGAGTTGGGGTTGTTACAGCCTGGAGAAGAGAAGGCTCTGGGAAGACCTTAGAGCAGCCTTCCAGTACCTGAAAGAGCCTACAGAAAATATGGGAAGGGGTTTTTCACATGGGCATGTAATGATAGGACAAGAGGAAATGGCTTTAAACTACAAGGGAGATTTATGTTAGATTTTTAGAAGAAATTATTGACTGTGAGAATGGTGACATACTCAGTGCACCCCAGGAGTCTCTTGGAATGCATACAGCTCATTGTGTTAGAAAGTTCCAGAGTGGTTGAGGTTCCCCAACAGGACAAGAGCCTATGAACACAATGCCTCCTGTGTCTGGAGTAAGAAGGCTTCATCATTAGGTTCCCTTTGACTGAATGACACCAACTACAGAGTTCATTTTTTTGCTTTGGTCTCTAATTAATACTTGTAAGCTTTCAGCCTGCCCATGGATGTTCTTGAGAGACAGATCTTCACACTCTGTCCATTTCTTGATGTAAAAGGCAATGCCTGCACCCCTTCTTCCTCATACGTCCCTTCTGAACAGCCTGTAGTTATCAATAGGTGCATTCCAGTCACAGAGTTTCAGTAATGGTTACTAGCTCGTAGCATCTAGTGGTTCAGTGGTTTCTAACTCCTCTAGTTTGTTGCTCATGCACCATGTACTGGTGAAGAACTTCAGCTGGGTTATTAGTCATCTCATCTTCTCAGAGGAACACCAATTAATTCCTTTAAGGAATTTCACCGTCGGTTCCAATTAACTCAGAATCCCCTGCCTCATCTTTGTAAGAATCCAACTGTGCTCCACTGTAACCGACACAACTCAGAGTAACAGACTGAGGGTCCACATTGACCTCTCTGACCTTGAAATGTCATTCCACAGCTTGCCATGGGCAAGAGAGGTATTGTGCTCCTGATATGCTTGAAATATTCCCAGAAGAACTCATTGAGTACCTATTTAGTATTTATCTTGTAATAATTTATGTACATCTCAACTTATACTAGAAAGGCTCATAAAAAGTTTAAAATATACAAGAGGTAATGCAAAATCCAACAGTGCAAGAATTTTTTTTTGCCATTACACAACAGTGATTAAGGAGAAATGAGCCAGGTATCTGAATACTGTGAATAATTACATATATATTTTACAATAGCTGCTACATATTCGTTGTCTCATGAAAATCTCTTCATTTCAACATATTTCTTATTGTTTCGCGCATGCTGCTTTTAACACGTTCTTGCTGCAGCTTTCACTGTGCAATCTAACTCAAAATCTAGTAAGAATTAAACTCAAAATATTTTGTACAAATTGGCAGAAACCAGATGGCCAGTATTGACTTTTCTCTAAAATGTAGTAAAAGCAATGAAAATATAATCTGCCCACCACAACAACTCTATATTGTTTCACTTACAGTGGAAGATGTACTCTACAATGAAGCACTGTCTGAATTCTGTGCTTTCCACATACTACTGGTCACCTTGTCATTTTTCTTGGACGCTCTTCCTCTGTAGAGAAGAGATCTCACTGCTGAAGATGAGCTAGAGATTTCTAGGGATATTACTTGTAGTTCTGCCAGGCTAAGTAAATAATTAAATAAGTCTATTCTAATATGAGTTTTAAAAGAAAGAATTTTAATTGAAAGAAATGTATCACAACTTTTATTAGATTTTTGTGATAAAACTATTTTTTTATTCAATAGCTAAGGATATGAAAATGCAAACAAATAAATTTCTGTAATATAAACAAAAATCTAGCATCAAATAAGGCTTTGTGAAGGAAAATCATATATTTAACTGTGTCATTCTAACAAAGACATTTTGGCAAACAAAATCAAGTTCAGGCCTACAGAGTCATCACACTGCAACTATACAATGAAAAGAATGAGGAATATTAGTGAAATGATAGGAATGGCTGATGCAGTAAACTGACATACGATGTAACAGTTTAAAAACTCTGAGATGAGCAATATTCATTAGGAAAGAAAGGCCTCTGGGAATAAGAGGTGAAAAGCTAAAAGCTGAAGTGAAACTTAAAAAAAAAAAAAAAAAAAGCAAGAAGGTGAGAACAGGGGAAAGGATATATAAGCAAATATATATTACATGCTTCATCCACAAAACAAAGAAGTTATTCAGGTTATATAAGGCATTCCTCTCCATACACCATAAATCAAGTGCAAATTTAATAAAATTTATAAAGCAGCTTAGGCATTTTATAAGAATAGAATGCCAAGTGTTGAATGTACAAATTATGCCTATAGCAGCCAGGTTGATGTTAGTCATCTAAGTTTTCGCCTTGGTTTATAAATATACACAATATTTAAGGATTTTCATGCATTTTAATTTGAGTGCAAATATACTCTGTATAAATGAACGTCAGAGTTCAGTGCTTGGTTATTACAAGTTTACAAGCAATAAGGATTCTGGTCATAATTATCTAAATAGTGCACGTAATGCACTGAGACATTCACTTCGTTCAAGACATACATTAATTAAAACTAAAATATCCTAGTAAAAGAGCATACACAAATTAACATACTACAATTTCACTTTTTGTTAAAATGAAAATGATTCCACCTATTAACCTCCAGACCATAACATGATAGCCCTGCAGACATGAACATGTTTGTAACTCCTGCTTATTTCCCATGCTGCATGCATTTGCATAGAAGCTTTTAAGTCTGGCATTTTTAAGTTTGGCATGGAAGATGCCTCAACCCCTGGAATTCTGTTTTCCTTTATTTCAGGTGTTCTTCTGCTGGCCTGTGAACCCTTTAAAAGCCCAGAACAACTGTTACTGGCACTGGCCTCAAAGTGGTGGCAGTGGGATGGACTGAAGATCACCTCACCCAGGAACTCTTGCTTAAAGCCCTCTTTAAGATTGGCAAGACTATTTCCACAGATGCTCTGTTATTTTTTTTTTTTCTGTAAGATGAGACCTATCAGCCCCTAGGAGACCAAGTTTCTTGAAGAGAGTCCCATGGTGTAGGAAGCCAAATCTCTGGCTGTGGCACCACTTCCTTAACTATTTATTCATTCTCCCAGTGCAACTTTACCCTTCAGACCCCTTCCCTTTGAATAGGAGGACTGATGGAAAGACAAACTTCAATCCTGAATTCTTCACCGCTGCTCCCACCACTGCTCCCATGGATCTGTAATCCTTTGCAATCTTCAGATTTTTCATGGCTGTGCCACTGGAGCCCAAGTGAAACAGCTGGAGTAGATAATAGCTGGTAGGACATACAAGTTTAGGTGGTCTTTCAGTGATATCCCTCATGAAAGCCCCTGGTTAACAACAGATGACTCTAAAGAGTGGGTCACATTGGCAAATGGACGCCTCCGTAACTCTTGAAAAGGGTCTTCCGCCACTATCACCCTTCACTCTTGTTTCTGCTTGTTGATATGGAGTGAGCTAGCTGGTCTACCTTGTTCAAGTCCAGCAACTTACCTGATCAAGCCTGTTTTTTTTTTTTTTAATGCTACAGTTTGCAGAATTGTGATGAATCTCTTCATAATGGATTCTCTGTCCCTGGAGATATTTAAAAAGAGACTGGATGTGGCACTCAGTGCCATAGTCTAGCAACCACAACGGTGGTAAAAGGGTTGAACTCGATGATCTCTGAGGTCCTTTCCAACCCAGCCAATTCTATGATTCTATGATTCTATAAACTATTGAACTTGTAAAACATGAGATAGGCAGCAAAGAAGGGAAAAATATTTTAACAGTTGACCACCCTAAAAAACTACTAAGTTCCTCAGATCTGTGAAAGACTCAAAGAAACTACGGAGGGCTAGTAAGTAATAAACATTTTAACACAAATAAAGCCCCAGCTGTTACAGCAAGCAACAACAAAACCAAGTAAAATTTTACCAATTTACCTTCCTCAGTTAGGGAAAAATAAATACCTAATGTTCTGGTTTTAGAGAAGCTGGACAAAAAAACTGCCCGAGGCACTTGTTGATGTGGTAGTTATAATGGGGAGCACTTGAGCCCATCTACAGGAAAAGAGGATGGGTCAGGTGATGCAAATGGACCAATCACAGTTTTCCTTCCCACGGTACTCAGTATAAAGCTGCTCCCACAAAAGCCCTTGGGGTTTTTTTCTGCCTGGTGTACTATCTAGGTCAAAGCCTTCCTGCTGCTCCCTGAAGAAGAATCTACCAAGACAGGTCACCTTATATCAACCCATGTTTGGTTTTTTTGTTTTTTTGTTTTTTTTTAACTTTAAAGTCTCTTTCCTTTATTCCCTTCTTTGCCCTCGGGGGACAGTGGGCATAAAAGAGAGCATCTGTCACTGTGTAGCCACTGTCTAAATCTGTGATACCTAATGAACAGAAAAGTAGGAAACTCTGATATAGAAATGTAATCTTATGGGAATAAAATAGAAGAAATAAGAATACCAGAAATCTCTTAAAATTGTATTAGCTTTCATTTTTCCCATGCAGGTGAAGCTGCAAGCTTAGAAAAGACCAACTTTGATGCCATTAATATATTTAGACTTCACTGAGTATCTGTGATCAAAATTTCATGAAAAGGAGTGAGGCTCTTGTAATAAGAGACATGTCATTGTATCTATAGGACTAATACTTACTAAAAAATAAAAAAGGTGCCACAGAAACTATACTCCAATAGGTATTTACTAAATCTGTGATTCAGTCATGTCAATTTCAAAGCATTCCTTTTCTTGTGAAAAGGTCTGCAGTAAAGACCAAATATCCTCAAGTATGTCTACTGTTTTCAACAAAAAGTAGCTAATTTACATTAGGAGTAAGAACACATTGCTATATTTAAAAGAATCTTTACATTTGTTAGCTGTGGTGTTTTAGTCTTCAGTCCATGTACAAGCTTGTAATTAGTTTCAAAGATCTGCTGCATTTAATGAGGTTCATAGATAGATAATAAATAAAAGGAGATGTGCCCCTCTCCTTTTGCTGGTACTTGACTTGAGGGAAGACAACTCTACAATTTGTTAATTTATATTCAGGTATGTTTTATTCCAGCAACGAGTGCAAGGGGGATCTCTCCTCCTAACTTGCGCACAAAACCCATGCCTAGGCTTTTGTTGTATACACTGAAGTTATGCATATTCATTAGATTTTACAATACACCTATACCTATGCATCACCTACTCCTGCTTCGTATTAAAAGTAGTCCCAAGAGGTTATTTTTATAATCTCCTCCCTCCTGCGCTTGCATAGTGTCTCCTGGTGGGGGTCATGGGGATGAAGTAAAAATGAAGCAAAGGTCTTTCTCTGGGTAAACTTTTCACCTCTTCTTCTCCAGGCATGAGCATTTCTTCAGTCTTCAGCCAAGCCGACAACAGGTTCTGTTTCTTATCTCAGGGTTATTATAGCTATCAGTTTAGCACATATATCTCCCTTGTAAGGTGATGACTACCCAAACAATGTCTTCGTTTCTATTAAACAGGCATTCTATGTTAGCTTCTATTAGGTCAATATGATCCCTAGACAGTTACTAGCAGGCATTATATATTAACCCTTACATCACACTGGCCACTATGATGATCTGAGTTGCAATGATCTCTTCATCACTGAGAATAAGAATAATATGGAGATGTCAAGCTGACACATTTACAGACAATAGACCAGATTAGTTTCAGTTCTTCTAACTGCAGGTATCAAAGGTTAAAAAATTGCTGCTGCTGCTGCTATATGCTTCCTTTTTTTTTCCCAGCCAGGGGTAAGCTATTTTTGTTCATAGAGCCCAAGCACTTCTTCTTCTTCAGTCTACTGTTGCCTATTGAAAATAAGACTTCAAAAACAATGAACTAGAAAAGTGGCACTGTCTCATGCATACCCTTAAGAGCTCCTTGAAGCAGTTCTTAACCATTACTGTTTCCTTCTTTAAGTCTTCGTTCATTTTGTAGAATATTTTCAGGTAATTCTACATATTCCACATAAACTGCATATAGGAGTCATAGAAGCTTGCAGTGTTTTGATTGGCTGAGGTGTCCTAACCATTTTCAGCTATCTCTTTGAAAAATGTTAACTCTGCAAGTTGATTGGTTCTTGAATGATGCAAGAGTTAATATAAAATGCCTGCTAGTAATTGTCTAGGGATCACATTGACCTGATAGAAGCTAACACAGAATGCTTGTTTAATAGAAGCTAAGAAATAGTTTAGGTAGTCATCACCTTACAAGGGAAATATATGTGCTAAACTGATAGCTATAGCAACCTTGAGATAAGAAACAGAATCTATTGTTGGCCTGGCTGAAGACTGAAGCGATGCAATGCACATGCCTAGAGAAGAAGAGGTGAAAAGTTTACCCAGAGAAAGACTTTTGCTTCATTTTTACTTCATCCCCACGACCCCCATCAGGAGACAATATGCAATTGCAGGAGGGAGGAGATTATGGAAATGACCTCTTGGAAGCAGGAGTAGGTGATGCATGTGTATAGGCATATTGCAAAATCTAATGAATATGTAAAACTTCAGTGTATATAACAAAAGCCTAATTGTGAGATTAGTGCACATGGATTTTGGAGGAATTATCCCCTCCTGCACCCAGTGCTGAGTATACTTACCCCTCTCTATAACTGTCCAAGTTGTAGTCATTTTCTGCAAATTGTGAACATGCATAATATTCGAAGTATCAGCTTTTATGAGTTATTCCTTCCATAGTTTTAATTAAATATTACAGTCAAATACAGATCTGGAGTGTTGCATCATCTTAGTGTGATCAAAGTATACATGATGGTTCTTCATTTTCATGGACCTCTCTAGGAGGGCCATGTCTAACCTTAGAAGGTTAGATCCATCCACACCTGGGCTCCTCTATGAGAAGGAACTTAGAAAGCAAGAGGGTCCAATCTGTATCTCTGCAGGTAACCTGTTCGAGTCTTGGCATTTTATTGGAGTATTCAGCAGGTTACCCCTGTGTATCAAAAGGTCAGCTGGGACAGCAGACATCTTTCTTGTCTGTATAGGAAGAGAGGCTACTAGGTGATCTCTTTGCTTGTGCCAGAAGAGATCTGAACAGCACAAAGCCAGGGATGCCCAGGAAATGCTTAATTTTGACTGTTCATCTCTCATTAAACAGTTAAGGGATGAGCTGTTCAGGGAGTTGAATTTACAGCACTTCCTAGAATGCACATGTGGGGCTGGTCCCTCACAGTCTAATTCCCTGACTGTCCTGCATTTGCCATGTGAGCATACTCAAGATGAACTACTCCATAATTTTTCTGAGCACAAAGGTTAGGCTGGTAGGCCTGCAGTTCCCCATATCCTCTCTCAGGCCCTTCTTGAAGATGAGCATCACACTGGCAAGCCTCCAGTCATCTTGGACCTCCCCTGTTAATCAAGGTGGTTTATAAATGATGGAGAGAGTCTTGGTAGGCTCCTTGGTGAGCTCGCTCAATACCTTCTGTTGGGCCAGATATGGCCCAACAGATTTGTGAGTGTCCAGATGCTGTAGCAATCATTAACTGATTCCTCCTGAATTATGAAGGTGTTGTGCTGCTTCCCGCTCAGGGGGCTGAATACCCTGGGGCTGACTGGTCTAACTAATGGAGATGGAAGAAGGCATTAAGTACCTAATCCTTTTCCTCATTCTTTGGTGCTAGTTCCCTCTCATACCCGGTATCAAATAAAAGTTAGAGATTCTCCTTGTCTCTATTTATTGTTACTTTATTTGTAAAAACTTTTTTTATTGTGCCTTATAACAGCTTGGTTACCAGCTGTGTCAGGAGGTTATCTTCCATACACTTGAGGAACCTCCTAGCCTGTCTCTTCTCTGCAATGTTACGTTTCCAGCAGACATCTGATAGGCTGAAATCCCTCACCAGAACAAGGGCTAATGACTGTGAGATCTCTGCCAGTAGCTTTTAAAATGCTTCTTCTGTCTCCTCATCCTGGTTGGGTGGTCATTAACAGGATATCTGCCTTACTTACCTTCTCCTTCATCCATAAATACTCAGCCTTGTCATCACTACCATCAAGTCCTATACAATCAAGACACTCCCTAATGCAAACTCTTACCCCACCACCTCTCCTTCCTTGTCTGTTGCTTCTGTTGAGCTTATAGCCATACATTGCATCATGCCAGTCAAGAGAGCCATCCCATCTCATTTATGTGTAGGCTGCTATGTCACAGGTGTCCTGATGCATAATAGCTTCTAGCTCCTGTTCTGTGTTTAACATGCTATATGCATTGGTGTAGATGCACTTGAACTGCTCTATTGGTTTCACCCCTAAAATTGCCAAGCCACCCCTATGCTCAGCTCTAGTGGGCCTGGTTTTATCTCCTTCCCCCTTAAAACCTATTTTAAACTACTCTCAATGAGCCCTGACATCTTCTGTACAAAACCCCTTTTCCTCATAATGGACAGCTCCACTCCATCTCTTACCAGCAGGCTTGGTGCTGTCCTGGTTTGGGCCAGGATAAAGGTGATTTTCTGTTTCTGTACTTTTGCTTTTAACTGAATCTCTTTAAGTAGTTGCACTTACTGAAATTAACAGCAAGTTTCTCAGACAGTGTGTGCTTCTAGGATTGATAACACTTGATGTTTATAGTTACTGCTAGAGACTGGTATGCAGAGCCAAGGACACTGCTCAGCTCTGAGGAAAACATTTTACCGTCCAGGAGGATACAGAGGTCCCACCTGAGCCCTCCTCTGGGGAGGAACGGACAAGATAGATGCCAGAATTGACCAGCAGAGTATTCCATCCCATACACGTCATACTCAGTATAAATTTGAGGGATCACGAGGGTCAAGCCTGATTTCTGGATTTCCTGCTTCCCTTCCTTCACCTGGCATCCTGGAAGGATCCCGTCCGTTCGTCTGCCTGTGGTCCTGATCCGTGCCAGCCCATATCTGTGTTTTCCTGCCTCCAGTTCCCGACTGCTGCTGACTCCAGGAGTCCAGCCTGGACTTTCCCAGGGCTGCCCTTCAGCCTCAATGGTGACATGAGAGTTATTGGGGGGAAGGGGGAGGAATGTGGTTTCCATTTTCCTGTATATTTGTATATATTTAGTTATTTTTCCTATTTATCATTACTGTTTCATTAAAGTTGTGTGGTTTAGTTTCCAACCCATAAGTCTCTCTCCCTTATTCTCTCTCCTTTCTTTATCAAGGAGGAGAGAGAGATTAATAGAGAGCATCTGTTATTCGGTTTAATTGCCGGGACAGTGTTAAACCGTGACAGGTGCCATGTGAAGATCCCTGTGATCAAAGAACCCAGAATTCAACTGATGACACCAGTCTCTAAACCACATGTTGATGAGGTGTGCTTTCCTGTTCCTTCCAGTATTCCATGCCGCTGAAGGAATTAAGGAAAATACCACCTGTGCTCCTGATTCCTACAACATTCAGCCCTGTGTTCTGAAGTCCCCTTTTATTGCCTTAGGACTTCTGTTGGTAATTTCATTACTGCCCACCTGTGTGATCAGTAGTGAGTAGCAATAAGAGGGTTGTAGCAGACCTGGAATCTTCCAGGTTACATTTCTGACCCAGGTCCCTGGGAGGCAAAAGACCCGTGGGATCGGTCTGGCTGACATATTGAGCCCCCTGTTCCTCTCAGAAAAGAATGCCTATAATATTTACTTTCCTTTTAGTTTTAACAAAGGTAGTCCTAAAGCATTGGGTTGGCTGCCTTGGCAATTGACAGCATCCCTGAGGAAAATGATTTGGGGGTGCTGGTGGATGAAAAGTTCAACATGATCTGTCAGTGTATGCTTGCATCCCAAAAAGCCAACCAGATCTTTGGCTGCATCAAGAGAAGCATGGGCAGCAGGTCCAGGGAAGTGATTCTCCCTGTCTACTCTGCTCTTCTGAGATCCCATCTGGAGTACTGCATCCAGGTCTGGAGCCCCTTTTACAGGAGGGACATGGATGTGCTGAAGTGTGTCCAGAGAAGGGCCATGAGGATGATCAGAGGGCTGGAGCACCTCTCCTATGGAGACAGACTGAGAGAGTTGGGGTTATTCAGTCTGGAGAGGAGAAAGCTCTGAGGAGACCTTCTTGTAGCCGTTCAGTATCTGAAAGGGGCCTACAAGAAAGGTAGTGAGGGACTTTTCAGGATGTCAGGTAGTGATAAGTGTAGGGGGAATGGATTCAAACTAGAAGAGGGTAGATTTATTTAGATTAGATGTTAGGAAGAAGTTCTTCACCATGAGGGTGATGAGACAGTGGAACAGGTTGCCCAGAGAGGTGGTGGAAGCCCCATGCCCTTTAGAACAGACCTTAAAGATCACTTCCAACTTCCCTGCATGGCCAAGGACACCTACCACTAAACAACATTTCTTGAAGCCCCATCTAACCTGGTTTTGAATGCTTCAAGGGATGAGGCATCCATACCCTCCTTGAGCAACCTGTTTATGTGTCTCATGACCCTCACAGTGAAGAACTCCTTTCTAATGTCTAACCTAAACCTATTCTCTTCTAGTTTAAAGCCATTACCCCTTGTCTTATGACTACATGCTCTTGTAAAAACTGTATTTTTTATAGATTCCAATTACATTTTATGTGTGTGAATTCAGTGGTGAAAGAATATATGACTCAATAAAATATTAGAATAGGACAAATTAGAACTGGGAGCTGATGGAAGAAATGTATCATTTTATGTTAGACTTTTCTTATTCTTTTTAAGGACATACTCAAAATGTATTAATTATCCAAATGTGCTGTAGTAATGCTTTTAAATCATCTATAGAAAATCAAGAAAATAGAAGCAAATACCTTCCACTAGATAGGCCAGTGTTTTGTCTGTTATGTTTTGAAGGCATATTTCTTATTTTAAAAGAGTCAAAACTAGCATGAATAGGAAGAACACATTCTAAACCATCATCGAAATCTGGAACTTATGAGATCTTATGGATCCTTTCTTAATTTTAAAAACTCAAACTGCTATTTTTCACTTCATATTAAACTATCTTCTTTCATTGCCATTATGTTTTCATGGGGATCTTGGAAACACAGAATCAGTTTTTCTAACCTTAAAAGTTATAAATATATTAAATGTTAATAAGAATGATTGCATGAGAAAAGCACAGTGGTTTTGTCCTATGAAGAGTAGTAAAGTACTAATGTATTCTGTAATGTAAGGTGAAAATATCTTAAGCATGTGTGGTAGCAAAATGGTAAGACTTAGAGAGACCAAAGCAGAATTTATATATTATAGGTGAATCAAAAAAAGTTATTTATAATTTAGAATTAAAATTATTAATTCTGATCAGGAACAGATAACTTTTATTATCAGCATTCTTTTTCTTTCCTGTGTAGGTGTGCAGCATCTGAAAACTGATTTTGTAACAGCATTGAATGTCCTTTCTCATTAATATGTTTTACACTTCCTCACTGTATTCCTTAATCTTCAGTGACTTCATGCTGGCTCCTAATTTTCTCAAAACATATTTATGAAAAAGTCACAGTATTTAAAATGCTTTACTACCAGAAAAATGGAGAAATATTTTTTCTTTCTCCATAACTAATAGAAGCAGGCAGAATTCACATAGAAAATGGAAGAGATTGTTTGTTTTAATCTTTCTTTCCTTAAATTAAACTTTTTCCAAAGGCTGAGGTTTTCTCTGGGGTTACATTTCAACTAAGAAACAAACATCCTATACTTAAAAGTTAGAAAAGAAAAGAACACTTCCTTTTTATTCAAGGTAAAATTTGGACCTAAAATTTGAGAGTGAAATAACCAATATAGATGAGCACTGGAAGAAAATACCATCAGCTGTCACTGAGATGGCCATCTTTACAATCAGGTTACACAGAACAACCTTAAGCAAAACAAATATAAATCTCTATTTTTTTTTTAACTATGCCTTTTTCTGATCAAAGGATATTACACTTCAACTTAGAACCAAAACTTTATGAACTGACATTTTCCGTATGTTAATCACTTTACTCATTCATCATGGGAAGACTTACAAGTGGGTAGCATTTGTCTGAGTCTGCAAGATCCCTTCCAGACAAAACACTGCAACATTGAACCCTCTTGACTGCACTTTCTGTAGCTGTGCTCCCCTACTAATTCCCAATCAAGTTTGTACAGCAATAAACATGATATAATGTATAACTCTTTATGATAACATATATTTAGCAACACTGAGATTACAAGCCACATATTTTTGATGCTTTCTTATCTATAAATTTGGTTATATATTAAGAGCCAAAATACTTGCAGTACAAAACTCTACTTGCTGCTAAACAGGCTGAGGGGATAGAGAGGAAATGGTGTTTAGAGGAAAAAAATTACAGGTAAAAATGCTTAAGCTGTAAAAGTCTCATGATTTTAGTATTTTTCTGAGTATTTACTTTTGTATTACCATCGTTATATTGGCATAGCAAAATATTTCCCCTCAACAACAGAGGAAGTTGTTCATAAGTAACTACCTGTACATGAGCTCCAGAAACACAACTACTGATTAGGAGAGTAATGCAGCTGGGTCATTATACCTCACACTAGATTTGAGACAGTCATTGGTCTTTGCAACTCAGCTAAAGTAATATAATTTTTAAAGCAACTCTGACAAGATAACTTGCAGTTGTTTAATGAAACTTTACTAGAGCTGGTTATCTTTTCAACTGTAAAGCACTTGCCTTCTAGTTCCTTTAGAGGAAGGAACATTAACATGAAAACACTTTTAGCAGGTAACACAGAGACAGTGACTTCTGTTGCTGCATTGGTCAACATTGCTCCCCGAAGATGGGGAGAAACCAACTAGTTAGTAACTTGTTCTCTGACTGTCACCTTCAAAGGCACAGTGTTAGTTCTCTGCTCTGCTGGAAAGTATCTGACACAAGCAATTAAACTAAGGGGGTCTGAAAAAACTGAGGATAGTCCAGATTTTCATGGCACTGCAGGAAAAGAGGAAACAAGAAAACTCATACGATTATTAGTTTCAGGATTAAAAGTGTCAGTATCAAATTGACTCCATTTACAGATTACAAAAACTGAGGGAAAAAACCCCAAACAGAACAAAAAGCATATAATTCACATGTATACACATATTGCCTATATGTGTATATAGTATTGTATTATACTATATTGTATTATACTATACAGTAAATTGTATTATACTATACAGTAAATCCACCTTTTTTTTCATAATTTTATAAATTTAAATATCATTGGTAATGGGAAATAATTTAATTTTTCAGAAATAAGATTGCAAAAATAAGATCTTAAATCTAGCTTCAGCTGGAGCCTTTGGGAGTTGTTTCAAACTTTCCTGTATACGAAGGAAAAATCTCCTATCTCACTATCAGATCATAGAATCATAGAATCATAGAATGTCAGGGATTGGAAGGGACAGCTAGAGATCATCTAGTCTGATCCCCCTGCCAAAGCAGAATAACCTAGGGCAGACCACACACGAACACATCCAGGCAGGTTTTGAAAGTCTCCAGAGGAGACTCCACAGCCTCCCTGGGCAGGCAGTTCCAGTGCTACATCACACTCCCAGTAAAAAAGTTTCTCCTCATGTTGAGGTAGAACTTCCTGTGTTCTAGTTTAAACCCATTATTCTTTGATTATATCATATATACATAGGACATTTTATTATATGTATAATAGATATATTATTTCAAGAGCAATTTATATGGATGAGGATAATTCTCTCCAATTCTTTAGTAAGTTAAATTCCTGTAGTCTTATTCTGTGAACCTTATTTTCAAGCCTGTGAATCACTTTGTAGGCCTATCTGACTGGTCAGCATTTGCATATCTTTCCTTAGGGGAAAATAAGAAATAAGTTATGCAAGACAGTGTTGCAAACTAAAATGAAATTGATTCATTGCAAACTTAAATGAAATTGATTCATCATTTCCTTTCCTCAGTTGTTTTCATATACTATATTTGTCAAAACTTTGCCCATGGCATTACACAGGTCTCATGTTGAAGAAGTTTTCCAGAACAACTCTTAATAATGTCATGATACATAGTAAACAATGTACTAGACTGTCAGTTTCACTGTCATGCATGATGAAATCTGACCTCATGAAATAGATGTAATGAAAAATTTTTAAAAAGTCTCAAAACAACCCCAAAAATCCCAAATAACAAAATTATTAGGATGATAAACTACATGTATTTCAAAAGAATGTGCAGATTACTTATTTTCTCTAAGTGAAAACTGCTCCAAGCATGGGAGAGAGCATTTTAAACCAAGACAGCATCTCCATATAACTTTGGTATTTATCTATAATAAATTGTATATGGGTTCCAGTAAAATAAAAATTAAAAAGTCATGTACAAGTACTTACAGCTGAAATGTTACGCTCTCCTTGCAAATCTTGTATGTCACTGCATGATACACTGCCTTCTCCATTATTATGTTCTGTGAGAACATGCTTCTCTTCCTTTTTCAGTGCCAGTTTTCCTCCTATCCCTTCAGCTGAGTCACATACTGTTACATTTTGCATGCTTTGGAACAAGTATTTGGAAGATGGTGTATTTGTTCCATTTCCATGAAAATCTGGATGTCTTTTTGCTAGGCTGACTGTCATCTCTACTGTACTAGATAATAAGCAGCTCCTTGCTTCAAAGGAATAAAAGTCCCTCTGATTTCTTATTAACACATTGGAGTAATGCTACCCCAAATGCATTTTGCACTGTATGCATTAGTTTGTGCTTATCAGTTCACTGAGGAACGTAAAGCCACCTGTGATTATCCAGTTAACTTGTTTGGGGTACTGGTGAATTTCTACTATGCTTCATCCTAAGAACATAGCAGAATATCCTCCAGGTTTTGGTTATACAGTGAGTACAGTTTACTTAGTATTCTCTGAGGAGTTAAGTATTTGCATCCCATTTGAGTTTGAGATGTACTTTCCACGTTTGATATGACTAATGGCAATAGTCATATTTAACCAGTGATAAAATACAATGGTGGATTTACCAAACAAAAAAACTCATAGTGCAGACTTTGCATGGACAAAACCTAGCAACTTCATCTGTTCACACAGATCCAGAATGGATAACTCTGCTTGTATACATGGGTTTATCTATCATTTAATTCCCTATGAACAGCTTAAATGCTTTATAGTGTTCTACACAGGAATTATTTTGTCTAGGAGTTACTTAGAAGTTTCTCTTAAATAAAATTACATTTTTCACACATACTTCAACAGTTAGTTGCTGTCAAAACACATCAATGCTTAATGTGAAGTCCAGCAGGCACTGACAAAATCCAAGAACAGTTAAGACTAGAAGACATATTAAAATTATCAGCTGTAAAGTTTCCAGCTCTGTTTTAGAGCACAACTGAGTCCCAGGAAGAATGTTAAAGGAAAGTAGATTCCTTCCCATAACCCACTAGGTTTACTAATTCACTCAAACCAGTTCAGTGCTAAGCAGTGGAAGTTTCACTGGATGCCACATTCCTTTAGAATGGTCCTCTGAACTTCCTTACATTTTTTTCTGTTAAACTGAAAATCAGCAAAGATCACACTGAATAACCAGATACCAAGACTACTACTGCTACTACAGCTTTTGTTGCTACTATGAAGATTACCAAAAAAAATCACCACCACCACTAGCAACAACAACAATAATAACAATAACAATAATAATATGAGTTAAACATGGAGAAAAAATGTTTGTAAGACATTTGGATAAATCTTCATATAGTAATCCTAACTCCAAAATATCTTTTGAAACTGGTGGTGTTATATCTCAGAGGAAAACATAGCAGGGAGTGCTGCACCATACAGGATAGAAAAACAGTGGACAGTAACCTGTTTTAAGTTATAATACCTTAGCATTCTGACCTCAGCAATGAACTGGACAATAATTTACAATAAGGACTTCCTTTTTTTTTTTTTTTTTTTTTTTTTTAATGATTTTTACATTTTTCTAAGTTACATGTAGAAAGTATGGAGTTTCCCCTTCTCTTCCCTTTCCACACAGGAAAGTAAAATAGTGTGTCATAGCCTGTTTGAAAATATGGTGTATTTTCATCATGACTTCAACAATGATTTGGGTGAGAATTGCCTTTATGTATTTTCCCCTCAGTAACTTTGGAGGTGTCTGTGTGCCTGACACTGCATTCAAACTGTAGTCTAAGAAGTACAGGAGCACTATGTTATTCCAGGTCAGTATAGTTACCAATATATTTCAACTGAAACAAAACCACTAAAATTCTGTGTGATAATATTCTGAGCATTTTAACAGATTTAAACAGAAAAGCACTATTTTGCCAAAAGTCTGTTATTTACCACTTTTTCTTGGTCACAGTACAGCATTAGCAGATTTATATTTCTGGGAACCTACAATTTCTGACCAGCTTAATTCTCACCGAGTCTTACTAGAATGGTGAAATAACCAAAACCATCCGCCTCAGGTAGTAAAGTTACATAGTTAACTCTGTTTTAAAGATAAGAGAAATAATCCAGTAGCACTGCTAGCTTTTGTTATTTTACTGTGCCTGAAAAGACTTTTCATGTCAAAAATCATGTAGGTTTCTTTTTAAGAATCATACCAGAAACACAAGGCTACAATTGACTTTATTTAGGAACCTGTGTAACAGCTCAAATTCATGCAGTTCTCCCTGAGCAGTATGAACTTTCAGGTCATCAGATCACCAGATTCTTGACTGTTCTAAATCATGAAAGCAAGAGCAATTGACTTCTGAGTAAATCAGATCTTTGCTTCAACGTTTACTTGGCCTTATGCATCTATATCTCTGCATGTATTTTACATCTGAAAGATTCTGTAGTCATTCAATGTACTTCTAGCTTGTTTGGAACATTAATATATTTATTTTTTTAAAACATTCAGCATAGTAAATAAAATAAAGAACTAAAAAAGTTCTTTTATTTCAGAAAACGAAGCTGAGATCTTGTATGCTCAAGCTAATAAACATTCACAGGCCAATGTACCAGTTCACACTGGCATTTTAAATCTTCATTTGAAGCTACTGAAAGATGAAGCACCACCATAAGAATAAATAAAAATTTACTGAAAAGCAGAAAAAAAATCTCGGGGTGGTAGCAGTAAGAGATAATTATATAATTAATGTAAAAAAAAAATCTTCATACAGCTTGTAGAAAAATCTTCATTTCAAAACCTTTTTTATTTTTCTTCATCAAAATGTGAGCAAAAGTGACTTAAAAATTAAGCAACAAAGTAAAAATTAAGGTCAGTAGATGGTGTAGAAAACCTAGAAGAGTATGTTGTTGTCAAATAAAGTAGCATCTGTCACCAAAGTAGTCATCTGTCACTGACCTCGTCTTCAAGAAATACAAAAAATACTGTCAGCTGATGCTGAAAAATCTATCCACTTGGTTACCATTCTCTAAGTCCCTTCCTCAGTCCTTCACTCCTACCTCATTTTTCACCACACGTGCAAATTAAATGTCAGTTTAAATTTTTTTTTCTAGTTACTTCTAGTTTTTGTGCAAACCTATAATAATAATAATTGTCTGGAAAGTAACAGTTAATTTTTATACTTTGCAATTACTTTTATTTTATAATAAGAGAAAGATGTATGATTTCTGCATATGAATTCAACACGGGAATCAAATACTCATGTGTTTCAGATGAGTGGAACTTCAGATTCATAGGTTTTTCTTAATTCTAGAAAAACTATGTGTAGCTCACAAAATCTCAAAGTAATTTAATTTCTTCACCAGGCTGAGATAAGGCAGAAAATGTCAGAATATATTGGCATCAGACACAGGTTACACCCTAATTTTCCCATCTTTTCCCTTTATTTCAAAGGGTAGGAATAAATGAAAGAGAATACACAAGTTTTATGTTCTCACAGAGGACAACAACCCTACAAGTCTTTTCGTATAAAGAAATAAACTGACAAGGAGTTTTCAGGGCAACTTAGAATTCGGTAAGCTACCAGATCAAAATGACAAAATCTACCAAGCGATGTATGAATAACAGTGGAAATAAAAACCAGCCATGGAGCACTGAAAAAAATGAAAAAACCTCTTGATTGTTTGAGTCATATTTTCTTCTAGAGCATTAGTATTGTCCCAGATATTGATCCAAAAGCATCAGAAAGCTTTATACAGTTTTTACAATCCACGTTATTTTTTATCTTCCTCTAGCTATACACAGTTTAAATTCAATCTTTATTTCATGGATCGTATTTTTAAATATATTAAATCAATAGAAGATTAACAACCAAATATTGAACTTGCTTCTGGAAGCAAAATGCACTTGAATTTATTTGGGGATATAATTGCTCTAATATAAAAGCTTGTTTATTTTATCCACAGAAAACAATTCTAATATTTGTATTATCATTAAATAGGGTCTGTAAACTAATTTACCCCTGAGATTTACTGAAAGATTATCCTATTCAACCATACACAGTTTAATGGCATCAGTTATTCACTGGAGATTTGTTTTTTAACTGATATTGTGAGATAGTTTTCAGGTATTTAATTTTGCAGAAAGGACCTTCAAAGTTTGATTTGGAAATAAAAGCCACTATAAACATATTTTACAGAAGTTTACGATAAGTTGCTCCACCTTCCCAGGTTCCCCTGAACAATAGATATGGGGCACTGGAACTGGAGTACCATGTCTTATGAGGAATTTGATGAAAGTCCATCCAAGGAATCAAGACAAATAGCATTAAGACTCATGCATTAGGACTGCTCCTTTAAAATGTAGAAAGAGGGTAATTGTTGTAGGGGATTCCCTCCTGAGGGGAACCGAGGGCCCGGTGTGCCATCCAGACCCATACAACAGGGAAGTCTGCTGTCTCCCTGGGGCTTAGGTCAGATATGTTACTAGGAAGCTCCCAGCTCTGGTAAAACACTCAAATTCATGCTGGTGGGCAGTGGCAAGGTTACCAAGAGAAGTCTCAAGACATTTAAAAGGGACTTCTGGGCTGAGTGGTAGAGGGTTCAGGAGCACAGGTGGTCTTTTCTTCAATTCCTCTACTGGAAGGAATGCTGAAATTTCTTTAGCAACGTGATTAAAATCTTTCCATCCAGTAGTAAATGAGAATTTGATTAAAGGTGAGATAATATAAAGCTAATATTTAATTTAAGCAATCAAAATAGATTTTGTTAATGAAATAAAATTCAAGTTTTATAAAGTTAAGGATTTTTCCAGAAGAAGAAGAAGAAGAAGAAGAAGAAGAAGAAGAAGAAGAAGAAGAAGAAGAAGAAGAAGAAGAAGAAGAAGAAGAAGAAGAAGAAGAAGGAGGAGGAGGAGGAGGAGGAGGAGGAGGAGGAGGAGGAGGAGGAGGAGGAGGAGGAACAGAAGAAAACCCATTATGAAACTACTTGAGTTGCCATGGCAGCCTACATGCTGTTAGCAATTTATTTCAAATGACCATTTTAAATTTATTTGGGTTTTTTTTGTTGTTATTGCCAGATTCATCATCTATTTTCATGGAAACAGAATTGAAGCAGAGCTGGCAAATCGGAGTTGTTAGAACAATTGTAAATTTCATCTGGGCCAGAAGGGCTGCTTTTCAATATCAATCCATCAGCCTCTGAAGTCAGTCTGCTAAAACCTGTTCTTTCTCCTGGTGATTTCAGTCATGTGGCTACAAACCTCTATTCAGCTCAATTAGAATTAAATCTCTCAGCAAGAACATTTGCACTGCTGCTTTCAGTAGTAAACCTGATGCTCTCAGAAGGATATGGTGCACAACTGCAATCAAGAATCTAGAAACTGTCTTTGCTCAGTTCACAGTATGTGTAAGATTCTCTGTGAAAGCAATCCTGTAAAATTTACAGGAAAACCAAATTCCTACAAATAAGAGAAAAAACACCGGCTTCTATTTATTTACCTACTTTGAAGCAAAATTAACAACTAAAATTTCTTCCTGTTTCTTTTTCAGTTTACTTCTCGTGACATTTGCTCCACATAGATGATTTCAAAATGCCAGAGGCAAGATGCAACTCGACACTTTTCTCCCAAATCATCCAAGAACTTAAAAGATATTCCTTTGATAAGGGAACAATCATACAATTTAACTTAGGTCCCTTAAAAAAAAACAAAACAAAACAAACAAAACAAACTATTTTTGTCCACCCTTTAATCTAGTCCAAGTTTTGTTTCTGTTTCCTAATTTCTACTAAATTCCAACAAGGGAGGTTCAGAATACAAGTTACTAAAGACTTTGTTGTCATAAGGTAAAGGGATTATTTTAGTGCATTGCCTGTAGGCAAGGCTGTCAGATGGGATTTAATTGACACAAACAGCAAATAATCACAGTCTCTGGTAAATATTTACAGTGGAGCTCAAAATGTCTTTTATCAGCTTATATATATTCAGTCTTACACTGCAGGATGTAAATCCACAGAGAGATGGCTTCTTTAGTGCTGGCACTTTCTACTTCTTTTTCCTCCCCAGACAAAACCAAGATTAATTCATTCACACTGAATATTTCACATACAGTGAGCTGGCAGTTTACTTCTACAAGTATTTCTTATTCCAGCTCCATTCATTAGGCTAAACCACATATATTTATTTACAGGCAGGACCAGTGCCAAGTATAACCTAATACATACATTATTAGCATTTGAAGGGTTCAAGAATTCAGTCCTTTCCTCTCAAGCTCTTCCCCTTAGAGCAAACCTTATTCACAGGAGTGTAATAATTTAATTATGATCACATCGTAACTTACTTTTTTTTCTACTCTATCTCCTCATTAGTTTCATAATTTTTTTTTAATAATAATGAGACAGAAATAAAATATAAAGAGTAGAAGTCTCTTCTGTATTAGAGAACAGCACATGTGCACACACATATGTGCACACACAAAGTCAGTGTTTGTGGTGACTGAAGCAATGTACTGATGGTTTCTTAAATAACAGTGGGGAAAAAAAAGGCTGAAGATGAGACTGAGAGCTTAAAACAGCTCAAATTTAGATTGCCTATAAACAAGTTCTGTACTCCTCATTTTACAGAGCCATAAGATCCTTGGCTTTTAGAAGTAGAGTTCATGGTAAGCCTGCTAGAAAATAAAACAGAAACCAAAATCAACCCCTAAAAAAGCAAAACATGAAAAGAAGAGATATACATGGGAGGTGGATAACCCTTTATCTACCAGTATTTTTTAATAACAGCCAATAGTTAGTGCACTCTGCTGAAATGCATATAGAATCATAGAATTTTCAGGGTTTGAAGTGACCTTTAAGACCATCTAGTTCCAACCCCCTGCCACGGGCAGGGGCACCTCCCACTAGATCAGGTTGCTCAGAGCCCTGTCCAGTCTGGCCTTAAGAGGTTGGGGCTTCCACCACCTAGGAGCAATCTGTTCCACTGTCTCACCACCCTCATAGTGAAGAATTTCTTTCTAAATTCTAATCTAAATCTACCCTCCTTTAGTTTGAATCCATTCCCCCTAATCCTATCACTACCTGACATCCTAAAAAGTCCCTCACCACCTTTCTTGTAGACCCCCTTCAGATACTGGAAGGCTACAATAAGGTCTCCTTGGAGCCTTCTCCTCTCCATACTGAATAACCCCAACTCTCTCAGTCTGTCTCCATAGGAAAGGTGCTCCAGCCCTCTGATCATCCTCATGGCCCTTCTCTGGACACACTTCAGCACATCCATGTCTTTCTTATAATAGAGGCTCCAGAACTATGTTGTCAAAGAAATACAAGATAAATAGGAATTAATCAGTGACTCATAATGGTTACCATATGGGACTGAATAACATGTAAGACTCACATTTTAATACAATCCCCTGCCAATTATTATTTGTATAATTCAATGAGATATTATTATCTACTCATATTGATGTTCAATGTAATTGTGAGCTAAAAGTTATTTAAATTTACATAATTAAAGTACCATGAAAATTGGGAATGAACCAAAGCAATTTCCATGAAACAATCATTGCATTTAACTGCCTGTATTTATTAAAAATGATGGGCCATTACTGTTATAATGTAGCACTATACACATCAAGAGGGGTTAAAAAACTGGATTGCTTCAGACAAACATGGTGTTTTCCCCTCTTTCATATAGAGAAATATCTACAATATACAAGTGAAAGTGGGTTTCAGGTATTAATGTATGTATTATGGCAGGATACAAAAGAACACATACTTAGAATCAAATTTTGCACTTGACTAGATTCCATGTAATATTTTAAAGACTGAGCAGTATAAATAAAAAACTTTTACATCAGGGTTTTCTTTTAAGTTGTGCATTCTGTTCAGAATAAAGTCTGTATCACTAAATTCTGAAAACCTGATAAAAGATACCACAGATCCAGAAACAAGAATATAAAATAACCCATCAGCGAGAACTGGCAGTGAATAACTGGACAATATCCTGTGTAGCATAAATACAGAATGGAGGACATGAGGAACATAGCCATGCAAAGCAGACAGCAAATACCTGCAGATCTATAATAATATGTGAGATTTTAGAAAAGTTTTGAAAGGAAAGAATATATAAGGAAATGGAGGTAAATGGAGCTATAGATCAAGTGGAACAAAGGTTATATCAAATGGAAAAAAGGTTATCTACTGTAGATCATGCCAATGTAACATATAGTTTTCTATGACAGGCAATTTTCATTTTGAAAAGCAATGTCTGATTTTATCCATTGTTGCATAGGTAATTGCTAGTCATTCTTGAGTAGATGAGAAAAGAAGTTTCTGGCAGCATAAGGATGAAATGGTAATCTGAGGTACTTTGAAGGGGAGAATCAAACCACATGAGAATTCACAATCTATGGATCAATGTTGTCTTTAATTTCATTAAACCATGAAATAAACACAGAAATGTGTTTATGAATTTATCTCTCTGAAAAATTAGGTCTCATAAATACAAAGCAGAATCAAGATATCATAAGAAAAGCTCAAGGATGACAGAATAACAGAGAAAGAATGAAATCTGGCACCAGGAAGTACAAGGTCATGTACGTGACACGAAATAACAAAAATTTCATCTCAGGTCTGAAGCTCATTAGATAGATATGATTGAAATGTAGTAGTCAAAAATGACATAAAATTAACTAATAATGTAAACAACTGTGAAAAAGAAAGTGGATAACTAAAATTTGTCACATTCAATTGATGTCTTAACATAAAGGATCACAAATCCATGCCCAAGCCCCAAGATGTGGATATTAATAATTCACTGCAAGCCAGTAGTAGTTGGTAGCATCTCATCCACAACCTTTAATCATTGTAAAAAACAAAAAAAGAAGCAGAAAAGAACATGATCTCTTTCCTGGGATTATTCCCATGTTTTACATATACGCATTCACAACGCAGAATAAAGTAGCAAACATACTTCAGTATTACTAATCGCTTGTTGTCAGATCAATGATAAAATCCTATTGAACTAATAATATAATACAAGGTAATAAAATATAACAATGAATTCAAGTCTGATCACATAAAGCAGAAAATCTAGAATTTTAAAAATGGATCTTTTAATGGAAATCAACAATGCACACCTAGTGAGTAATTAAACATTGCAAACGCAGTATGATTGGGGTCCATTGAGGGAAAATTGATGGACATGTCAATAAACAGTTTGACAAATTCCTTCTTTATTTCTAGTGTTATCTCTCAAACATTTATGTCAAATTTATATAATTTCATCAGCAAATTCGCAGATGACACCAAGCTGGGAGGAAGTGTGGACCAACTCGAAGGCAGGAGGGCTCTGCAGAGGGACCTGGACAGACTAGAGAGCTGGGCCGATTCCAACGGGATGAGGTTCAACAAGGCCAAGTGCCGGGTCCTGCACTTTGGCCACAACAGCCCCATGCAGCGCTACAGGCTGGGGACAGAGTGGCTGGAGAGCAGCCAGGCAGAAAGGGACCTGGGAGTCTGGATTGACAAGAAACTGAACATGAGCCAGCAGTGTGCCCAGGTGGCCAAGAAGGCCAATGGCATCCTGGCCTGTATCAGAAACAGCGTCACCAGCAGGTCCAGGGAGGTGATTCTTCCCCTGTACTCAGCGCTGGTTAGGCCACACCTCGAGTACTGTGTCCAGTTCTGGGCCCCTCAGTTCAGGAAGGATATTGAGGTCCTGGAGCAGGTCCAAAGGGGGGCAACCAGGCTGGTGAAGGGACTCGAGCACAGGCCCTATGAGGAGAGGCTGAGAGAGCTGGGGCTGTTCAGCCTGAAGAAGAGGAGGCTCAGGGGAGACCTCATTGCTGTCTACAACTACCTGAAAGGAGGCTGTAGCGAGGTGGGAACTGGACTCTTTTCACAGACGACCTTCAACAAGACAAGAGGACACAGTCTTAAGTTGTGCCAGGGGAGGTTTAGGTTAGATATTAGAAAGAATTTCTTCACGGAGAGGGTGATTAGGCTATGGAATGGACTGCCCGGTGAGGTGGTAGATTCTCCGTCCCTGGAGACATTTAAAAAAAGACTGGATGTGGCACTCATTGCCATGGTCTAGCAACTGCTGCGCTGGGTCAAGGGTTGGACTAGATGATCTCTGAGGTCCCTTCCAACCCGGCTAATTCTATGATTCTATGATTCTATGATTATATTTGGGGAACCACAAGCCAGTCAGTCTCACCCCTGTGCCCAGCAAGATCATGGAACAGATCCTCCTGAATGTTCTGCTAGGGAACATTGAAAATGTAGAGTTGACTGTTGGCTACTAGTATGGCTTCATCCAGAGAAAACTGTGCCTGACAAATTTGGTGGTTATTTGTGATGGGGTTACCGTGTCGGTGGACAGCAGGAGAGCAACTGATATCATCTACCTGGAGTTGTGCGAAGACTTTTACTGAACAACATCCTAGTCTCTAAATTGGAAAAAAATTGGATCCAATGGATGGACCACTCGGTGGATAACACAAAGAATAGAGATCGATGGATTATTGTCCTGATGGAGACCAGTGATGAGAGGTGTTTCCCAAAGGCCGAGACAGATGCTGGGACAGGTGCTATTGTAACAACTTTGTCAGAGACATGCATAGTGGAATTGAGTGCACCCTCAGCAAGTTTACTGATGACACCGAGTTGTGTTGTGTGGCCAACAAGCAGGAGGAAAGGGAGACTATCCAAGAAGAACCTTTACAGACATGATAACCAGGCCTGTGCAAACCTCATGAAGTTCAACAAGTCAGCAAGGTCATGCATCTGGGCAGGGGAATTCCAAGCACATATACAGGTTACACAAATAAAGGTTTGAGAACAGCCTTGAGGAATATGATTTGTGATTGTTGATGAGAAGCTCAAAGGGAGCCACCAATGTGGACTCACAGACCAGAAAGCCAACTGTATCCTGGGCATCATCAAATGTAATGTGGCAAGTTGGTCCCTCTGCTCTGCTCTTGTGAGACCCCCCCTTTTATACCATATCCAATTCTGGGACCACTAACATGAGAAGGACATGGAGCTAATAGAGTGAGTTTGGAGGAGGGACAGTAAGATGGTAAGAAGGCTGGAGCACCCCTTTTTATGCTGAGAAAGTAGGTGTTGTTCAGCCTGGAGAAAACTCTGGAGAGACCTTATAGGGGCTTTGAGTACCTGAAGGGGGGCTGCAGGAAAGTTTGGAAGGGACCCTTACAAAGGCATTTAACAACAGGACAAGGGGGACAGATTCAAAGTGGAAGAGGGTGGATTTAGGTTAGACATTGGGACAGGATGCCCAGAGAACTATGGAGGCCTCATCCTTGGAAAGTGTTCAAGGCCAGGTTGGATGGGGCTTTGAGTTACTTTGTCTATAGGGATGTGTCCTAGCCCATGCAGAGGGGCTGGAACTAAATGGTCCATTCCAACACAAACCATTCTATGATACTTACGTGAGTATAACAGAACTCTAATCAGATTGCCTGTCTGAAACAGTAAAAAACACAGGTAATACACCAAATGAGTTTCCACTTATTTCTGAAGCATAATATTGCAAAATCAAAATGAGATCTATCAAAAAGAGACAGAAAAATAAGAAAGGAACAATATATGTATTATACTCCACTCATGTTATATTAGAGCTGAATACTGTATAAATATAATATTCCAAGTTTAAATACCAGTTTTAAAAAAAAATTAAAGCAAATTAATAAGGCCTTTGAGGTATGATATAATTTTCATTTTACTTGCTGAGTAAATCTTGCAGTCTTATAGCTTTTATTTAATATAAAAATATAGGAGTTTGGAAGAAGTTCACCTTTAGAGCTGAGATCAAACCAAGTAACTTTTTTAGCTAAATTACCACGCTTATTATCCATATGACAATCTTTTTATCAGAATGAAAATTTTTATGACCTTTAGCATTTTGTTTACTAAACCTATAAGAAGATCATTGTAGGCTGGAAATAAAATAATTTTTTTGCAAACACTGAAACCTCAAAGGGACAGTAAACACCACCAGTATGGACACCTTTTTTAAAAAAGAAAGATGCATTATCTGATAGAATTCATTCACTGTTGTCTTAGCCCTTGCTTCTGGAGGCAGTTTTCATCCTTTTCAGTAAGACTAGTCATTTCATGCTGATGGAGAAGAAAACCCTTTCTGGATATTGCTATTTATCAGAGCTTCCTTACATTTCCATGCATAGTTGCTGCCCACTGAAGTGGTGGATTCTCCGTCCCTGGAGATATTTAAAAAGAGACTGGATGTGGCACTCAGTGCCATAGTCTAGCAACTGCAATGGTGGTTCAAGGGTTGGACTCGATGATCTCTGAGGTCCCTTCCAACCCAGCCAATTCTATGATTCTATGATATATCCCGGCAAAAGCAAAATGTTTGTGCCTCTCTGTATGCCTTATCTTTAAAAAATGTGATTCACCTTTAAAGAAAACAAATGGAACCACCTCCTAACATAGCACGGTGCCAAGAAAACCACTACATTTCATTATTGCTTAATGACTTTCTGAAAATGAAATATGAAAATAAAGCTCATCTTGTCATCCCAGTAAATGCTCCTGCCCTAATTAGTAATATATTTTCTATTTATTTTCTCCCCAAGACAGCATATAACTTTAATATCATATCATATATTTCTTGCTATAGTATGCATAACTTACACTGATGTCAAGAAGCATGTGGGGTGGTGAGGGATGCAGCTACATTTTCAGGTTTTGACTAACTAAAGTACTTTCGGACATGAACATTGCAGATGACACTTAATTGTGCAGGAGTGTTATCTGCTCAAGAGTAGGATCTACAGAGGGACCTAGACAGGCTCGATGAATGAGCTAAGGTGAACTACATGAAAGTCATCGAGGCCAAATTCAGGTCCTGGGCTTGGATTACAACAACCCCAGGCAACATTACAGACTTGGGGAAGAGTTGCTGGAGAAATGCCTGGCAGAAAAAGATTTTGGGTGCTGGCTGACAGCCAGCTGAACATGACCCAGCAGTGTACCCAGGCAGCCAAGAAGGCAGACAGCACCCTTGCTTGTATCAGCAACAGTGTGATCAGCAGGACTAGGAACATGACTGTTGCCCTGTGCTCAGAACTGGTGAGACAGTACCTCAAGAGCTACATTCAGTTTTGGGCCCTTCACTACAAAAAAGACATGGAGTTGCTGGAGAGAGTTCAGAGGAGAGCAATGAAGTTGGTGAAGAGTCTGGATCATAAGTCTTACGAGCTGAGAGAACTGGGGTTTTTTATACTGAAGAAGAGTATGCTGAGGGGAGACCTTACTGCTCTCTACAACTATGGGAAAGGATGTTGTAGTGAGGTGGGGGTCAGACTCTTCTCCCATGTAACCAGTGATAGGATAAAAGGAAATAGACACAAGTTGTTCCAGGAAAAAAAAAATTACTGAAATAGCTTTCATCCATTGAAATGGGATACCCAAGAAAGTTGTGGATTAATTGTCCCTGGAAGTGATCAAAAAATGTGTGGACTTCAGGACATGGTGTAATGGGCATGGGGCTGCATTTACTGATTTGATAATTTTAGAGATCTTTTCCAACACTAATGATTCTGTGATTCTATGAGGTTTTGAAATTAGTGGACTCCTGAAATTTTACCATATGACAAAAAAACACTTATACAATGTCACTTGCTGTTCCTGTACATATGGCTGAACTGCATTCTACATAACCCAACTTCACAAGAGACTCTGTATGGCAGCAAAGACATTCCAAATCGAGAGACAAAAGAACCGTAAAGCTACCTGTGCCACATTGCACTTGCACAATATCCCAGAATTTTTTTCTAAAGCATAAAAGTAGGCCTGATGTGAGTTCTACAGAAAGGAATTATCATGCTTTCTTTGAAAGGTCATAGTCAATGGGAAAACCTTTGAGAAAAGACACAGTCCAAAGTTCATAACTCTATATAACCTGCATATGTTTCTATTGTAATTACTCCAAAAATATAATGAAACCAGAAGGAATATACAGAATGTTGATACTCTTCTTAAAAGCAGAAACACTGTATGTGTTTTGAAGCACATTACCACCAATACATATAAAAAACCTTCAACACTTGGCTGTTGAAATAGCTTTGCTATCTTCTCTAGCTATCTACAGCAGGGATGCAGAGGCAGCATGTACTCTGCCTTGCTTGGAAATTCTCAGAGAAGCCAATCAGTTAGAATTCTCTCAATCTGGACTGCTGCTGGACACTGCAAGTGGAATCCACCAATTTAATAAAGAGAACACCCATTGCCATTACATATCTTAATAATTCCTTTCCTTTCTGTCACAATAATTTATCTCATTCTTTATGTATAAATCAGTGTTTTCACACAAACACGAAAAAACAAAAAAACAAAAAACAACCCCCCCAAAAAAAACTAATACCAATGAGAGACAGGAGGCAAAAGAAGCATTAAAGAGAAGATTTCTGTCAGTCCGAAATGCATGGCTTCTTACAGATAAGACCTCAACAAAGGAGGCTGTTAATAAAACATATTAAAAAAAAGAAACAAAAAACAACTCAAAAAAAATGTTTTGCAGGATGTTCTTCTCTTAATGTGTATCAAAATTAACTCTGAAATGTACTCAGAAGAGCAACAATTGATCTTTTCCTTATCATCCATAGGCAGGTTCTACATCTGCAATTAAACTACTTATGTCCTGTATTAAATTCATGTATGCAATTACCCAATTACCCATCAGTATGAAAATCATACGAAAACTCAGCATGAAATACAGGTAAAAGAACTCCTGCAGTGTGAAGAACAACACATGCTAAACATTTTTATTAGAATACATTTTAAAATCATAATTGATTAAAAAAAAAATACACACACCACTACCTGTATACAAAAAATTTTTTTATATCTATATTTGCAAGTGCACAGTTATAAATACGATCTTGCAAGACTAAAAATTTCATTGATATTATGCATAAAAAACGTAAAGTTTAACTTGTGAGCACTGAATGATCCCTCAAACTTTGAACACTATTGGCAGATGTTACCTAACATGACAATCAATCCTCAAATAAAAAATAGCCAAGATACACAAGCACTATGAGACTCAAAACAGGGGGAAAACCAGGCAATATATTTAAAACGTCTTGTTGTTTTACTAGTGCTGACAGTAGCAAGGAGTCTGATAAAGTCCTTCCTTCGACAAATAAGAGTGAAGTCCAGAACGAGTCTCACACTTAAAATCCCTGAAATCTGTATGCAGATTGTTCATGCCTTCACTAAGATAACTCATTTCATATTTTTATGGTTCCACAAATGCAAAGATTAGATCTTTAAAAATCCTTGAAAAGCTTTCATTTTGATCAATTCTTTTAATACTAGAGTTTCACAGGTGTAAAACAACAACTGTGTAAACTAGGAACACTGTTCATGTCAAGAGAGTTAACATGCACAAACAAACCCATTTGCTAGCACAGAAGATAATGTATTTCAGGTAAGCTATCAGCAGTACACATTTTAAGTGGCTATCAGGCTCTTCCCTTTTTTATGATCTGTTGCATCAAATATTCAAGTACATGCAAGACCTCCAAGCAGGAAGGATCTATCTCGAATTTCTCATATCACTACAAAAATGCCACATTTCAGACCTTCAAAAATCTGGGCAAGGCATTATTTTTAGTTTTATACTTCCTTTGGAAAACAGCAGACTAAGCTATGGACATCAGTGCTTTGCCGATGTTTGGATTCTGTATCTTGAACTGCAGAATTTATAGGTCATTCTGATGGAAATTCCATTTTAACATGAGCCATCAAGTCAGACTTTTAATTTTAATTTTTAAATAACTGAAAAGCTACACAAGTAGTGGTTCTAGTTTGATAATACCAGGATAAAAATTTGGTGTGGACATACTGACTGTAGATCACATGGGACTGCACCAGCAGCAGCCAGCCTGTTGATGTGGCAGTCACAATGTGGGAGGAACATTTCTTTTTTCTGGGGAAGAACATCATGCATCAAGATGGGTCACCTTCTCCCAGCTTACTGAGCAGAGCCATCTTGTCTGCTCCAAGTTTTTTTATGGCCTGTCACCAGAACCCTGAACTTGAAGCACCCTCATCTGAGTTCAACTGATAACCTTTCCAGTTGGGTTGTAATTACCATCTCAAGAGCATGAATTCCATATTTATCTATTTGTATATATATCTATATAATTTGATGTTACTATTTATTATCTCCTTAAGCCTATTGTAGAGGGTTTTTCCCAACCTGAAAGTCCCTGTCCCTTATTACCCATTATCTTCCCCTGGGAGAGTGATGGGGTATAATAGAGACTACCTGTCACCTGGTTATTGGCTATAACTGTGACAGTAGCAAAGGGTAAATTCAAATTGTAACTGCTCAGCAGTGGTAAATTTGTAACTGAGAAATGATCTCGGATGGAAAATGAGAAAGCTAAACTGCAGTAGGAGTTAAGCAGGATGGGTTCAAGAATGCTGGTGGCAGAACTACTCCCTATTGTCTTGTAGCCATCATGGAATAAGCAAACCCTCAAAGGCCACCTTTGCGCAACTAAGATAGACCCAGGGGTTGAACACAAATTGGGCTGAGGTATGCCATGCAATTGCTCACAAGCTTGCTGCATGGGCAAGGGTATGTAAGACATCTCTTTCTACTTCATCTTTGCAGACTCCTTTTAGAACCACTTGTTGCAGTAGGATTCTGCTCAGTGCACGGTTCATTATCTGCTTGTTTGCTTGGTTGGTTTGTTTTGGGTTTTTAATGATTTTTTGTTTAGTTGTTTTTTGTGGGGGTTTGTTTAGTTTTTTTGATTGTTTGATTGGGATGGTTTTTTTAAGTATTTACACACAAATGCGTCTTCAATTTTCCTGCCTTGAGGGCTACAATAAAAATTCCCCAACATACTTTAACCAGCAGAAAAAAAACACTATTTTTAAGAAAGTTTTGTTTTCTTCTGAGTCTTCCAGAAAACATGAAATCTCTGTTCAGGGTGAAAGAATAACGCAATTCTTCCTTAATTAAAAAGTTTATGCTCTAAAAGGATCATGATATTGTTTTTCAAATACTTTTAGGCAGACATTAAAAGACACCATAAAACAGTATGCTATTACCTTATAGGGTAGCACACTAAGCACCACTCATTCCCATTTGCCATCTATTTGCCTTGCCATGTTATATTTCATGAGATCACAGTTTAAAAAAACATTCACTGTTCCACAGCATTCTGTTCTGGAAAAGGATTTTCACAAATCTGATTTACAGTTTGAAACTGCAAGTGTGGTTTTAACATGTTTTTAGCAGTGTGACTTAAAAGTCAGAGGAACTCCTTCAGCACCATTTTCTCCTATGCATATCTCTCTACTAGAAAGTGGCAGGATACGAATGTAAGAATTGCAGAAACATTTAAAAATCTTTACTATTCCGGGTCTTCCATGTGTTACATTATTTTGTAAGACGTTTATCCAACTTGAATGACTGAGAAAACAAAACATCCAATTTGTGTCCCAAATGTAATTCTACATTAATCAAATACACAAAACTAATATAAATAATGAAATATATATTCAATCAGAAAATCATAACACCTCTGCTTCTACCAAACAATGTGTGACAGATTAATTTCTCATTAAGAAAAATCTGATTGTAAGTGGTTAAAGCATCCAGCAAAATAAAAGTAGCTGTGAAACCTGTAAGAGCAAACAAGTAAGTGTGAAGATCATATGCAGCACTTCCTAAGTAAGCCATTGTGATCCGCCATATTGTGGGTTTACCAATACTAGTTCACTGGTAGATTTTTGAATCATGACTTTCAATCTACAGTGTTCAGTTATACACAAATATGTACTGAAACTTGACATAATTTGATTGCACTCAATATATTTTCAGCACCTGTGATAGTGTCTAAGAAATGTATCTACTAAGACATTAGAAAATATATTAGAAACCTCAAAACAGAAGCTGCCTGCTTCAGTACTCTCCTCACACATACATTGCTAGAGATGAGAGTTATATCAGAGGATTTTTTGTGAGAATTTCTCAACCCATCCTTACCTAGCAAATTTACAGACAGTACAATGCATTACCACCTTCCCAAGTAATAAAATATTGTCAAATTTCTAAGTAGTCACTGCAGAGACTGAAGAAGAAGGAAAGCAATCTTTGCCATGGTAGATTTTTTTACCCTCCTAAAAACTTGACAAAAGATGATTGAAAAAAAGCCCACTTGCTTTCTACTGCAGTATCCTAAGGTAACATATAACTGGGAATCCATCCCTTACCCATTACTAAAAATTTGAGGCAGTCTGACTGGACACTTGCGACTCTGGGCTACAGCAAGCTAGCACACAGATGTAGACATTTTGCCCATCAATCATTTTTTCCTCAGTCTCTGTTGCTTAAATTCTTTGTTATCCTGTCCAAGCAGAATGAATTAGGATACAGTAAAGCACAGCTATGGAGCATAAGAATGATCTATGAGATAGTGACAGTTCACAAAAGTCAAAACAAGTATACAGTCCAGCCTTCACAGAGGAAAAAGAAGTCATCATGATCCAAAACACATTTAGCATAGATGAGTACATGGCAAAAAAAGTGATTTGCTATAAAAAGAAACTTACAAGTTTCCTAAAATATCTTAAAGGCTTCTTCATGAGAGTGCAGAAGTTTAACTTGCCACCATTGCCTAGGACATCTGAAAGTGTTACACTCATTTATTGCTATACACACTGTAAGTTTCCCCCCAACAAAAAGAAGGCTATTGATCAAATCCAAACAAATATTTGCTAGATGTTCCATACACCACTGAATCCCTTCTGTATTTTGTTTGACTTACTTACTGAAATCAGAATATTTTTGTAGCACTATGCTAAGGAAAACCATGTCATAGTCCTTTTCTTGTGCTAGGCTCATCACTGTCATCTACACCTTCCAAAAGTACATTAGGAAATGAGACCACAAGTCATAATGGCTCTGTTTCTCCAACTGGATAGAGTTAATCTTGATGGCTTGAAAAAAAATGTTACCATTGGCACAGAAAAACACATCAGCAGTTTTTTACTCCAGGCATATAAATTACCTAGCCACAGGAACTAGCTCCAATTCTAAAAGTCTTTTTGTCTTCATATTTATTTTTTGTCATGTGATACAAATTAATAATTATCTGTTACAAAGTCCTGTATCTGAGTCAAAAAGATGAGGCAAAATGAAAAGATCGGCACAGAGAAAGGAAATAAATATCCCAGTTATATTCAAACTATGCAGCATATTACTGTTGAATGAATATTCAGCTAATTCTTTCCAAAGCTTTTATTCAAGTTTTATTTAGGCAACACTCCTATTGATTTCCCTAGGAGCTTTTCTTGAATAAGGATATTGAGACACAGTGCAGTTTTCCATCGATTTTAAAAAAAAAGTTACTAAGACTGCACTTCTTAAAAAAAAAAAAAAAAAAAAAAAAAGACTGGTGTCACCCTGATTACAAAACTATTGGAAACAAGACTACTGCATAATAGACACGTATTCTGTCATTGACTGTGAAAAGGAGTTACAGTGAGAGTCAGTGTGCTGTGCTGAAGCCCAAGTGTGCTTCCTGTACTGTGTAACAGCCAGTCTGCAACCTTGATTAGATGCTGGATAGTAGAAAGTGTAAAGTACTCATACTTTTATCTGTTTTATGACTGTGTTATGAGAAGAAATGCTTTAGTATTCTGCTGATTTTTCACTATATCCTCTCTTGATATGCAGAACAACCCCAAAACATGTTTTGACAAGACTGGTGTTAAAATGGAGCTTTAGTCATGTTTCCTCAAGGAGGTGAAAAGATCAGGCTTTCTCAGGTGGGTAGAACAGACAATTCCATCTTATTTAGGTCAATAAGATCTCAGTTTAGCAGAACATTGTATATGACCAAAATGCCTGTGTATATCATTGCTTTGTAAGTGAAAAGTGCTTTCACTGGTAGGACATGTCCAGCTCCTCACTTGGTTCCTGTATTTTGTCTAGCACTATCAATAGTAGCAGCTCAACCCTCGGAAAATAAAAGAGAACCCACTTAACGAAGCACAAACACAGAATCTGAGAGTGCCAGCACCAAACACCAATGCATTGGATATAGCCAGCAGTTGCTGTACAAGGCAGCCAGTATGGCTTTTATATTTTTTCCTAACACTGATTTAGAGAAGGATCTTTTGATGGAACTTGAACACATTAAAGTTTTGATGTCTACAAAGCCTACAGATGACTGAGATATGTAGCCTCACATAATCAGTGATCAGACAAACAGCACTTCTACATAGCAAGTTTCCTTATACTAGACAATTAACTTCTCATGTCATTTTTCCTTCCACGTCCTGCATAAATTCTTCCTATAAGAAACATTTTTTTTCTCTCATATGACTAGAAAGGGATTTAGGTTAATCAGAAGCAAACTTTCAGATTTCAGAATTTTAGACAAATAAATACCAATTTTCCTGTTTCTGCAGAAGACTTTACAGTTCATTATGTATTTCAAAAGTAAGATATATTGGCTAATAACTGAACCAGTCAAAGTTCAGAAAAAAATCTCCCTTCTGCAGTCATTTATGGTTATTTCTACTTCATTATGTTTTTCAGCTTCAAATCAGTGTTATCTCATTAATACTGCATAGCAATAAACATCACATGACCTCTATCATAATTCAGATCATGAAGAAAAAAAATTTTCTCCTTTTCTCAACACTTCCAGGTAACTACAGAATATCCATGTTGGGCATATCTAGTCTAACATAACTGAGGACACAGCAAAATGCTGCAAGTGAATTAACCAAAATGATTCAGACTCCCTGTATGCAGCCCAGCCTGCCTACAACATTGCTTTTATAGTGTATGTTAACCTCTGAAGGTCTTTCTCAGTCTGTCTTGTTCAAAATTTCTGCTGTAGACCTTCTCTAGTAATAACTTATTCCATGTGCTCTCCTAGCGACGTTGATTATTAACTTGGAAGTAAAATGAGTAATAATATTTTTCATACCGTGTTAAACCACATACTTTCTGAAATGTCATTTTTTGCAGGTTTAGAATTTTCTTTAAAGGTATAATTTCACAAGGACTTAAGTGGGACAACCAGATACAACTGGGGACTTTTGGTGAAATTTTTTAAAAAGAATTTATAAAAAATATTTAAAGAATCATGGTTTTAAGAGCAATTAGGTTTAGAAACCTAAACAACATTCTATTTAGATTTAAAGTGGACAGACAAAAAAACCAAAACCAACCAACCAAAAAAAAAAACCAAAAAAACCAAAAAAACAAAACCACCTGTAAAAGACCAAGATCTTCAGCTGAATAAAGAGTAAGTAAGTAATAAGAATAAATTCAAATATTCCAACATGCTGTTTCTAATTTATTTTTCCCTCCATATCACATATGTAAATATGTTAATTGCTGAAATATTGCTATAGAAACTAATGGGCACTCTAACAGCAAGAAACAAGCAATACCTTACTCCTGAGCACAACCAAATGATGAGATCCACTTAATAAAAATAATAATTAGACCTGCTGCTGGATAGGTATCCTAACCATATTTTTTTTACATCCTTTGGGATTTAAAGCATTAGAATTAGGTTTTTTCACTAGTCTATTGGGTGAGTATGGTATTAAATAATAATTCTGCAGTTAGTAATTTTAATCTGCTTAAAATGTTATAAGTTTCCAGGATTTCAATCACATTTCAAATTAGTGCACTAAAAATACTTATTAAGTAGAATATAAATGGTAGAATTTTTATCATGTAGTCCACACTACATTTTACTTACTAGAAATAGCATAGCTATTCCTAATAAACACTGAAAAATATTTTCTGAAAAGCAAAATAACAGGACTAAGATTCTTTCTCATTTTACAAATTAACCTCAATACTGTCATAGGCTTTAGCTGATTCAAAGAGACCTATAGAGTACTCCCTTGACAAACAGCAGCCTGTACTGCTATGCTTGCAGATGCATAAACCACAAACTAAGAGCATATAGGTAAGTCTGACTACATTCACAAGCATAAACCACAGTAGAGTACAGATTTCTGTTAACTGCAATTGGTTGACTCTAGACTTAAAGCCATGTCACCTTTTACCAAAAAATAAAGCAAACCCATTTTCATATACTAAATAGGTTTGATACACAACATACTCTATCTCCTATACAATTATGACATTTTCAAGCTTAGAGACAGATTTTGTCATGACATTTTTCATGACATGCTAATACACTTTGAAACACATATATTTCTTTCTCAGTTTTAATATAGAAGTCATGCACAGACCAACGGCCAAAATTGCAAGTAACAAAAATATTTTATATTCCAGAATTACCAAATAAATCACAACATCTAACTGTAGTCATATTTAACAGTGCAAAATCACAAGCAAATTTACAGAAACTGCTGAACTCATTGTTATCACTGTTTCAGTTTTCCTTCTCTCTGAAGGAGAAGCTGAGAGGGAATGGTAATTTTCAACTTTTTAAATTCATAAATCTTTTAAACAATGTTTACAGACAGAAATATCTAAGTTTAGCACTTGATATTTCCTGATCATTCTTAACAAGTCTGTTGTGCTCTACAAGGGAGATGCCTTTGAATTAGTGGTGGACCCCAGAGCCCTCACCTCTGTTATCACCTTGTTAGTTGGGAGGAACTAACAAGGAATAAGTGTATAAAAAATGTACTGAGATGCAGATCTAACATTTTCAAAAAACAGAAGCCTAATCCTATGGATACTCCACAGTAAGCTCTCAAACTTGAAAGTAGCACAAAAGCATAGGGTCATTTTGCGCAAGAAGCAAATACATATTTAAGCAATGTAATGTTCCTCAAGCATTCAAATGCTCTTTGATTTATTTATTGAGGATAGGGCCAGTAGTGATGGGAAGGGATGGGGAGAAATTTGACCCATTTTTCCTACCTAAGCTTGTTAGAAGCTGTGAAATAATGAATGCTGAGGTTCATACATAAGAAGATTCAATTGCATAATACTCACAAATGTATCATAGAAAAATATTAATTACGACAAACTTGTTTTCTGCTGCAGTGTAGAAACAGTTTCACAGAAGAAATACTGAACTTGATCACTGTACCTTGTACACAATGACGAAAGTACACAGGATTTTGTGAGACAGGTGCCTGGATACACCTTAGTTAAAGGTTATCTTCCTTGTACAAGTAGGTGTACACTTACATCCACTTACTATTTAAGAAAGAATACTGAGCTGTAAAGAACTTAGTGATTACTCTGGAAGTCTTGACTGCTTCTTAACTGCTACTTAACTGAACCATAGTAGATCCTAACATATAATGCGAATTTTACTACCAGCATTGACAACATGGTTTACATACAATCCGCTGCATTTTCTTTTCATGACTGACTCTATTCCACTTCAAAAATGTTGTTACTTGTCTGTGACTGTTCATCAGTCATAACCAAATCTGTTCCATCCATTCTGACTAAGCCCAGGGACAAATATGTTCATGGAAATTTGAAAGAACAGATCAATGGGATGCAAATTGGTGATTAGACTCAGTGTAATCAACCCAAGGCCTTTCTGTGAGTTCCTGACCTTGAAAGTCTGAAATAAATTTTGACAGATTTTTCCATTGGTATTGGTTTGGATTTGATCTTTTTACAAGCTTTTGATGTTACTGTACTGAAAACATGAAAAACATACTAGAGATGTCTGTTATGTTTTATTCATGTCAATAATTGCCCAGAGACAGCTTGATCTCTGATGGGGTCTCCATGGCTATCTAAGAGTAGAGATGGATGAAAATTATAAGAAGATAAATATTAATGAGACTAAAAGAAAATTAAAGAAATTTCTACTTTTTTCTCTACTACAGTTCATATTGACCACAAACTAGCAATAAAATAAGTTTTAATTTAATAATTTTGTAATAAGCAGCTTTTTTTTTACTTTTTTCTATTGTTCTATCTTTTTCTAGTTCTATAAAGTTGCCAGTCTACAGAACTGTTTGGTACCAAAGCTTAAAATGACAATGAAATTATTTTCTAAATTAAGATACAGTATTTTCTTTGTTGCAAGAAATCTTTTCCCTGGGGATATTACTTGTACAATGACTTGCATCTGATAATATAATCAAGGTATGTCATCAGTCCATCCTCTATTTAAGAACTTCAGCATCATTAACAGACATTGTCAGGCAGGATAATGATGTAGGACTACAGTTGCATTATCAAGAGTATATGATATTTAACAACAATAATATTTTCTGTGTTTATGGAAACAGTGAACATAACAGTACAAATAGAAAAATCTGAACTGATAAAAGGTTCTGTATAACTTGAGCATTTTAACAAAAAGAAGTAGGTAGGAAGCGGCAAGAAATTACATAGAAAGTTCTTAATTTGCTCTTTTCATTTCTGTTCACTGTCAAAACCAACCTTAGTAATTTCTAGCCACAGTTCATGTATAATTGATGTATATTGTGGGTTTGACAATGTTTTATGCAACACTTCAGTTTTATAGTTGTGGGTTTTTTTGTTTTGTTTTGTTTTAAATACTGCACCTATTAGAGTACCAGTTTCTGGCAGCTTCTCAAGGGCTGATACAGCACTTTACTGATTTACAGCTGTAGAGGCAGTTCTCTATAAAATAAAAATGTTTCCAATGTTTCCTAGCTCCAGTAAAAACCAGCAAAAACTCAGCCTACAGGAGTACTTGCTTTAATCCTTCATTTAAAACACACACTTTACCTTACACAATTAGATTCTAACAGCTGCATGATTCAAACTTGTCTCAGCTGCTTTGGATGTGCAGTTCTTTAGGAGGGAAAAAACACAGGAAATCACTACTAAAGACCTTTTAAAATATTTGAGTTTCAATCAGCAATTGTTGGAAGTGTCAGCATTATTTGCCAGGGGGGAAAAAAAGCAACTACCAAAGAAGCTAAAGAAACTACAAACAAACAAACAAAAAAACCTAAAAAACAAGCCCCAGAAATAAAATTTCATGGTCTAGATGATAGGTTCTGTCACCTTCACATAACCTAAGAACTGAAAAATAATTTTATTCAAAAAAGGAATATGTCAATTAATTTAAAACAGTAATAATTCTTAACACAATAATTTTTGATGTGAGAAATTTTCTGTATACAGCTGACTTAATAAAATTCGCACGGACACTTAAAGGAGAATTGTATAAAGATCTTTACTTTGGTCTTTTCCTTATTAAGAAAAGGTGATCTGAAGGACTAAGAAAAATGTAGGTATGTAGTTTTTGATCTTAAAGAAAGAATCAGAAAAATAAAAGAAGAAGAATAGATGCATTTCAATGAAGAACTAATAAAAATCCTATTTTCTTTGACTGAAAACTGAACTTCTGTTGTTATTGTGAATGTATTTGAATACATTAATGTAAACAGAAGAGCCACCTAATGAAAAGGATTCCAACTCCTGGTGAACATCTCAAGGAGTAAAGTAAGTTCAACTGAGTAGATTATGGCTGCTAGATATATCTACTGTAATCAGTAGATAATAATCAGTAAATATTAAAACTTTTTTCTCCATAGGTCATTTTATGAAATCTAACCTTCTAATCAAATTAATACCTTGATGAAAACTGTCACTTCTAAAAGAAACTAACTCTCCCACAGAAATGCTCACTTTCAAAATAATGCATGTAAATAAAGGGATTTAAAGTTTTTTTCCAGGTTAAATATTGAAAAGGAGTAAGATCCATAAAATCAACCAGTTCCCTTCATCTATTAGCACTTGCAGCTTCCTAATTTAAATAATTTCATTCACTCTTCCTATAATCAGTTTCCTTACACGTAGCACAGGGAAAGTTCTTACTTTTTCAACTCAGATGAGTGTTTTGGCATAGGACTTACAACTTATTAATAAATAAAACCACTATAAATACACATTGTGTGAAAACTCTGTTGATTCAAGTCACTCATTTGATACTATAATTGAGCTTGGCTTAGTAACTATTTGAGAAAGCCAGTAGCAAATGCATTTCATGCCTGATTTGTTTCCTCCTTCGTAATTCTGTATTGGAAAGAAGCTTGAGCCTTTTCCTCAAACCTTGCTTCTTCAACTCTAAGACTGACCTCTAGTGCTTTACTGTTTTTCTCTGTGATACAAGTTTTTTGCAGTGATTTTAGTATGCCTTCCTGTAAGCAACTTATTTAGTTTTGTGCACAGTGCCAAATGCTATTAATGAGCAATTCATTTATCGTGGTCTTGTGAAAATGGATGTATTCATAAACTGTACAATGCAGGATGATGAAGAGAATTAAAGCTGTGGCTGGATTGCAGCACGGTGTTTAACAAGAGGAACTTAGTGTTCATGTTTAGGGCTACACTATGCACTTGAGTATCAAATGAGATATCATTACTGAATGACAACATAAGATCATTTTGGAGCCGCAAAGTGAACGTCAGTCTCATGAAATCATGTTTAGCTTGCAAGCCATCCATATGCAAAACCCTAGGCTACAGAAATACAGAGCACTTAAAACTTCGCTGCCATTGCTCAGATGTTTGCAGGGAGTTGTCCCCTGCCACTGGCCTGTAAGGTTATTCCTGAACATTCCTCCTTTCTTTGTCACGCACTTTCTACCCAGAGAGGTATTTCTCTTGCCCTTCCCATTCTTGTGGTGCACGACCAGTGCCTTAACAGGAAGGGGAGGAAATATGCTCATCTCAGGTTATGAACATCTAGTATTTAGGCTACTGTTCAGTGATATGTAGACAAGATGAAATCTTTCAGCTTGCTCAGACTGAATCAAATGAAACAAGAATATCTTAGAACTACTACTGGATGACAAAATCCTTGAAAATCAGTTTCTGCATAAGTTGTTTTTTCTTTTCAATTTAGAGATAATCTAATTATACACGGAAAAACAGGGATTTTCAGATATGTATCACATTTGCCTCCTAGAGGGCAGATTTTCTTTAAAACTGTAATCACAATCTTTTTTTTTCCTTTACCATCCTACGGACTAACTATAAATTACTCATTTTTTAAAAAACTTTTTGCTCAAGCTGGTATTACTCTTTAGGTATGCATGAACAGTAACCCCTAAGCAATCAATGCAGAATCTTGCTATCCACATTTACCTTGTTGTATTTGTAACGCTCCTGAACTGCACAGTAACATCCATCTGTTATTTTAGTGCCAGCTTAATACAGAAGGTTCAGATACCAGCATTCAGAATAATAAATTGCTAAAAAACTAGCCTATACAGTACACACTAGAAATTTGCTAGTTATTTACAAAGCACAATTACACGGAAAATGCTGCACTTAAGAACTGAAAAGAAAAATGAAAATGGAGATGAACATGTATCCCTTAATAAAATCCTGCTTTCAGATACTCTTGGACTTCATGCTTTATAAGGAATATCCTGTCCAGAGATTCATGACAAAAATCTATAGAAGGATTTTTCATTTTCAGCTCAGCAACTTGCTGTCATTGTTTCAAAGCAGTAAACATTGGTCTCAGAAATAATATTTATTGTAAATTCAAATAAAATATCCCAGAAGTTTTCAAAACACTTAGGATATATTTTAAAATTATATGCAATACTTACATTTATTCTCTGCTATTGCCTTGTGCCAGTTATGAGCAGCTAGAAGAAATAGCAGCTTCAGGAAGATTTCAGTGACAGAATCCATGTTCACATTCACTGAGGCACCCGAAAGAAGCAGAGTATCAGGAAACAGCTGCTCTGTACTTCAGTCCTGCTCCTGCTTCCTCTCCCTCACCGCCTCTCTCTGCCTCTTCTCGCAGTGCTTCCCAGGAACCAGATAGATAACTCAGTCAAATGCACTCCTCATCCGCTCACAGATGCACACACACCTCCAAATCTGCTTTTCCCTCTCACAGCAATCCCCGAAGCGCAGCAGCGAGAATCTCTTCTCCAGTTTCACCGAATCACTGAGGGCTGAGCTGCCAGGCTCCCCGGCACCGCTCTCTGACGGTCGCCCCCAGCTCGCCGCGCGTCCTGGACACCCCTTGTGGTGACGGATAGAAAATGTGGGCGCTGGTGAAAGCCAGACAATAAGACAGAGCAGCCAGCACACTAGCACTGAGTGAGACACAGAAGCCTAAGTGTTTGCCGTGGCCAGCTTTGTCATTATCTGCCATCAGCTGTGTAGGCTGCCGCTCCTTGGGGGTTTTCTGTTTGTTTGTGGGTTTTTGGTTTTGCTTGTATGTTTTTGTTGTTGTTTTTGTTTGGGTTTTGTGCTTTTTTCTTTTTTTGTTTTATTCCTTGGTTGCTTTTTTTTTTTTTTTTTTTTTTTTTTTTGGTTTGGTTTGGTTTGGTTTGGTTTGGTTTGTTTGTTTGTTTGTTTTTCAGCGCGGTAATTCCGTATACTTTCAGCTGCAAAAGCATCTGCAAAGTTCTGCACTTTAGAGGTAACATATTTTGCCTGTAGTAGGGAACCTAAGCTTATAAGTAAAAAGAGTGGTCTACCTTTACTTCTGGAGTGATTTAAGGATGGTGTGATTTAAGGATGGAGTGATTTGCTGCCTCTCAGAAAAATGTTCCATGAATGAGCAGGGTTTATTGCTATTAATATTGACAGTAAAGGATTGTATTCTCACCCCCTAAAATTAAATTTAGAATACAAACATATATTTATGTCAGGATTTGCCAAAAAACTCTATCCCTCAAATATCCACATACACCACATTTTGCTCTCTGCACTTTTGCAACAAGGAAACTATCTTTATGCTGTAGAATCATAGAATATGCCAACTTGGATATATATGACTGTCCCTATGTCTGTACTTTCCAGAATACACTGGAAAGTAACTTCATTTGAGAAAGACTTTCTGAGAAATTTTATATCATTATATTTAAACTAAGCCTAAATACAGGCTATGGAATTGAAAATTACCATGTGCCTGCCTGAAAGGAGGTTGTAGCAGAGTGTTGGTCTCTCCTCCCAAGTAGCAAGGGGCAAAACAAGAGGAAACAATCTCAAATTGCTAAGTGATATTAGAAAAAATTGTTCATCTATCATTGGGACATGCTGCCCAGGAAAGCAGTTGAGTCACCATCCCTGGTGGCATTAAAAAGATGTATAGACAAGGGATTTTGGGATGTGGTCTAGCAGTGGACTTGACGGTGTTAGGTTAATGGTTGGAGTCTATTATCTTGAAGGTCTTTTCCAACCTAAATTGCTCTGTGATTCTATGTAGAACTCTTTAGTCTAAGGAACAACTGTGAGACAGAGATAAATTATGAATTAAGCCCCAGAAGTTTCTGAACTTTAGCTGTGTATTTAAATCAACTTCTTCAGCCCTTGACAGATGCTCTGATTCCATTAGAGGAGTAAGCTGTGTTTTGATTTCCTACTACATCAATCAAACTAATATAAGTTTTTCAGAAATATATTAAAGATTGGCCAAGACACCAAAAATAAAGACACTAAACAAAGAAAAAAACCTTAAAGTGCTTAATACACCTTTTTCTTACATTCTTTTAAAAAATAGCAGGTCACCACAAATGAAATCTGTTGTGTTTTTTCTGTTTTCCATATCAACGTTTATTTGTATAAAAAAGGAATGGAGATACTGTTTACAGTAAAGTTTACATGGGTAATAACCTGCATACATAGTTAGCAGGTTCTCATAACAGAACCAGAATGGCTCTCATATATTCCCTAAAATTCTCAACTCTATTTAAAGTAAATATAAGAAAAGTTTTTCAAAAACTGTACTTTTTCATCATATAGTTTTTTGAGTTAATACTGACCTTTTGACTGAATTAATATGAGCATAAAAATGTTCCTTATGCTGTATGTCATCTCTAAAAATTATCCCTTGAGATGGTTCTGGACTCTGCAGCTAGACAAAATTTCATGTTTAACAATAAGACAAATATGACATAAAATCTTGGCAAAGACTTTTGCAGAGTGGTGCTCTTTAGGATTAGCTCTAAGTACCCCAGGGCTTTGAATTACAAAGCACAATTATTATGGTAATGTAATGCAAATTCAGTAAAAAGACCAGTGCCACTGTGGGTAAATATTTGTCTTATAAAATATCTTACAGTCACCAAATAAAAAAGAGGAATATGGTTGAATTCAGGTAAGTATATGGAAAGATATAACGTACTTTCATAACTATGGAAAAGTCATAACAAATATGCTGAAATGTCTACACACGTTTGTGTGGACAAATAGAACTACACAAATATATACGGCATGTTATCTGATAATCTGATAATTATCTGATAATGTTTTGGTGAAATTTTTATCCCAGGCTGAATCTATAGTATCTAGAAAGTACAGCAGCTTGGTGCACCCAGAATATTGAAACTTCCTGTCTGATTTTAGATCAGAATGTATCTCTCTCCTGCATTCATGATATATTTCTGCTCACACAATCTTATCTCTCTTTTCCAGAATCTCATTTCCCATTTATCTTCCATACAATTTCCAGGTTTGTCATTAACTTCTGACCACCTCCTTGTGGAGCTTGTAGGCAAGTCTCTCCTGTTCCTGTTTGACTGCATAGCTTTTTTTCAAGCATCATTTCTTACCAATTTTTTTTTTTTTTTACCTCATTCCTTCAGTGTTTTGTTTTCTTTCTCATATTTTGTTTTTGGAATTTCTCAGGCATGCCAAATATCTTGCTCATTTTATCTCTCTTAGAAATATAACGTATTGTCCATTTGGTTTGATAGGGGCTCTCTCTTAGTGGAAAAGTATATATGTCTTGTTTAGAAAGACTGCAAGTACTCCTGAACAATGACTATGTCTCATTATAGATTCATGCATCTGCAAAATTTGGTTGTGCAAAACATCTATAATTTGATTTGCATATTGCCAGCCTTCATTTGCAAATGAAGGACTTCGTAATGAAATCCCTTTCCTCAGAAGACTCAAACTAATAGATGAATAAGTCCTCTTCAAAATTATTCTCACTGACTTTTTGTCTTTAGAGCAAGCGCTTTTAAATTCATGCTAACCATACTCCTGGTGCTACTACTGTGACCTGCTTATTAATTGTAAAACCATTTTAAAAGATGACATAGGCCAATTATAAACTAAAAGCCAGGGAATACAGTTTCCTCTGCCTCTGGCAGAGTCTGCTTAATTTTTGGTGTATTACAGTTACTAACTACACATTATTTAATGACAACTTGTGTAATAAATGAATATCTGCTTGTGAAACACAAGAATAGAACTAAGCAAATTGAAGTAAGCAAAACAGAAGCAAGGGAACACTCATACTTGGGGGCTGAACAGAACTGCTTTAGTCCTTCCCAGTAAATTCTTTGCTCCCCATGAAGTCTTCAGAAACCATCAAACTGGATATTAGCTATTTACTTATTACCCTCTGCATCTCACACCTCAGTACTCAAGATCTGTCAAACCAACATTTTGTATATTGAGCAAGGTGTGACACTTTATTCTTATTTCAGGAGACTAGGGAAAAAAAAAAGAAAAAAAAAAAAAAAAAAGGAAAAGAAAAGATACAATTTTTAAACGTTTCTGGTTTTTTATCATATTTATTTGTTTTCTTGAAGCCCGTCTGCCTCATGGCCCTCCTTCCAGTGCCACCTGCTGCAGTTTTGTTAGTATTACAAGTACTTTTTTACACGATCTATTCATATAATGCAGCTTGAGAATTTATAGTTTTAATGCAAACTTTAAGATCGTGTGAGATCTGCTTCCTAACACTTTTAGCATCCTTCCAGAAAAACACTGCTGTAATTTTCTGCAGTGGCTGCAGAAAGCAGAAATGCACAAAGACAAATCGAAACTAAAAATAAATGAACAGAGATAAATTATACAGGGTACACTAATTATGGCAATATTTTTAGCCATTTTTAAGACAAAATAAGATTCATATCCACCTACTACCACTATGCATAGTTTTTTCTCATAGATCTCTATAATAAGGATTGCATGCAGAAAAAAATATTTGAGCATTTGTCAGAAATAAAGGCAGCAGAATATGAGTTTGGTTTTTGGGTTTTTTTTTCCCCAGTAGGGGCAGAACAGTACAGTTTATGTTCCGATTGTAAAGCTGTAAATTTCCATTAGTCTGTATTAGCCAAAAAGGGGAAAAAAGTATTAAAAAAACGATAAGTAAAATGAGGCAGCACCTACCTGTGTATGCCACATTTTACAATATACAATTTACTTCTTTCTCACGTAAGACACAGAACAGAGACAACACAGTTCCATGCATTTGCAAGAGAAGAATTCCCTCCCTTAACACTGTCTAAATGAGGGTTTGAAAGATGCAACAAGATCTGTGGGCACATCTTGTTGCACAATCTGAGATTGTTTCTCTCTGGCTGCTTTCTGATAATTCAGATTTTTCACCTGAAAGGATGCAGTAAAATCCTGGTGGTATCTTTCTTTAGGTTTTGTGAAAGTACTTCCCTTTAGTCTCTGTGAATCTTCTCAGTTCACAGTAAGTCTTATATTCCTTTCACAGTAAATACTATGTATCATGGCTCCCAATGTATAAATAAATGAAACCCAGGAATAATAAAGTGAAGCAAGAAAACAATCTTGCAGGAATTGATACTAAGCTACCTTCGTGGCTTTGCTCTCAAGTGGAGTATGTCTTGAAGGACAGAATAATTAAAGACATGGAAATTGAAAAGGTACAGTGATGTCATAAAACATAACATGGATGTACCAGAGGCATATCCTACTACACTACATTAATATCTCTGATATTGAATTCCTTCCTAAAGGAAAAAATACAGATTCATGGTATGCATACAACTATGAAGTAGTTATGATATTTTTTTTATTATATAACCCAGATGGAGTAAGGAAAGAATATGTGCAATGAATAAGTGGGAAAGATGGTGATGGAAGGGGAAAAGTGATAAAGATATTCTTACTTTATAAATCTTTAATGTATTCAGTTGTGGCTACAGTCCAAATATAAGGAGCAGGCTTTTGGGGCTGGTGCTTTGGGAGATGTTTAGGAAAGGCTTCCAGTATCATAAACAAGTATAGGACAATCTACTTGAAGAATAAAAGTTTAAATATTTGCAGCCATAAAATATGCAGAATGTGCAATACCTAAGGCTGACAACACCAACTATAAGTAAGATATTTAGTTGGAAACATGAGAAGATACAGATCCTAGCTGAATCAGCCAACTGTGAGCTGAACACCAGCATCTAGTATGAGCAAGCCCACAAGAAAAATCAATTTTAAGACTCATCAGGGTGGTATTTGTAGTGGGAATGCAGTATAATAATATATCTCATTAGGAAGGAAGGAAGGTTTCTGAGCTGGGAATGGAGAGAGAGCCAAAAGGCCTGAGAAGAAATGAACATAGGATCCAGAAGTTCTCCCTCCCTCTTTTTGTACTGTTGTGCTAAGGTTTAGAAAAGGGAAGGAATGGTAAAGATCAGGAAACCCACGGTTCATGCCCTGTATTGTGATTTTAGACACTGGAAGTTCTGTAAAACTTTTCAAATAATGGAATAACTACTTCTCCTTTTTCCAAAGGAGACAAATCTTGGAGAAAGACCTGGACTGTGACTCCCATTCCATGTAGGTCTAGAATCAATCTGTGAAAGCTTCAGTAAGAATACTATATTAAGATTATTCCCTTCAAAGAGACTAACTTTGGTCATCATTCGTTGAGTGTTTGGGTTGGTGTCATTCTCATTCATTACTAGCTTTCCCTGGGCAACAGACAGGGAGCCTAGATGCCTGGCTGAAATGAGATTTCAGACACTGGAAAGCCAAATGAGAGGCTACTTGTTCTCATCATGCCCAAGGATATAGCTACACAAACCAATGCAAACAAGACTACAAAGCATCCAGCTTGGAGCTATCTTGTGTCTGTCTGCTACAATACGAAATGTAGCTCACATCTCCCTGTACCTGTTAAGAAAAAATTGCCTGTTTTTCTTTGAATAGCAAGCCTAGATTTAATTGCCAAGACAGCAGTGATCAAACTATGATTCCATAATGAGCCTGGCTTGTATTTTACTATGGAAGAGACAACCTTCCTTGAAGTAGAAGTTTTGGGAAGATAAACATGAATAAGTTGTTTATATAAAATCTGTTTAGACCACATGAAAAAAATTGCAGCACTGTTAGACTTTAGTTATATGTAATTGTTTTATGTTTAAAATCTGTCAATTCAGTGGAAAGCAATCAAGGGCTCACTTTATATACAACACAATATGAAACATATCAAGCATGATTTCGTCAATGTTAGGAGAAAAAGCCACGTGATACGGCTTCTCTGTCTTAACGTGTGAAACTGCTCATTTGGCAATAGAACTTCTGACTGCGTTAGGATACAAATCTGGTGCTTTGTTGAACCAATGTGTAAAAGAGAGATAATATGAAAGAAGAAAGTCAGTAAACAGACTTGAGAAAGTTTAACAAAGTCAAAAATATGGGACTTAGTTTTTTCCAAAATGAGAATATCTCTAAACTGAATGGACAGGGTCTCACCCATGTTTCAGCGTGGGGTCGCTCTCATGGGAGAGCCCTTCACGAACTTCATCAGCACAAGTCCCTCTCACTAGGTGCAGTCCCTCAGGTACAGACTACTCCAGTGTGGGCTCCCAACAGAGTCACAACCTGCTTTGGGAAAACAGTCACCTCCTCTGGCACAGGGTCCTCTACAGCTTCAGATCCACATCTCACCAAGATCCTGCACAGGCTGACACTTCATGTTTGTTCACCTGTGACACCTCAAAGCTTAAAAATCCACATTTACCACACTGTAGTCCTTCCAGGATTGCTCCACCATGTTTCTCCGTGGGCTGCAGGGAGATAGACTGCTCACTCCCATGGGCTGCTGGAAAACCTCTGCTTAGACACCTTTCCCCCTTCTTCACTGACCTTGGTATCTTTTCTCTGACATTTTTCTCTCATGTTCTCATCTCTCCTGACCATCATATCTCTTTTTTTATATATTTTTTTTCCTAATTTTGTTTCCCTTTTCTTGAATACATTACCGACAGAGGTGCACTCATCTTCCCATATTTGCTCTTCTTTGGGCAGGCGTGGGGCCTGGATTGGAACTGGGGGAGCTTCCAGCAGCTTCTCACAGGAGCCACCCCTGTGGTCTCTCCAGCTTCCAAAACACCATTGTTTTTGTCTGTGCTAACCCAAGACAATATTATTCTGCAAACATCATAAAAGAGAAACTCACTTTACTCTTTTTGTTCTTAGTACTTTCTGTCCTTTTTTTACATCCTGATGTGGATTATATGAAAATCCATCCTGAACATGTAGATTTGTTTATGTATGATTTAGTAATATAAACATCACATGATACTATGAGCAATTCTTCATATATCAGTGCTTAACTGGTAAATGTGATCATGACCTCTCCAAGAGTAGAGTTTCTTTGTAGCTGTGCTGCAGGTAAGTAGTCTTCCTTTATTTCACTGGGAAATGGAGGCAATGAGAGGGAGAGAAATTTGGGATACAAGCAGTGGCAGAAAGATTATTCACGAGTATTTCTGCCTATCCATATCAGGAAGCAATCCAGCTCTTGCAAAGGCTGTTTCATTATGAATGGAAATTCCAAAATTGTCTTGTGTGATTCTCTTTTATATAAAACCAAAAAGATTAAATTATTCTTGTGCTTTTTTATTATTACAGACATGATTGGACAGATTTACTCACTTATTAGGTTACCTTTTTTTGCTAAATACTGCATCAAGAATCCAAGCTCTTGTCTAAAAATAAGAGATTTGTAGGAATTATATATTTCTATGTTTGATCTCAAGGGGAATCTCATGAGATAGAGCATCTCAAAGTCCTCCTATGATAAACAAAATGCTAGTAAATCAGAGGTGCCTAGTGACTTTTCCCAACCATTAATCTACCCTTTTTCCGCTTACTTCCAGAAAGAATTTTGCCACAAGATTCATAAACCAACAAAAAGGTCTTTGCCAAGACCTTTAATATACAGTATCACAGTGTCGCTCTATTTTCTCTAGTGCTTGATACGTATCCTCTGCATGCTATCTTTCTCCTCATCCCAAAGCAAATACTTTCTTTATATGCAAATAGCCCATGCTATGCTTACATTGTAGTTTGTTTAGAACAGCCTTTAATTCTGAGTCCAAAAATTGTTTTTCTTTGAATCAAGAGCTAATATATAGCCAGCAAGGCTGCAGCAGAGCATCCACTAAGCCTTCCACATCACTAAGGGGAGGGATGTCTCAAAGGAGCATCATAGAGATTAGGCATTTGTACCTTTGCACTAGGAATCAAGATTCCCTTCAGATCTTCACGCTTGATGCAATTTCAGGGAAGATTGCATTCTTTAGGCCTTCCATTCTGTCATTTATCCCTCCTGAAACAGTAGATAATGCTCTGGGTTTTCCACAAATCGAGGTTTAATATTGATCTCGCTCAGTGTTTTTCCTATAGAAGAGAATGATTTGTCTGTAATATAACCTTGGTTGATCTGTGTATGCACCTGCTGATAGCAGCAATACTGTTAGTGAAGTTAAAAAATAAGCAGGGTTTGGAAACATGCAGATTTTCTGGAGATCTAAAAAAATATAAGCAAATGACAAACTGTCTGGCAACTGTAGACATTAATTTTGTTATTCTGAAAAGGACCGTAATGGAATACTACTACTAATAGCCAAAAACATCAAACTTTTAATCTTCTTTATCACACAGTAGAGACAATTTTACATAAATTCCTCAAATTTAAAAATTAAAACACAAAACAAACATATAAAAAAACACAAACAAAAAAACTCTACAAAACCAACCAACCAAAAAAACCTAAACAAAAAAATTGCAAAACCCAAAAACACACAAAAAACAAACCAACCAAACCAAAAAACCCACCAACAATAAAACAAAACAAACAAATAAAAAACCCAAAACCAACCAACCAAACAAAAAAACACAGAAAAAGAGGAAAGCAATTTTAAGTTTACTCTTACCTTCACACTACTGAAGAGGTAATACCTATTGTTGCCTTCTCCAGAAACACTCCAGTTTAAATTAAAGCAAACTGATAGACTATGCTCTCTTTAATCCTCAGTTCATTTTCTATTGTGAGAACCCACATGGCATTGGTAGCACAATGAAAGCCATCTATACTGGTGATAAGCACCTGGAAAAATATCTGTCTTCTCTTGTAACTCCCTTATAAACTATAAACACAAAGCCAGTGTCATACAAGTTTCTATTTGTCCAATATTTGATAAACAGAGTTTACAAAAGGTTGATATTTATGGTATTTTTTACTTTTAAAGTCTTTAAGGAGAAAAATGCTTACAGGACACTGAATGAAATATTAGTTGGTGTTGTATACTGATGAATCTGCTTATTCAATTGTATATTGAACATGATTAGACATTAATCTCATACATGTCATGTTCAACATGGTTTATAGTTGTTCTTTTTTTTTTTTTTTCCATGATCTAATAATAGGGAAGAAATAAATTAAGAATTCAGCTGCTTTGCTGTGTTTTGAAATTCAGCTTCATCATGCCTTTTCTAAATGCAAATGATAATAAACTTTTTATTTTCAGCATAACTGATATGGGAAAGAGGTAATTAAAACCTGGGATTTTATATTGAGACAGAGTAATGAGCACCCACTTATTTGTATCTCCATATGAGCAACACTTAGTTTTTCCTTTTAATTTGTGCTTAGAAAAGAACTGGCTGACAACCCGTGAAACTTGATATGAACTTGGTTTCAAAATTGCCCATTAAGTGATATTAGATGAATATATTAATTTTTACCTCACATGATTTAAATGACAGAATTTAACAATATTTTCACACAGTGAAAACAATACAAAATGGATCATCTTGTATCTGTGACCAAGACCAGTGTTCCACTCTTAATCATGTAGGGGAGTTTTATTAAGCCAGAACACTTAGCCTTAAGAAGAAAATTCTAAAAAACCCATAACTTTCAAAAACTAGAACAGTATCTTCAGAATGGGTGTCTATAATTAAATTTCTTTTACCACATATAACATTTAAATAGTTCTTAATCTTTGATAGAAAAGAGTTGATAGTTTCTTGGTATATTTGACTAATTAAAAATAACTAATGTTGCTTTTATATTGGCTTAAAATGTGATTTCTATGCCTCTGGAAATTAGTTAACTTGAATATTTCTCTTGTCTTTAATAAGAAGGGAAGTACAAGCCAATAATATGACACTAGCCTAGTACAGTCTAATGAGTATACTTTCCTAAATAAGCCTGAGCCATTTAGGGCAAGATCAAAAGGAAGATAACAAAGACTTATAAATTAAGTGTTGCATCCCATATTTCATAGATACAAAACTCAGCAACCCACTAGCCCCCAAATTGTCTTTACTCTGAAAACTGGACAAGTGTTGAGCAGAAAAGTGAAGTTCTCATACCTGACATCTTTAGAATCAAAGAATTCACCCTGCTGCCTCTTATGCAGGACAGTCAAATCCAGTGTCTAATGCACATGTAAGGGGCTTAAGGGGTGCCTAAATATATTAGTAGGAAAAGTATCCTTTGCAAACTGCAGCTGCTGTAACATTCTATCTTTCCTTCTTTGCAACAGCCAGAACATTGGAGCACTTGCCCCATGAACAGAAAACATCAAGCAGCCTCAATAGAAGTTGATGTCACATCTCTCTACTGATTAAAGGGTCAATTTGGAGTTGTAGAGGGCAGTCTCTGCACTTTTCTGGAGAAAAGAAGTAGTTTGGTTCTCTGGCCAGTAAGAAATTAGACTAACTGCATGAACAACATGATGCTGCAGCCTAGAAGTAAGGGAAATTTCCCTTCCAGGTCCCTGGACTGGGTCGATCTGTGTGGTGACTTCTCTATGCATAGTGCAGAGAAAACTTCCCAGTATAAGACTTTGAGTCAGTTACTCACCTTCAACATTATGTCACCTAGATTTCAAGTACAGCAAAAACCATGGAATTAGGCCTTACGTCTGTCCTAGCTTGATCCCCCTTAAAAAAAACATGGATAATTTGTACCTTCTCATGTCTCTAAGAACAAAAAATTCTTAAAATTGACAATGCAATAATGAAACTGTTTAAGTATCAAATAAATAAATTTAGAAGTGCAGTTTTTTAGTCAGGATATTTCTTATGTCTTTGTGATTAAATATATTTGGTTTGTACATTTTAAGCACAATTATTTATTTATGCATTTTAGCACAATTACAGTTTAGATAAGCTGTTTTTAGGATTGGCTAATCAGATTGACTAATCATAAATATGTGTAGATAACAAGTTGCCTCATACTTATGAGACATAATTCCTGTGATAAAAATTTATCACAGGAAGCAATTACTTCCTTGAAGCAATCTTTTTGAAAGATTACAGTTTATAAAGTCACAAGCTATATTTTATGAGTTTTTTTTAAAGCTATGCACTTTTATCTTTCCTCATTTACAGCATTTTTATATTGGTTTGTTATAATAATCAGTAAGGAAGGTTACTTATTTATTCTTTATTACTTTTATATTCTTCTGTGTGACAGGATTATATTCAAGGAAGTTGAGCTCAATTGAAAATTTCCACTAGAACAATCACAGGAAAAAGCAACACAAGACCCAGTAAAAACACAACAGTACTGCAAAGGAGACTAAGTCTGCGAAATGTAACACTTTTTAAAATTAATTAAAAATAAATTAATACATTTACTATATGTGTGATTGTTTTTTGGTGGTGGTGGTGGTCATGATTTTCTTTTAAGATAAAAGATTTATGAATGCTCAATTTTGATGATAGCCTGGAAAACTCTACCTGGTTTCATGAGTAAATACACAGACAATAAACCTACTTCCAGGAGAAGTCCTGATCAAGACTGTAGATGACATTACTGGAAAACCTTATATCTGTTTCAAGAATTTTGTTGCCAAGACCTCAATTGAGTGATTTAACTTAACAACTGTGCATTCAGAACTGACAAACTGTGTACATATGTGAAGAATCAAACAACTGAATATGTTGAAGCACCATTCATATCAAGCTTTATGGAAAGAAAGGATTATCTAAATTTCAAGTAGAATAATTACCAAACAAATTGGTTGTGAGTAGTAAAGAAGGTAAGGAAATCAAACTATGAATTTTTAAACAAGTGGTACTGCTGTCCACTCATGCTAACTTGTCTCATTCTAGAATATTTTCAAAATAGTTGAAACACAACAGCTTTGAACTACCTCATGTAGATGAGTTTTCAGAGCTGATAGTTCAGATTCACAAGTGCCTCCAATTCTTTAAATAGAGGCTAACAGCAAATTAAACACCCAATTTTAAAATATCTCTTTTACATTCTACTGTAGAAGGAGTATGGGCTTCTGGGCAGAGGAAGACTAATGTGTAAGTGAAACTGAAAAACAGTATGGATAGAATACAGTTGAAAGATTAGTGAGCGATAGGACTAGTCTTGTTTTGAAAAAAAAATCATCTATTACATGGTATATTCAGCCTAATTTACTGACATTTTTACATGTGCAGCCTCTATAGCACACAAGTTAGTTCTGATGATCTTGAAATAAAATGCGCTGGGAACTGTTTTATGGGATATGAATTGGAAAAAGGTGGGAAAACATGAATTAGTGTAAAATGTTAGAAATTAAATAGAAAACAAACTGATACTTGTAGCTTGATGTTGAACATAACCAACATATTGTTTTTAGAAAAGTGCATTAGCAGAATCTCAGAAGAATCATGTTATAAATGTGAAACATGAAACACTTAAAAATAGATAGCACTGTGGCTCTCTTAAGTGTAAACATGTCAAGGTAACTCCTATCATTTGAGAAGTACACAATTTGTAAATCCCTGTTTTGTTCACTTTATTATCTATTTCAAAAAACAATTCCTTTCATCTTCAGTTTTTATCGTCTCTAGACAACCAAGGGCAAAGGTACTTCATTTGTTTTAGCTGAATTTCTAGAAGCTGTAGGAAATTTGAGTTCTCTAGAGTGTGTAAGAATCTGATCTGAGATCAGTCATCACACTCTCCGGGTCAACAGTCACTCTGCGATGTGCTGAAATAGCAAGATCTGAGATGAATAGGTGCAATGGCTGTTCACTAACACAGTCTGTATAGAATTATAGAATGGCTTAGGCTGGAAGGGACCTTAGAGTCTACTCCAACCTCTCTGCCATGGGCAGGGATGCTTCTCATCCAGACAAGGTTGCTCAAGGCCTCATCCATGAAAATTTCCAGGGAGGCAACATTCACAGCTTCTCTGGGCTACATATTCCAGTCTCACCACCCTTGTACTGAAGAGGGAGTATAAAATACAATGCAAATACCTGGTGAAACTCTTTATTTGATAAGATCTCAGATTTGTAAAAGGAAAATAATAAATTCAGCCAGCTGATCACATGGTGATCTCCTCATCCATACATGTGAACTTGGGAGAATGTCTCTACTGCACTCTCTGAAATCACTAATAATTACATTTTGATAATTGGAGTTGGAGTATATATTGATATTATAAAGAGAGAGAGGCTTAGTGGTATATTTCATAAGCAAAGTATCTACAAGGGCTCTTTTTTTTTTTCAACTTGCTCAGCAGGTATTACCTTTATCATGAACATAACCAACAAAATTGTAAAGTGTCCTCATTATATTACTTTTAAGATCTACTTATTGACCTATTCTTTGTTCTCAGAATGTTCTAAAACATAATCTTTGAACCATGAAAACATAAAAATGTGTTCTATCAATTTTTAAAGGCAAGTGTACTTTTCCTCTTTGATGAATTTCTATTGTCAGGGTTATGAAACAACATAAAAAAACATTCCAAAATGGCAGAACTTGGTTTGAGATTAGGAAATAAACATTTAAATATGTTATGATAGCCTATGTGGACACAGATTTACAGCTATCCCCAAAGTTTTTTATACAGTGTATATACTTAAATGAATAAGTAAAGCAAAATAAGGATTGTTTCCGTTTGATAATAGATGCTTCCAAACTATGCATAATAGTTTCTGTCAGCTATCCTCATCTAAGTATCACAGTAAAGCTGGAAGCAGAAACAACCTCTGGAGAAGGTGGTGAGCAAAACAATCTTGGCTACGTTTGTATCTTAGAATCCCAGGTTATGTACACTTGGGCCAGGAACCTCAACACAGTGCAGCCTCACAATAACAGAAGTACAAGGATTCTTTATATTCCACTCTCCTCAGGTGCAGCAAGAGATTTCTCCTACTACACTCAATACGTTCCAGATGCATCCTAAAGGTGATGTGCAAAACAGTTCTGAAACAACAGCTACTGTGTTTATTTTAAAGACATGCATGCTCAAAAATGCTTTATACTCATGCACGCAAATCCATACCTGACATCTTCACAGTATTTCTGAAAGGCATACAGGAATACAAGCAAAAATGTCTCCTGGTAGGAATAGCAGTAAGTATGTAGAGACTGGTCATGCACATAAATTACTGCTGGGCATGAAATAAACATTAGCAGAGACACTGCAGGCCATGCACTTAGCACACAGCAGAGCAGAAACTAAGCTAGCCAAAGACAAAACCTGTGAAAAATTAGTTATCATTAAAAATATATATATGTGTTATAAGGATTTTAGGTAGAGCTTTCGATTACTTTTTCAAGACTGATTTTCCAAATCTTATCTTCCTTAAATGAAGGATAAACTTTTTTTAAAATTTTCTTTTAAAGATATTGGTGACTTCAATATGAATAAACATGACATAAAAACTCAGTATGAGTTTTTTAATTACCTCTGAATGTAATTAATTGCATCTCCTTGTTATATCCCATGTAGACGAGAAATGGAGCTGTGTTCATCTCATAGAATTGTCATAGTTGGAAAAGACCTCTAGAATCACCTAATCCAACCAGCAACATCCCCCTCCAAATAAAATAAAATCATAAAGTAAAATACAAAAATTAAAATAAAATAAAATAAAATAAAATAAAATAAAATAAAATAAAATATATATAACTATGCCCACTAAAGCATGGCCTGAAATGCCTCATGTACACTTTTTAAAAATACTTGCAGGGATTTTGATTTCATCACCTCCCTGTGCTGACCATTCCAGCGCCTGACTACTCTCAGTAAAGAAATTCTTCATAATACCTAATCTAAACCTCCTCTGATGCATCTTCAAGCCATTTCCTCTAGCCTTGTCATTATTTACTTCAGACATAAGGCCAACACCCACCCACCTAACTTCTCCAAACTAAACATTCCCAATTCTTGCAGCCTCTTCAGACTTGTTGTCCAGACCCTTCATTAGTTTGGTTGCCATTTTCTGAACTCACTCCACCAACTCAATGCCTTTCTTGTACTGAGGGGTCCAGAACCTCTCTAAGGATTAAACATTTTCTTAAAAAACCCTGGTTTTCAGTCTGCATTATAACCCATAGATTGCTTGCAAAGTAGTTGCCACATACAAAAATTCAGCATGGGTGTTTACTCTCTTAGCAGCCTGTCAAGGTGAAGATGGCTGATGTGTATTTCAGCTTAATGACAGTGTGTAGCTCCTATTAAATTTAATTGCTAATGGATTTGTCAGGAAAAACAAGAGCCTGTAGTCAAGCTGCAAAATTTCCATTTGCCTTGCTTAGACAAAAATGAAATAATGCTAGATATTACAAGAGAACAAGAAAAAGTAATCCTTGTATACTGCTTCCTGTTTTACCAAACCATGCTTCAATTTAAAATCAAATCATAGTCTGCTGAAAAAAGTAGTGTGCATTTAAATGGGAACAACTAGACAAATGGAGCTTTAGGTTAAAGTGGTGCTGAGCTATCCACTGGTAATTTAATCTAAAGAGGTATCAGGAGGAAGTCTAAGACTTCTACACATCACTTCCTTTGTTAGTTAAAATTTGGATGTAGAATACAATAGCAAGGCAAATTGCCAGAGATGTGCAAAACAACTACTTTAATTTTTTTTTTACTATATTTTGTAAATATAAATTCCTGATTATTTTGGAAAAATATAAATGTATCCTCCATCATCTTAATGTTGATGTTTTCAGGGATTAATAGAGAATTTAATTCTGAAGCAAACATGTCATACTTCACTGTCTTTACATCAGTGCTGGAAAACATATTCATGTTACATAAATGGGATGCAGATGTAGGTAAAGAGATAATTAGATATTAATTTTAAAACATATTAAATTCTTAAGTTTACTATAAATGATCATTTCATAGAGATATGAAAATTTGGTTTATGTGTCTTCATGAGAAATTTTGTTTATAATTATTTTCACTTCTGATGAAGTAACAAATATAAGGTATTTAGATTTTGATCATCTTTGCTCGTTCAAAAAGAAATGCTACTAAAATACCTAATTCATAAAGCAAAACAAAGGAATTGTTTAAATCTTTACTGATGGAAAATTATGAAAAATAAAGTAAAATCTGTAGTGAAAAAGGGGTGGCACATAAGTATTATATTAAACTGTAGCAAATAGTGCTATACAAATTAATCAGAGATTATTTAGGCTACCCTTCCAGTCATCACATACCAACAGCTTACGTGGCCATCTTTAATTTTCATGCATTAAACTCAATAAAATGTTAATTGGCCATATTCAGTGCTCTACCTTTGATTTTTTTTTCAGCTTTTAATTGTATATGTCTCCAAGTATAAGAAAATGTCAGCCCTTGCTTTTCACAAGATGAAATGAAATCTGCAAGTTTTCCTACAAGAAAGGTATTAAAATTGTCACATCTCTTTACCATTTCATATTTCTTTTTCTAGTAAAAATATTCCAAAACTGTAACTGATAAAATATCTCAGACTGTAATAAGATCAAACAAAATCCACTATTTCACTGAATATACAGCATTAGAAAAAACACAGAAAATTCTTTATTTTCTCAAGACCTCTGTGCTGGAATTAATAAGTGTGTAGAGGGGGTTTTTTTGTTGTTTGTTTGTTTGTTTTTGTTTCTGCTTTGTTTTGTTTTAATAATTAGACATTTGAAAATTGTTTAATAAGAAGATTTGATTTCCTTACAAAGCTCTTCATTAATTTAGATTCTCTTCACAGTCTTTTGAGATAAATAGTATTTAATTAAAAATGAGCAATTAGATAAATGGTGTCTAATTGTCCAGGATACTAGACAGTAATATGAATATTTTTATCTGAAAGTGGAGGTACATGAACTATCACCTACAAGGTATTTTTGCTTTAAGGTAATTTCTGTGTACAGAAGTCAGGTATTTGCCAGTATATTGAAATATGCAACATATTGTTCGTAGATGCAAATCCTTTTTCAAATAGGAAGCAGGTTTTGACACATTTAAAATGTCAAAATAATATTTAACTGGACATGATGGTGTCTAAAGGTCAAATCTTCACCCCAGCCATTTATAGCTTTTAACTGGCCAGGATATTTAGCTTTAAAATACAGCATAATTTGTATGTTGAATTACAGTATTTTCTGGATTTTTCATATAGATATAACTTCATAGATAACGAGAGACAGTGGCATCTGAGACCACCCAGGGTAAAATTACATCAACAATTTGCTGTATAAGGAAATCAGGGTACAAGTTCACAGAATTCTCTTCCTCAGCCATAAAAAACCCACAACCTTCTCCATTTTTAAGGCCTGACGAAAACAGCTATCGAAATCAGATTGCCCTGAGAAGGGAGTATGAGACTATTTAAACTGTTGCAACTACTACATGTTTCCTTATGTTCTAAAGCAATACCCAATCGTTCTGTCTTACAAAGGGTTCACACAGAGTACTGTCAGGTGTACTTGCTAAGAGCAATGTTAAGTAGTAATCTTGCTCCAGAGACCTCCAGTGTTGAAAGCAAAATGAGACAGCTGCTTTGCTCAACCTATCACACTGTTTCAGTGCCTGCCAGTACAGAGGCTTCAGGGACAGACCTAAGGAAATAAGGGGCAAAGGAAAAGAGAGCACATACCCATTCCTTTTTCATGCTTTGAACAGCACTGGGAGAGCCTTCAGTTAGATGTATTATGAAGTGTGTATTTAGACTCTGATTTCCCATCCCTAAACCCTTAGACAATGAATCTAGCATCCCTTCTTCCCTGTGCCATGATATATCTTCCATTTATGAAATGTTCTAGTGCTCTCTTCAGCCTTAGAGGAAACCCAGAGCCAAAACCGTCAGTTCAAATTAAACCGCATTAGTTGCTCACTATTACACACATGGAGGCAAAGTACATGCAAAAAGTCTCCATATGTCAAAACTTAGGCCTTTATTTTCAAAAATAAAAATCACAAATTCTAATTTATATAGAGAAGTTTGACAACTAACATTCCCAGTCAGTGCTTTTCAGACATACCCAACCTTTGTTATAAACAGGTAGAGCTCATCAAACAAAGTTTTGAGACAAAGTTACCAGGCAAAGCTGATCCACAGCATAAATATACCACTAGGTATACTAGTTCAAGGGGTTGGAAAGCTATGCCACTTTTTTTAAAACGCTGTTGCCAAAGAGGGAGAAGAAAGCAAAGGAAAGGTTCCAAGACAAGACTTTATTGCCATCTGTTGCTAAAAGAAAATTTTACTCCATTCATGACAGTAGTCCTTGGGTCTACAGAACAGTCTAAGCCAACTGAGAAGACGGACAGAAAATTCTACAAGTGCGTTGATTTCTCATGTTTACCCTATAAAAATAAAGGAACAGAAGGTACATAAAATAACTGAGCAGCAGTCTGTCACAGATATGAAAAAATAGGCCACATGAGCAAGGGGCAGAATAGCATTTCCATCCCATGACAGGCTGAAATTTCAGTATAGGAAAATTTTAGGGAAATTCAAGAAAAAAAGAAAGCATGAATAAACACAGAGCATCTGGAATGTGTGAGAAACAAGCTCAAAGCCTTGCTCCAATGCACACAGTTACCACAGGAGGGATTTAAACACGTTTCAGCTGACAAATGTCTTGTAAACCCTAGATACAGTGTAAAGTACAGAAAAGTCTCAAACAATTGATGGAAAGCAATGGTGCTTTTTTTTGAGACCTCTTTAATAAAGGAAAAGCATGCTTTCTTCCAGTTTCTTACAGTGTTTTTGCAGTTGTCTCCACATTGAACTTTGTTTCTTTTGGGGCAAATAGAAATGCCATTAGTTTTTGTGTGAAAGCCAAAAAAAGCAAGACCTAAGAAAGATGTTTTTTGCATCTATAAAGGAAAACTTGTTGTATCTCTAACTGATTCACAAAGCTAATAAGCTTGTATTAAATACTAATAAATATTTATTTCTTTCTAAAAGATTAAAAGACAGTAGGTGAAAGGTTGTAGGTGAAAGTATGATTGTAAGATATTTATCTAAATTCATAACAATGTTTGAAAATTAATAACAAATACTGAAAAACAAAGCACATTTTTTGTCATAACAGCAAGGCAATCACTTAAATGCAGTTCTGTACATGAGAAAAAAATCTGTAAGATGAATTTCTTGTTTTAGAACATAATAGATCCTACACATGATGCAATGTTGGAAAAAATAAGACTATTTAAATTTCAGATGAATACAGAATTTACCAGTAACTTGAATCTTGACAGTTGTAATAGCAGCTATGGAATTATTCCAATTTTTATTCTAAGTTTTGCTATGGTTTAATTGATAGCTCTCTATCTTCAGCTAAAGAATTAAGGTGATGGAAATTATGCTGCTGGTGCAGCTCTGAGATACTGTGATGGTGTTAAACTAAAGATCTGTATTCTCTGTATCAGTAATTATTTTCAAGCATGCTCAAAATTAATTTTATATATTCTTATTTTATATCTATTTTATGATAGATTTTTGACTGAGAGTGAATCTGGACATAAAGTAACATGATGTAAAAGGAGTGTGATCTCCCATTTGCTAACAAAAAATCAACAGGCTGCATTATAAGGATTTGAAACCTAGCTGCAGAAGAAGCCTGGGCTGTCTTTTATATCCTGTCTACAGCACCTGAAGCATAAACTGTTTCAAATTACAGGAAGTGTCCCATGTCAATGTGAATTCGTTTTGTCAGTACCAGAACAGCAAAGGAAAATTGACCTAGTCCTAAACTATAAACTAAGTCCTAGACTGCACCTAGTCCTAAACTTCGAGCTCAAGAGCACAAAGCAGAGCTTGGAGACTGCAAAGCCTCATGTTAGTGTTTGTCTCCTTGCATACTTCCTGATGCTCACTCTGTGATATGACAAACCACAGGATTTTACTACAAATCCTTTGACATTGCAGAGGTTCTGTTACAAACACAACTGCTGGAAAAGTTTTACTGCCCAAGTATATATTAAATTACTGTCCACACAGGCAGCAATTTAAACCCAAGAATCCCAGACTTTCACTGTTCAGCAGAACAAAGGGCAGAAGGGGTATGGAGGGGAAGGAGTGGTGAGGGGTGTGTGTGGGGGGGGTGGAACCAGAACTGATTTAATTTGAAATACTGTGACTTAAACACAGATCACATGATTTATGTCATCTCATGTTTTTCCAGAAAATGGAGGTTAAAAAAAAAACAGAAATAAGATGTTTTTCTTACACTTCTGCCTTCATGCCAGAACTGTTATAACTAGAGAAATGATAGTGATACTATAGTGGAGAAAGAGCCACTACAAACCATTAAGCAGTTATTCAGCAGTGCTATTTAATTATGTTCCAGAGAAGTTTAATAATTTAGTGCAAGTGTGTGCTTAAGTACTTGTTACCATAAATAATTTACTTCTGAAAGTGCATTTAGTTGAAATTTAACTAATATTTTTTTCTTTATTGGGCACTGGTAAAACACTGTTCCAGATGATACCAACACATATATGAATTAAAGATAAATTTGATAACAGTTTATTTGTAATTTCTGTCACTTGATTATAAGAGAAAAAAAATTAATTCCTAGTCTTTCTTGTGGAATAATCTTGCGGTGAATGCACTTCTCCAACAAATATGTGATTAGCTTCTTTCCCTCCCTATTTGTTTTGTTCCTGTCATTTCCTCTTTTCAAAAGACTAGTCTATGTATCAAGCTACCCAGTATGCTCTGGTAACTTTTTCCCTTTTGCTCTTTTAAAGAAAATCAATATGGACTACTTAAAAATCAGTACTATTAGTATTCCATGTTAACTCATTCTCCTGACAATTGAATCAGGAGAACAAAAGAGGAGAAATTATTCAAGTTAAGTAATTGTAATGAGCTCATAAATTGTAAAATTATTTTTGTGGCCCAGTATAAAATTAATGCATTTTTAATGATTACAGGTTCTGTTAACTAGAATATGGTCTTCCACAGCAGGAAAACACTAAACAGAAGAGATTTACTTAGTTAGCATGTAATTCTCACAACACTAGCAAGATATCCAGACAAATGAGTATGATCTTTTTTCTCTTCTTTCTGTTGCTTGATGGAGTCTTTGAAACTAAGGCATGGCTTATGGATAAAAATATGGCTTTATGTTTTGAAAAACACAGTCAGATAGAATTGAAGTCAGAAGATCCAAGAAATTTGACATATACTTATTTCTTCAGTTTTGAAATTATTCCATAGCAAAAAGAGAATACAAGTATCAGTCATTCATAAAGAATAGCAAGCAAAAATACCTCTTCTGCTTTTTTGATTAATTAATGTTGATTGCACTATTTCCAAATCCTGGCATTAAATATTAAAACGTTAACACTGTTCGACTTGAAGGTATTAGATAGATGTTCTTTCAGCATGCTTATCTTGATTACACTAACATTCATAAGTGTAGAATCATAAATTTGTAACATTAGCAAATTCCTAATTTTAATAGAGCATGAGTATCAGATGAATCTTTTAGAAAATTCATAACACTGCAAAAAGTGAACCTTGCAACCTGGAACTTCAAAGAAATATATGACAGTTGGAGTCAGCAGAGTAGAATGCACTCAGATATGCATTAAGAACTTTTCTAAAGTTAAATAGTTAAGCACTGCAAATATAAGTTGTAGTGTTTAGCTGCTGTTTGATTAAATTATCTGACACCTCCATCAGGTAATTGTCTGTACCAAACCATGTAACCACAGAAATTATGAAGGGGTTATTTTATGCAATTACACAAACTTCACTTCAGATTTTTCCCATAGACAATATATAGCTTTTTTTTTTTTATGCATTAACCTGACAGAGAACAAATCTGATTATAGTTCACCATTGAAAAAATATTTTCAGTTCTGAAAATAAAGTTCTATTGGAAATACAGACCATGATTTTAAGTGCAGGGGTCTGAACACCGTAAAGATGGTAATTCATAACAATGTCTGGGGGATTTTCAGTAGTTATGGCAATCGTCTATCTGTTCTATTATTTAGTGTCTGAATGGACACCTCAGAACGTAATATATTACAAAGATTTAATTTTTATATTTTGTATTGAATTTACAAGTAGACTTCATTAGTGGATGTGTAGATATTGAAAAATAGTGCTTGCTTGACTTTTAGTAGAACTAGAAGTAGTGTTCATGAATACATTGCTTTCGTTGTTATTAATAATGTGTATATGTGCATGAACACTCACGTAGGCTTGGTTTCAGACAAGAAGAAAATCTGAGGGTAATTAGACTGTAAAATTGACTCAACATCTTTCAGAATAAATAGTGCATAAATAAGTCAAACTAGAAAAATATTTACATAGTTGCTGGATGGCTTTAATGTTTCTCACAGTAAGGATGAGTAAATTTCTCACAATGAAGGATGCAGACAACATTTTATCTTCAAAGCTTAAAGAGCTGCCTGATGAAATTATACTCTTGAATATTTAAATTAAGAAGCATATCCAAGACCTGCAAAGTGTTTATAAGATCTTCTCTTGACAAAAGAGCTGTGGGGAAAAAAAAAATTTAAAAAAGTCTAATGTCTGAGTAAATATAATATCTGAAAGTAAATTGCTTAATATACGAGCAAAATTCACCAAGAATTTAGGAGAAACTCAAGCTATATAGCTGTTAGGGGGGAAATTCTCCGCAATGTCAAATTCTGCTGTGCAAGAAATTTAAGAATGTCTGTGTATCAAAATAAAGAGCATCTCTGTTGACTCTGAAAAGAGGAACAGTACTGCTTCTCCCTTCACTGAAGAAGGCTGAGTAGCTGTTTTATTTTGCATAGAACTTTTGGGCAAAAAACTTTACTGTTTATTGGTTTTGGTTGTACTGCTTGCTGGTTTGTTTATTTCTTGACCTACCATCACTCATAAAGATACAAGTTTTTTCTTTTTTTTTTTTTTTTAATTATGAAGTACTTTAAGTTGCACAGAAATGATGTAGCTTTGTCTAGCTGGTTTATCTTCCACCCATTAAGAATTTTTAATAGTTAGGGGATGAAGAATTTAAGCTGGTATATATAACTTTTTGGCTTCTATCTCTGCTACATACATTAATTGTCTTAAACTGCCTTCCTTTAGGTTAAAATAGAAGACTACATGGTAAAATATTTATTTAGGTTACTTTTTCCAAACCTTTAGAAAGTATTGAACTATGCTTTAGTTGTCTGATGGACAACCTTGTTTTATCCTCAACTCACTTGTGTAAAAGGTGACATTTTCTAACCTGAACAAATGTCATCTTCTGGACAAAGAAGTCTTGAACTTTCTTTTAGGAGGAAGAAAGGAGGATTTGACAGCGTAAAAGAAAAATAATAAACTGTTTTCATCTTCAGCTTCTTGCTTGGTATAGGTGAGATTTCTGTTCAGGCACATAGGAAAGTTAGATTTACAATAATTTGCCAGGACAAGAGTCTTTTTCATCATGGTTAAACTTAAACAACTGCCTATTTTCAAAGTGACAAAAAGTATTCCATCTATCTATAGCTTCAACAGAGAATGACTTTGCAGAGACCATGTGCATAATTTTAATTCTTGTAGAGTCTACTTGTACCAAACTCACAGACAGATTCCCACCTTTTATGCATTTACCACCCACTGAATCAACTTCTAAAGACTTACTTAAAATCCAGTTTTTCTAATATGTGACTACTGTGACTCATAACCCTCATGATTTTCAACCTTTTTGTAGTAATTATGTTCTTCAAGTTGCTAGCAGAAATCCATTTTCTTCATTACATGCTTAGGGAAGCAGTATTTTATCTTTTACACTGCTGAATCCCTGCTGCCTGAAGTAATCCGTACATATGTGGTAGTTTCAGAAATGACAGATCAGTTCTTGAAAATGCTGATTCTCTGGCATCAGAAGGACATTTACAATATATTGTGCTCTCAAAGACATTAAGAAATGTCCTTTCTTTGCTTTCTGTTACTTTAAACAGTCTACACAAAGGATTATAGAGCAAGAAGTGTAAATGCAACTAAGGGGTCATCAAGCAGGAATAAAAAAAAAAAAAGAATGTGGTTAATTTAAAAAAGGAAAACAGTCCAAGGATAGTAGTATCAACAAAAGTAAACTCATGAATCTAAATTGAATCATTATTCTGTTAAGGGACCATTTAACCAGTATACAATTAAGATTGTGTAATTTTTTGTGTGCTGCATAATTTAACAGTGTTTTCAAATTTCCCAGTCAAAGCCACTAGACAGAAGGTGGACTTATTGAGAAGTATAATAATTTTCAGCTAAGCAATAACTGTCATTCATGTATTTTATAATTTTTAAAGTGATTAACTAAATAGTACGTGAAAACATTTTAAAATTCTATAATTTAGAAGAGTGACCTATTTCTGTGCATGTACACAGTAAGCTGATAAAAATGAAGAAAATGCAGCATTTCTCAGCTAGGAAAATGCTCTTGAAGCATTAGAAAAACTCTTTTGGAAAAAAGGTCAGCATAACAAAATATATGTGATTTTGCAGATGTTTTCTGTAATTTATGTAAAAAATTGATATTTGCATAAAATTTCCATGTACTTTTTTCAGAAGTCTACGCTGCTCCTTAAATAAATGAAAAAACATTCTGTTGTCCATCTCATCACCAAATTCAAGTCTTTGTCTTCTGCATTTACAGTAAAAATTCTGCAAATAAATTGAATTCCATTTATTCCTGAATCAGAAATGTCAGTAACAGTTCTTTTAATATGTTTTTCAGTAAGAAATTTTCTCTTTTTATGCCACTGTTCTTTAGTCTGGCCACTGTTAGTCTGCATCTAGTGACTTATTCTCAAATTATTGCAATCTGACATCCTGTGAAACCTACTGAACTTAGTCTAACTATACCCATGGCATATAGAATCATCATGGCTGGAAATTACTTTCAAGATCATCAAGTACAACAATCAGTCCTACACTACCTTAACCACTTGATCAACTCCTGAATTGTTTTCTTAATACCCCCAAGCGATGGTGAATCCACCACCTCCCTGGGCAACAAGTTCTAGTGCTTCACCACTGTTTCAGTGAGTTTTTTCCCTAATATCTAATCCTAATCTCTGCGGGCACAACTTGAACCCTTTTCCTCTTGTTGTTGGAGAAGAGGTCAAGACCTACTTAACTATGACCTCCTCTCCAGCAGTTGTAGAGAACAATAAGGTCTTCTCTCAACTTCCTCTTCTCCAGGCTGAGCAGTCCCAGCTCCTTCAGCCTCTCCTAAGACCTGTTCACCAGACCCCTAATCAGCCAAGCAATTCTTTTCTGCATCCTCTCCAGCACATCAATGTCCTTCCTGCGCTGTGGTGCCCAAAGCTGCACACAGTACTTTAGGTGCAACCTCACCAAGGCTGAGTACAAGGGTAAGATGACCTCCCTTGTCCTGGTGGTCACATTGCTCCTGATACAGGCCAGGATGCCATTTGCCTTCTTGGGCTGCTGGGCACACTGCTGGCTTGTGTTCAGCAGACTGTCAATCAACACACCCAGATCCCTTTCTGTGCTGGGCAGTTCTTCAGCCATTCCTCCCCAAGCATGTAGCGCTAGTGGAGGATTTTGTGGCCAAAGTGCAGGACCTGACATTTGGCCTTTGTGAAACTCATATAATTGGCCTTGGCCCATCAATCAAGCCTGTCTACATCCCTCTGCAGAACCCCCCTACCCTCAGCTAAATCAACACTTCCACACAGTTTAGTGTCATCTCCAGATTTACTGAAGGTGCACTTGTTCCCTTACTCAAATCATCAATAAAGATGTTAAACAGGAGCAGCCCCATCACCGAGCCCTGGGTGAACACCACTTGTGATTAGCTACCAGCTGGATTTAACCCCATTTGACACAACTCTTTGGACCCTGCCATTCAACCCTTTGAAGAGTGTGTGCATCCAAGGCATGAGCATTCAGATTCTCCAGGAGAATGCTGTGAGAAACTGTGTCAAAGGCCTTGCTAAAGTCAAGGTAGACAACATCCATAGCCCTTTCCTTGTTCAGAAAAAGGGTCATAGAAGGAGATCAGATTAGTCAAACAGGACCAGCCGTTCATGTACCTATGCTCACTTGGAGTGATCAGCTGCTCGTTCTTCATGTACCCCATAATGGTATTCAGGATGATCTGCTCCATCATCTTCTGACAGTACTGAAGCTGAACAATCAGGCCTGTAATTTCCCAGATAATTCTTCCATTCCTTCTTATATATAGGGGTTATGTTGCCTCCTTTCAGTCTGCTAGTACCTCTCCAGTCAGACATGACTGCTGGTAAGTGGTGGAAAGTGGCTTGGTGAACACCCCTGCCAGCTCTTCCTGCAATCTTAGGGGCATTCTAGATAGCCTATTAGATCTCTGCATATATACGGTGTAGCAGGTCACTGACCGTCTCCTGAATCATGGGGACGTCATTCTGCTCCTCATCCCTGTCTCCTAGCTTAGGGAGTTGGGTTTCTTCTTTATAACTGGTCCTATTACTGGACTGAGGCAAAGAATTCATTAAGTACCTCAACTTTGCCCTCATGCTTCATCACTACATTTCCTCCTGCATCCAATATGAGGTGGAGGTTTTCTGTGGACATTCTGGTTTTTTTTAATATATTTATAGAAACTTTTCATTCTGTCATTTACCTTAGAGGCAAGATTAATTTCTAGCTGTCCTTTGGAGCTTCTAATGCCATCCCTGTGTAGCCTCACAACATTTTTGTAGTCATTGTGAAAGGCCATAAACTCTCTTTTTAGTCCTGAGTGCCAACCAAAGCTCTTTGTTCAGCCAGGCTGGTCTTTTATGCCACCAGCTCACCTTACAGGGATGGCCTGCTCCTTCACCTTCAAGACTTTCCTTCTTGAAGAGTGTCCATCCTTCCTGGACTCCTATATCTGTCAGAACTGATTCCCAAGGGATTCTGGCAATCAGGCTAGCAAGCAAGTTAAAGTTTGCCCTTCAGAAGTCTAGGGTGACAGCTTTGCTTGCCCCAAGCCTGGTATCTCTAAGCATAGAGAACAATTTCATGGCCACTGTGTCCAAGGTGAGCTCCGATCACCACAACTCTTACCAGCCTTCCCTGTTCACAAGGAATAGGTCCAGGAGGGCACCTTCCCTGGTTGGTTCACTCACCAGCTGAGTCAGGAAGTTATCCTTGACACATTCCAGGAACCTCTGGGACTGTTCCCTCTCTGCTGTCTTGTAATTCCAGCATACATCAGGGAATTTGAAATTGCCCAAAAGAACAAAGGCAAATGACCATGATTTTTCACCCTGATGTTTACAGAATATTTAATCCATCTCACTGACCTGGTCTGAAGATTTGTAGCAGCCTCGCACAGCAATATCAGCCTTGTTAGCCTTGCCCCTAAATGTGATCGAAAGGCACTCAACCCTGCCATCACTACATTCAAGTTACAGACAGTTGGAATGATTTTTAATACACAGGGCCACCCCAATGTCTCGCCTCTATCTTTCCTGAAAAGCTTGTAGCTGTCAATTGTGGCACTCCAGTCAGGTGACTATCATGTGTCAACTAAAATATGTGGTCAGGAAAAACCAACATGGATTTATCAGGGGCAAATTATGCCTAACAAACCTGATTACCCTCTCTGACAAAGCAACCCACTCATTTGATTCAGGGAAAGTGGTGTACATCATCTACTTGGACTTTTCCAAGGTCTTTGATACAGTACCCCCTAGCCTCCTCCTTGAGAAATTGCCTTAACTCTGCATGGCCTGGACTAGCCATGGGCTGGGAAGTGACTGATGGAGTGTACCCAGAGGGTAATAGTAAATAGGTCATCCTCCACCTGGCAATTGGTCACAAGCAGAGTCTCCCAGAGATCAATATTGGGATGGATGCTGTTTAACATCTTCATAAGCAGCCTGGATGATGAGGTCAAGAGCACCCTGATGAAGTTCACTGGTGACACCAAGATGAGTGGAGAGGTTGATACCCCAGAAAGGAGAGACATTATTCAGGATGACTTAGACAGACTGGAAAAGTAGGCTAACAAGAACCTTATGAAGTTCAATGTATAGAAATGTAAGGTCTTGCATCTGTGAGCATATAACCCATGAGTGCAGTTCAGGCTGGGATCCATTTGGCTAGAGAGATAGAAAGGGACCTGGAGGTCTCAGTAGGACAGCAGGCTCAACATTAGTGAATAGTGTGCTACAGCAAAAAAGAAAGTCAGCAGGATGCTGTGTTGAATCAACAAGGTCATCACCAGCAGAGACAAAGATGTCATCATTCCACACTATTTGGCATTTGTTGGACTGCAATCAGACCACTGTGTTCAGTTTTGGTCCCTGCTGTACAAAAAGTATGTGGAGAGGTTGGAGATGGTCCAGAGAAGAGCCACAAGGACGATCAGGGGATGAGAGCACCTGCCATTTTAGACTGGGTTTGTACAGCATTGAGAAGAGAAGGCTTAGGTGACACCTTATTACAATGTTCCAGTACTTAAAGGGCATCTACAAAATAAATGGAGACTCCCTTTTCACAAGGAGTCACATGGACAAGTCGGTCCTGGGGAGATTCTGATTGAACACAAGAGGAAACTTCTTCACTGTGAATACAGTCAGCCATTGGAAAGTGGTGAATTGCCCTACTTTGGAAAATTTTAGTTGTCAGCTTGAAGGGGTGCTATGACATATACAATCAATATTAGAAGAGCTGAACCAGATGATCCTTGAGATGCCTTTCATTTTAACATTCTATGATTCTAATCTTAAGAAAAATAACAATGAAAAATAAATTATGTTATGTAAAGTAACTTCTGTTATCATTTTCTGTTGGAAATCTGATGTCTTTTCAAGAGGGATTTGATAGCTCTATCTTCATTTGTATCTAGCTTTCAGGTGCTACATCCTAATACTATTATATTTTTCACTAAATACATGTGTATTCCTTCAGCTGTTACTTGAAATGAAAGAAAACATGGTCTTTATTAGTGTCTTTGAGTTTCATAATAAAAATAACTCATCATATGTAAACATATTTAATATATAATGAAATTATTGCTTATAAATTCCACAGCTGTCTAACTGTATTTGCTTCCTAAAGAATTTGTTTGCCACATACCCACTTATCTAAAGGAGAAAAAAAATATAAATCCAAATGTCCAAACTCCTTTGTGCATATAAAACTAATAACAGCAGGATCTTCATGTTTTAATATTTTAGCAGTTATGGCATTAAGAAAAAGAGAAAAATGTCCAAGAAAGTAACCAAAAAGTTACATTACCCTCGCTCATCTGAAGTGCTGGTAACCATCTGAAATGGAAACTATGGCACTTTTTCTGAGACAATCAATATGCTCATCTGTTCCTCTCTACAAAGATAAAATAGTATTTTTGAAAGATAGAACATGGTTCAGATATTTCCCACATCTTTCAGTGCCAATTGCTATTCTTTTCCTGCTTCTTCTCTCTTTCTTTGACACTATTAAAAATTAGGATTCACATGAACACCATGGGTAACAGTAAAATTAACTTCCCTTGGCAATAGAAGCAATGCAAAACTCTTCATAGTCAAGATTCAGTAATTATTTGAGATTCACATGTTTCAGGCAATGCAGATTAATTAATATCTGTCCTGACAGATGTTCCCTACAGTAATGTGTTATTTTAACAAATATCTGTGGCCAGATTAACACTACTGGTAGAAGTTTTGAAGATCTAAGCAAGACATAGTATATGGAACACGGGCAGAATACAAATACTTGAAAAGGTCTCTTCAGACCACTCAGAGAGAACAAATTTTAATGAAGTATTCACCTTTACTTTATTTAATTTTACTCCATGAAAGGGGAAATGTCACAGGGTGAAAAAGGAGAAAGGGAATAATTTTCCTGGCATACTCATACTGTGTATGTCTATAAGTTAATATCTCTCCTGCAGAGATAACTGGGATGTAACAGACAGAAAAGGTAACATCTACTTAGCTTGAAATTATTCGAAGCAATATAGAACATGAATATTGGTTTTAAGTCTGGAAAAGCTACATGCTGTTACTCAAGTGCATAGTGACAGAACTACTGCAGATTTCTTGATTCCAGTTAAAGGTGGCATTACTATAATATTTCTCATAATTACATGGCAGTCTTTGCATCTAATTCCAGAGATCTCCAAGGTTCTCAGCTGTACTAACAAACCACAGGTTTCTTTCCCTGCTAGTACCCTGTCATCATTAACCCTCTTCAAAGAGGATTTTTTGATTCAGGGGAGGCAGCACTCAGTGCACTGCATTAGAGATAACAGTCACATCTATACAACAAAGAGAGTTTCATGTGATTTTCTTCTTACATGAGTATGCACAGTATTTACATTTTTATTCTTCCAGTTTTATTTTGCTGTTCATACTAGTTGTATTGTTCATACCCATATTTATTAAGAGTAGGTGTTTCTCTTAGGTGTTTATTTTCCCTCTAAGCCACTGATATGTTTTTTATTACTGAAAAACTGCTTATGAAACTTATCTCAGCTTCAAATGCTTCACATCTTTTCTCCAAAGACACTGCAGTTTTCAGTTTAACACCTTTTAGCAGCATTTTAGCATTTATTTTGTACCAGGACATGCTCGTTTGTTATGGCTCCAGTAAGAAAGGCACTCAGACTCTGGAAAGTATCAGTTCAAAATCAGTTAAAATCTGTTCAAATAAACTTATTCAAGTTTACACTGCATAGAAAGAGAGGATAGTATAGGTGATCTTACATCTCTCAGATGTTGGGACTATCAAGTTATGCAAACCCAAATACACTTCTGATCAGAACACAGTACACAGTGCAACTCCTGTCTGTAGCAGAGTACCCCATGTTGATCATTCACTCAAAAATAAAAAAAATCTATTAATCATTTCCACTGCCAAACACTGAAGATTTCCACACAGAACTTCTAGCTAAAGTTTTAGATAAAGACACACAGATAGCATAATTGCTGGTATTAAGTGTGAGATGCCTGAAGCCTCATCTTCTAACAGCAAATATCCAAGTTTTCCTTGCAACCATGAGATCTCCACAGCACAATGCATCCTGAAGGCCATGCTGGACATGCAGAACATCACAGTGCAGACCTGATGTGAGGTTTAGTTGTCACTCATCATCTCCTGTGATTCATCTCCTGTGAATCACCATCTCCTTCATGGACAGTGGTCTTCTGCTCAGGATCACCATGGTATCTTACTGCTTTGTCAGTTGTCTGTCATCTCAGAAAAAATGGCAGGCTTGGTTTAATCATTAAGAATCATGGAAGGCTATTTTTCTTAGAAAATTACCATTTTTTAAAGCATAGAAAATCTTACGGATTTTTTGGGTGGATCAAATGGTGGATCAAAATGGCAGTGGAGAGACATCATTAGTACTATGAGAAATGGATGACTGTAAATCAAGTGGGAAGAGGTAAAATTCTAGCCAGATTGTTACAATAAATACTTCCTTTTTGACACGTGTGGCTAGACCTATTTTCTCTATTCACAGTGACAACTCTGTTGCATAATATAACCCATGAAAAAATAAGAAATTTAACATAGAACATACTTGGGTGGTTTAGCTAGTTTTGGCTAGACTTACAGATTCAAAAAACTGTAGAGGTTAAAATATTTACAGATTTTTTAATCTCTAGTATTACAACAACAGTAAAAATCTGGGTAAGCTTCTGAGTTAATTCTAATTTTCCTTAGTAGACTAAAAAGCAGTACTTTGTTCTAATCATACTATATCATGAAAACTACCTAATCCATTACTCAGTGTCATCACGAGCAAGACAGAATTTTTTTCTAAGTTATCCACTGACGCAGATGAAGGCAATGAGACTGCAAAGACTTCAAAATTAGGTAATACTAAATGCAATTGCTTTGAAGTATTATTGTCTTCTACTTCTCTTTCTATTAGAAAATTCTAATTTAAAATGCAAAGCCTGTTATGACATCTTTTCAAACAGAGACACATTGCACAATTTGTAGCTTAATGTTCTAACTACTTGGAAGAAAATTTAGAAGTTAGAAGAACTATTTGTAAGAAGAGTGCATGACGCTGTCAGGAGAAAGGGAGCTATATAAACTTATGATACTATATAATTATTGATGGCTTTTCTATTAATGAAAACGCACTAAGCTTCACAACTTATCATAATCAACACAAGAATCTATAGAAACACAAGTAAACAATGTAATTTAACAGAAATTATCCTTAATACTTGTACAGGAGTTCCCAAAATTCTGTCTCTCATGTTACTAATCATGCATATTAGAGAGAGAAGTTAACACAACTGGTCTGCAAATGCAGAATAAGATAATTAGAGACAGAGTCAGTGCACAGGAGCTGCACTCAGGAGCTGCAGGTTCTTTAACCTATATCTCTTGCATAGAGACAGGAATGTCAGAAATAAAAATCCTGAAGTCAAGAAATGTGATACTATAGCCTGTGAGGATGTTTAGCGTTCTAACTGTTCCTTTGCACTTTACTCTGGATAATCTCTGGTACAGTGAAAGGGAATGACATTTTTTTCATTTGTTTCTTTCTGTCCCTCAACTAACTTTTGCAGTAATATACATGCAACAAGACCATGAGATCTTTTTGTGACAAAAAGTTTTACAGGATGACTTGAGAGGAATGTTTACTGAATTAAGAAAATTAAGAATAGTTTATTAAAAAAAAAAAAGAGATACGAGAATTCACTGATTTATAGATGAGTTTATTTCTATTGTGACTGATGAAAAATTGTCAGAATGACTGATTTTTTTTTTCTGAGATGATTCATAACTCCTTTTATAATTTGCCGAATAATAAGCAGTGATTAAGCTCTTGTTCAAGATCCATGTTTGAAAATTAACAGCTTTGCCAGTTATTTTTTTCGTTTTCTATAAGCATTCTCGTGAGATGACAACAGATTGCTTTCAATTAGGGTTTTTACTAATGGGATGTCAGTCTAGCGGTATTAGTCATGTCTCCTATTTAATGATGTATCAATGTTTTCTTCTGGAAGAATGTTATTGTAGCAGTCAAGGAAGACTTGTATCTAGTGACTAGTATCTTGTGACTAGTGTTAGTTAGTGCTAGTTAGCTGGTGAGGACATTTTCTTAAATGTTATTCTGTTAAAATCACCCTCCTTGCATTTTACCTCCTTTCTGATAAATTGATCAAGTCCCTGTATATATGAAGTTCCTTCTACTGAAAGGTAGTTAGCTAAGTTACGTGTAATGATCATTGTTGAGAGTTTTACACACGAATGGTTGCTAGACAAAGGACATGACAGTGTGCAGCTGGTCAGCGTATAGGCGACAAGGACAAGGTGTCCTTGCCACCAACTGTTATACAGTAACAGTGTGCTGTGGTTAGCAGTAAGGAGAAGTTAGCCCCCAAGAAGAATGTTCCAGAAACCGCAAGGCTGCCCAGCTACACTTACGTCAGTAGCTAAGAACCAATGAGGAGCTTAGCTTTTGCAACATGTGCGAGCTGATCTGTATAAATATGCACCGAATGTTCAATAAAGTCGAGGCCTGCTGACCATGATAGCATGAGGCTTGTCTCCCGTGGCTCCGGTTATCCCAACAGATCATCACAAAGTGAATTGGCTAATACAGACTACTAAACAGAAATACGAGATCTACCAACTGGCAGACAAAAATAATGCCTTATTTTGTCAAAATCATCCATTATGCTGCAGCATAGGGACCTCCATGGTCTGAAGTGAGAATATTTGCTCTGATATGGTTGTCTTCACAGAGTGCAGGAATTTAACTTTTTCACTGTGATCCTTTCCACAGGCTGTAGATGGACACCTGATTCACCTTGGTCCTCTCCATGGAATGCAGGGCTATCGGGGCTCTGGTGCGTAAAGCATCTTCTATCCCTCCTTCTCTGACACTGATGTATTCAAGGTTATTTATCTCACATTTTTTCTCATTCCTCTGTCTTAGAGCTCCTTCACAATGTTTTTTACCCTTTGTTAAATACATTTTTTCCTGAGGCACCATTGGCTTTGCAGTTGGGTCTTTCCTGTCACTGACTGCCCAGCATGAGACAATGCCTGGCCTCTCCTCTCAGAAGTCTCCTCTACAGTTCTTTCTACACCTTGCTACCAAAACTTTGTCATATGAACCTGATATAATTTTACTAATAAAATACTTCTCAAAAAGAATTTATGTTAATTATTAATGAAAATCTCTTGGTTTAAAATTTACTAAAAAGATGTGTGGCCTAAATAACAGGTTCACCAACTTTAGCAGAAAAACCTTATTTAAGGGGTTTTTTTTTGTGTGTAATGAAAGTAGTTCTTTCATTGTGAGACTAGTATTTCTCAACACAGTTCTCATTAACTACTGGGCATGTTTCATGTTACATCTTTAAACATTGCATAGCAGTATGCGAGTCACTCAAAAGGGAGAACCACCCAAAAAGTCATCTTTGCGTAATCTATTGCTGCATACACTTTTCAATAAACCAGAAATGCATGTTCAAAATTTTAACTTCTAGAAGCAAAAATAGACACAATAGAATTAACGTTATGAGTTTAAACAAAGATAAAATAATCCAGTATTGTTCATTCCATTTTTACAATAAACTGAAAGAACAAATCCTAGTTTTAGTTCTGTTATTGGAAGAAATCCTATAATAACACAGATGTTTCCTTAAAGGATACAAGAATGAAAGGCAATGTTCTTCTCCCTTCCTCTGCCATATTTCCATACTGTAGTGAAATGAGGCAACCAGGTGCCACTAATTCCCAGGGAGTGGCATGAGCTTGTATTAAGCCCACCTGTGCCTGATTAGGGCAGGCCCCCACTGTGCATGAGCAGGACCAAGGGGCCAATAAAAGGTGAGGCTTAAACCCACAGGCTCAGCTCAGTCCTGAGCAAGCCAGTAGAGAAGTCAGTTGCTCTTGGAGCAACAGCACTGATCCAGGCTAGTCAACCCTGAGGGCTATAGGCTCAGAGCACTATTTGTGAGTCTCTGCTGGAACACCTGGTTGGACCTTGAAGTGCTGTTCCCTAAAAGAGGTTCGTCTTGCTACACCATACCTTGCCTAAAGAACTAAAATAATTCAATAATCTCACATTTTTCTTCACCAAAAATGCTCTTCTCTAGGTCTATAAAGAGATTTTGAAAAATATGTCAATTATCTTAAGACTTTCTTCTGCTTTTCAGCCCCTCAGGGAATGCACTTGCTGTCTTGCACATATTGAAAGAGAAAAGAATTGCTCTCATGAAAGACACTTGCTAGAACACTTCTGTAGGCTAGAAGATACCGCTGTCTTTGCAAGTGACAAATAACAAATTCAATTGCAGAGAGTAAGCATGCCAGCACTTGGAATGAAAAAAACAAAAAACAAACAAACACCCCCCCCCCCCAAAAAAAAAAAAAAAAAAAAAAAGGAAGCAAATGGAGAAAATGTGTCTTTAAAACGTACAGTGTGCAGAAGGCAACCTAAGGTCTCCTGCCTTTTGTTGGTACCTTAACTCCTGTAGGATCTCTTTGCACGTTGCTTAGATTATTTAATGATAGTTTTGGTTTTGGTAGCAGTTCTTTTTCTGTTGGTCAACCTCAAACACACAGCATAAGACCTAATATCTGCAAATTTTTTTCTAGATTTTTCAGAATAATAAATGTCTGGTGTACTTTTCTGGATTCTCGTTACCTCATTTGGAGAGATCTCTCTTTGTTTCTGCTATCACATCTTTGCTCCTACTCATATTTGCATAGAAGCTCTACAATTACCTTAGAAATATTCTATTTTTGGAGAAAAAGAACATAGAAAAAGAAAATTAATATTACCCCCAAATTTTAGATTTGGTATCCTGTGAAAGAATAAAACTCGTGCTTCTTCTCACCTCATTACAGTGATAAAAGTTCTCAAAACCGAAGTGATCATCAGATTAAAACTCAAGCTGCCTATATCTGTATACTGAAGAATCCCATAACATACTGTCCAACAATTTTTTAAGCAAGATAATTTCTCACAGAAGCCTTCTTTAATCAAGCAACCAGTCACCAGTGAAATTTTTAAAATTTACTCTATGGAAGGGTGTATGGAAGAAGTTAGAGTCAGCTTCCTTCAGGCTCTCTGTCCAAGGACCTTTTAAAACAAAAAGGGATAATAATTAAAGGGGAAGACATAAATAAGATGACTAGGATCATAAGTAGGAGTAGGACCATAGGTCACAGCCCATGTTCTTGGTGCTGGTCACTGGAACTGGCTGAGTGTCTGTACCATCCCCAAATGGTCATCGGTGAAGCTAGACAGCCCTTAACACTATGTCTGCTGGGCAATTTTTTATTTGTCCTCCTTCAGGAGTTCAGAACCTCTATATTTTTTAATTATTAGGGTTGTACATGTTAATTAAATTTTCTTCCAGATAAGTGTAAGCTACTGACATCTCCATTTCTTGGCATCAGTGAAACTATTTATATTTCTCTAAGCATATCTCTCTTTGTATTAAGAACACAATTTGGTTGTTCTTGAGGTGAGAGAAGTTAGTTTAAAAATTTGCTTTAATGATATTTTAATCTAAAACAGCAAGAAATGTCAGGTGGATTACAGCAAGAAATGTCAGGACAGACACTACCTGTGTTATTATACTGTATCTTTATGAACTAAAAGTTCAGGTAAACATAAGTATCAGCAAGGATCACTGTTGTATTAGAGACTTTTATTAAGTGCTGGTGCCTAACCAAATTGATCTGTTCGACAACCATGGTTCATTCTTGACCTTCTTATTTCTGATAAATATACAAATATCTGATTTTTGGTCACTAGAGTTAGCACTTCTGCCTCAGAACAACAAGGGTGGCTCAAAACATAAGTGGTAAATATAAGTGTAAGTATGGAAAATTTAATTCTAAGAGTATCATTAATATGAGAGATACAGTATAGGACAAGCTTTAAATGACTTATTAGGCTGAAATCAAGGAAATTTCACCACTTTTCAACTTTACTAGCTGCTGTAATCCAAATTTCATGTATGGTCTATGAATAGATATATAGTAGAATATACGATATATTGATATGAGATCAGCTATATTAGTACCCACACTGATGTCCAGAAATTTTTAATTTTCAAAAAAAAGTTTTGGTTGTTGGAGGTATGGCTGAAGCCATTAAATGTGTTATTTTTTTTGTTTGTTAATATGTTTCTCTACAGATTTAAAGTGGTGTTTTTAGCTTTAACATGATGAGGTAGTGGGAATTTGCTACATAGTATAGAAAATATTGTTCTGTCAGGAGTATGTTCTTTCTACTGTGGTAAATTTTACAAAAGAAATTGAATCAGGGATCAAATTGGGTTGTGAGACCAGTCTATTTTTACTGTGCCCAGTTGGTCTGTGTCCAAATAAATACATATATCCTTATATTCAGATGTAAAAATTTACATATTTAGAATATATAATTATGTATATTATGTGAAAAATAAAACCTATATTCTGCCTACATTCTTATATAACCAGTGTAAGTATTCCTGATTAAAATGCCACACTAAATTTAAAGGTTAAACCATGTATCAGTTTTTAGTGGTCAGGGAGAACAAAAACCCAGTGAACAGAACTGCTCTCTCTTACCCTCCTCCAGACTCCCAAGGTATGATAAAAAGGGAAGAAAGAAGAGAGACACTTAAAGGTTGGAAGTTAAAACTAGAAAAGGTTTACTCAAACAGGACAGAAATTTTAATTTGTGAGATGAGGAGTAAATATACAAATATATACAAAATCCAGTTTTGATGGTCACTGATACAGGCATTCAAAGGTCCCTTGTGGAAAAAGGTCCAGGGCTCTTCCCAGAACCTGATGCATTTGGGTTCTACAGAGCACATGGCAATCTGATGATAAAGGGCAGGAGCCTCCACCCAAGACATCAACGTGCAGGAAAAAACAAGAAAGAAAGGAGAAGGAAGCATCAAGAAACGAAAAAGCAGGAACACGGGAGATTTCCCATCCTCTTGGCTTTTATAGGGTATAGCATGAAATACTGGATCCCTAAGGAACCCCAAAACTCTCTAACTAGACCCTCATATTGATAACAAATAATTAGCCTGGGACCCCTCAAACTGTAACAACCTGTTATTAATTTAGGAGAGATTTTATTTTAGGGTTCACAGAGAGAATTTATTTCTGCCCATTTAATATTTTTGTCAAAACTGCCTGAAAACAGGAATGATCTTTTCTATAGTACTGACATTAATTTAATACATACATGCCTTCTTGTACAAACACACTGTTCTGCAACAAAATGTAAAACTCATCTAAACACATTTTGAACTACGTAAAAATAAAGACTCATCAAATGACACAACAATCTGAAAAAAGCCAATATTTTTTAATATTACTGAACATTTTTTAAGAACGTCAATAGAAGATGGTTGGTTTATCTGCTCTTTCATACTCTTAACTATGCACTGACAGGAGACAAAATGCACATGTTTTATTTATCCTTTTATATAAGCTCTCTTTAATAAGGAGTTTTGTATTTTATGACCTTTTATCTTTACAGTTTCATGCTGAGTCATGGGGTCTTTGTTGTTATTTCTGTTCATCTGGAGATTAAATATCCTGTTTATACCAACTAAAAAGTAAACTCTTAAAAGCATTAGGAGTCTCTACAGGCAATTCTAGCTGCTATTCTGTACATTTTTCACATTTCAATATTTTCACAATAATTTCTTAAGAGAATATGTTGTTTTCCACCCAAGCCTGAATATTTATTAAAAAAAAAATAGTTACAAAAATGGTTTTACATAAATGAAGTAAATATTTCTAGGTTTATAATGAGCAAATCCACAGATGTATTAGAGAGCATACAAAATAAATAGCTTTCAAAATACAAAGAAACATAAAAGAGTATGTTTCATACCTCCCTTACTAGACATTTATATGGTAAAAAAATGAAGATATTTATGCCTACTGTATTTAATAAGAATAATTTATAGCATCTGAGATTATTTTAACTGTATCATATGAGCCAATTCAGTGAATATCAGACTAAAAATTCACTAGAATATTTATTGCTTCCATCTCCATGTTTACAACACTCATAAGAGAAACTAAACAAATGCTACTTTCAGGTTTGAAGATGACCTGACACCACATTAGGATGGTGACAGATGTGACAGAAAATCTCTGCTCTTCTAGATGCACTTTTATTCCAAAAGATAAAAAATGTCCTAAAAAGTTAAATATGCACTCAGCAAAAATCTGCTCTTTCTTTGAAAATGAGATTATGATTTTAGACAAAATTCCTTTGTAAATGCCAGAGAAAAAAAGATCAGATTTAGGAGGAACTAGCTGATTCAGATTGCTCAATTGCTCCAAAAGAAATGAGCCTCAGTTTACTTCAAATTCTGGTAAGACAAGCTGACTTGCTATCCTATACAAAAGAAAGCCGAACATACTTTCTCTGAATATTTTTATCTGAGCTTACTTCTGTGCCTGTGAATATAATGTAAATCAATTTTACATATACTTATACTATTATCAGATATGAAACATCAAAACTGAGGCTTCTAAAAGAGCCCTTCCATTAACCGTGCATAACCACAGGTCGAAGAAATGAAGCATCTGTCCTTTGCTGCTGAAGCCACCATATTTTCAGTGCCAAGGCAAGATAGCTCTAACTCAGCCCAGGTATATTCCATGTGAATTGCTGTGACACATTTCAGTTTCACTACAATAATAATTTCAGCTTCTTTCTTTCAGCCCACTACAGACACTAACTTTTCTGGATAGGTGCATTGTATAGTAAAGAGTACAATATATTTTACTACAGAAGGGAAGTTTATAATTTGTTGCTGGAGGGACTTTTGACCTGCATATGAATATATTTCTATCATTGACATGTGCAAATTTCAGAATCAGTTTCAGTTGGAAGCACATGATAGCAGGGAACTCATCTAAGCTAAGAAAGAAAAGTTGCAAAACATTAAATAACAGGGAGAGTAATGACTTAATTGTGAGTTGCCTTTATTACCTTTAAAACTAGTTAGATGACAGCTATGGAGGGAATACAATAAAAAATAAAGTAGTATTAAATAGGAAATGCACAGAATAGAATTTCTGAACATTTCCTGACTACCATGATATGCCTATAGAAATACTACCAAGGACTAATACTACCGGAAGTGGCAGATGGGTTCATTAACAGAACTACTGTAAGGAACTATGCAGAACACAGAACAAGAAAAAGAAGTTCCAACCTTAAGAGTACAGCTAATAGAGAAAAAGATACAAAAATGTGCCAGAAAATTGTAAAGTTTAAATTGTCAATAAGAAATTTAGTGTAGATGCATCACAAATTCAGAATATTTTTGTCAAGATAATTTTCTTGTTATATAATGTTCTCATCTTGTTTTTTTTTATTTTTTCTTTTTTCTCAATTAAAAATAATACAAAACTTTTCTGTAGGATGCTATGGTTTTATTTGAATTGGAAGTGAATAAAAGAAAATATTTTTCTGTGATTAATGAATGAAAATATTCAGTGTTTTCTTACTGAAAAAAAGTCACTAAAACACCAAGTAGAAGACTAAGATGTAAGCTTTTGAAAAATAGTATAAGAATGAAAGTGAAATAAAATTTCCAGAAAGACTACAGAAGATAAACTGAATATTCTCACCAAGAACAGGAGGAAGTTTTGGCAAAGAGAAACTTAAAGTCTAGTGACATCAGAAAAAAAGAAAAAGAAATAATGTGGTGAGTAGACAATAGGCTTATGAAAGCATGAGGAATGTTCTGCCACTGACAGAATCAAGGTGAGACATATTTTGTCTCAGTTTGAAGATGTTATACAACTTTGCAAGTACATAGTAACCACAAATTCACTTATTTTATATACAAGAGATTTAAGAAGCAGAAGTGTTGTGGATCAGAATTCCAAGAAATATGATAATGGCCAATCCTTTAACAATAATTTGCAGAGAATGTGTATAGCATCCTGGCAATCCTATCTACTGTACATTTTATATGCACTGGTCTAAATGTGAATGGTAGTGTTTTATCAATAATTCACAAGTATAGTTGACTCTCTAATAATCCTATTCTACAAATAGATTTCAAATGTGGAAATAATAGGTTGGTTTTTAACAGAATTGTTGATTTATTATCCTACTCAAAAAAACCAAAAAACTTTTCCTATATCTGAAAACTGATATTGCAGTTGCTAGATGGATCAGAGAGCTAGCCTTCTAAGGCTGCTTAAATTTCAATAAAACAGATTTCAAAAGCTTAAAATTCATTAAAGAGTTTATTCATTTCACAAATGAAACTTTGAAGGTAACATCCAAAAATACCTTAGAATTTTACAGTGACTAATTTGATACTTTCTTAAAAAAAAAAAAAAAAAAGTATTTTTTGAATACATTTCACCCTGCCACTTGGGGATATGGTTTACGCACCTTAACTTCTTAACTTGGTGGTAGATTGGTGCTTTCATCTCAGAATTTTTCATGATACATCCACAATTTTTCTGTTCCTAGGAAAAAAAAAAAAACGAAACAGAAAATGCTTCAGGAAAGCTGATATATGATTTATCACAGGGGAAGTACTTCTCTCCAGCTGCAAGTTCTTCTTGGTGGCCAACACAGAGGCCAACCCAGTGTTGCCCTTGATTGCAGTAGGAGGCTCTTGGACAGCATCTTGTCATGTGGGCCCAATGTGTTGTTAACTGTTGCAGTCCAAAACAGGGACCCAGTTTGATGCAAACAAATGTCCAACTTTATTGAATCAGAAGGCAATATTTATACACTAATCTAAGAGCTAATGCCACGTATACATATTGCTGATTGGTGATTTCTACATCTCGTTACACACGTTTTAACTTGATTGGCTACAAAGCATTTAGCAACAATTAACTAACAAAGCTTATCTTTCACACATTCGAGCTTCTTCGTGGATGTTGTTATCGTGCCGAGTCCCTTAATCTAATCGTCTTGCTTACTCCTTAACCTTCGAGTGTTCTAACGTACTGGTCCCTGCAGTTACAAAAGTTGCTTTACGCAGAGCTGTCCTTGCGCTTAGCCCAGGGCCCATGGTCGAACCGTTCTATCAACAATTGCTCGGCACCAACAGTTCGAGATTGTACTGCCTCAGTTAACTCCTGGTTAATGTGAGCTTTTTTTTTTTTTGGGGGGGGTGAAGACTGATGTTCTTAATTTCACATCTATTTCACCTCTATTATACATCACCACGTGCATAGATAACCATCATCCAGATCTGCAGTTGCTGGAGGGCCCTAGTTGCAGCAAGGGTTTGGAGAACCCTTCCCAGCAAGTGGGAAAATTCTGTGCAGTGTGTCCACCCATAGGTGAGGCACCCAAAGTCACTGCAAGAGGGTCCAGCATTATGTACTAAATAACTAACAAGTCAAAACAACTTGCATAATAACTTATGTGGAAACATATTTTTCTTCTCCTGACCAGCGATGACTGGGACTGGGACAGAGTCCAAGGCATGGTAGGCACATTTTCTTTAACATACTCTCTTTGCAAACACCAAGAAAATTATTTTTTATAAATGCTGGTTTTGATGATTAATACAACTAACTAGAGTATATAGGATTTTGGGTAGTTACACAGATGTCTTACAAGTGGTAATAATAAGATCAGTAAACAATAGGAATATAAAAAGATTAATAGTTCAATTCACAAGTCAATGCAATAATGTCAGATTAGGTATAGTTTGCTTTCCATATATGTACTTTTGAGAAACATTTCATTGCTAAAAACGACAAATCAGGTTTCACTGGATGTCCTTGATTTTTCACTATTTCTTCCACACGACTCATCAGTGTTTTGACGTTTCCCCATACTGGCAGTTCCTCAGTTCCTTCTTCTGTGTATTCTGGCTTAGAGGTCTCTGACATCTCTGTTGTTTGTTCAGCTGCATTGTCAGCTTGCAGAAGCTCTTGGTGACAGGCAGTAAGGCACCCATAATCACAAGTTTGCATTTTCTGGAAGCCAAATGCGTTTATTTGCAGTTTCTGGAAAGACACAAGCAAAACCTCGACCCCATGTCATTAATGGATCAGGACCTTTCCATTTGCCTGTTAAAGAATCCTTCCAATTGACTAGCATCTGTGGCAAACAGGTTTGAAATTAACGTTCTGTTGCTGTATGGCCTTCTGTATCAGCATTTTAAAAATTTAATGTATAAAGTGTACTTACCTATTTCCTGTGTGGGAAATCCAGCCAACCTCCTCCTTTTTGTTTTTTCAGCATATTCTGTAAGTTCTGATGGGGGCGTTCAACAAGCACATGTCTCGTAGGATTATAAGGAATACCCGTAGTCAGGGCAATATCATGAGACTGACAAAACTGAGCAAAAGAGGCATTAGTATATGCTGGGGCATTATCAGTTTTAATGTCATGAGGCATGCCCATTACAGTAAAAGCAGTCAGTAAGTGTGTTGTAACATGACGAGCAGCCTCTCCTGTTAAGGCAGAAGCAAAAAGAAAACCTGAATAGGCATCACCACAAACATGGATGTAAGACTGACATCCATGACATACATGCCAAAAATCATTAGGTTGTAGACCTCTAGGGTTAGCTTCAGGGTGAGGTACAGGAAGATAATAATTATACAGACATAATTATACAGAAATGAAGAAGGGGCTCTGATAGCTGGTGCTTAATTATGAGCTTTGTTTTTGAGACCATACATCGAATATACATATATTTATATATTTACTTATTTTGAGACACACAATCAAACACAATTTTAGGGGTTTTGTTTTGTCTTTTTTTGTTTCCAATACAAACCTCCACATCTCCTCTGTCTGATAGGGATGGAAAGGAGTCTGACAAAAACTTGTTCTGTCTGGTGGTTTCTGGACAGATATATGAGTGTCACTAAATATTATTATAGCCAAGGTTCCCAGGCTGTTCTTCAGATTAGTTTTAATATCCTCTGTAAGATTACTTATGTCAACATTTCTGATTAGGATGAAATTCAGTTCTAAAATAAATTTGAGAGGCGTATTGGTTTTTTTTTCATCTTTACACAACACTCTTAGTACCTTCTTTCCCTGTTGTCTTCTCAAAGCATATGATCTGTGTCACTCAAGTCACTCATTTCCCACTCAGTTTTTCATAACTGAGGTTATTAGTGTGTATTTTCCATTCACCTGTATATTCCCTCCACTTATAGAGTTTGTTTCATATAGAAAAATTTTATCAGTACTCTACGTGAGTAAATAATTTATCTTAGCAGTGCTATTTCCCTAAATTGAAGTATAGGTCGTTGTTTTCGAAAATTATGTCTTACACCATTACTTAAAAAGCAATGATCTTCTTCCCAGTGCATGAGTTTACGACACTTAATCTTCCTCTGATAAGCTGCTTACCCAGACATTTCTTTAGTCTTCAAATCCATGTACTGACCATCTTTGCAAAATGTTTCCATCTCAATTGCCATTTTTCAGATGTTTTTGATGGATCATCTGACTCTAATTAATCTCCAGGAATTTTTCTGCATTGACCTGCTGCACCAACTCTTTGCACTGTTGTTCTGGGGCTCTCATTTCCATTTATCTCTGCCAACCTCATCACTGTTGATGCTTGTTTTGTGTGCTAGTTAGACCAGACGGTGTACCATCTTGAAGGATCCACCCTGTATGTCCTCTGGCTAATTAGGGAGGCTCAATTTCTAAAGAAACAGCTTGCAGTGTCTGAGAGATCTTCTGTTACAGATACAACAATAAATCATTATTTAGAGTGACATTAATTAATTGGTCTCATCCCAAGATTTGGCCTGTTTTGTCAAAGACATCACAACATTTTTTGAATATTAGTTCTACCTCCTCCCCAGTCTATAATCATCTCTCTCGAGGGATCCTAAACTTTTATTATTTATATTGAAGACAAATAATTTTGATGTCTATTTCTGAACTGTCAATCAACATGCCTGATTCCTTCCCCCAGATCTACTCATCATGGTCCACAACATATCTGGAAGTCTTTGGGAATTTCTCCTGTGGTGCTTTGACTCATTTCATAGTTGAATTCCTTCTTGGAAGGGTGACAATGAACTTGCAACCTAGATAAGTTCCCCTATCCTTTTCAATGGGACTGAAGGTAAACATCATCTTAATCACTAAATCTTCAGTATCTTTAATTTTAAGTATTAACTTTCACAACTGCTCCTGCTGTCACAATTTGTTTCTTAATATTACAAGTGGAATAAGTAACTTCAACTTCAGAGCGTTAGAAAAGCATTCAAGTGACCTAATGGAATAGTGTCTGCACAGAAGTACACATCCGTCCCACGCACCTGTCTACCACATCCTCCTCCAAACAAACAAACAAATAAACAAAAAAACAAGTAAACAGACAAACATTTTTTTGCACTATGGGAAACAAAATGTATCTCTAAGGAAGAAGAAAAAAGTCCAATTGAAATATAAAAATTTACAAATTCGTGCCAGTTAAAGAGCAGCTATAATTATTAAGTATCTCCATTTGCAATGGCCAAATTGAATCTGTTGAATCTGTCAATGCTATTGCATGCATTTTGAGTTCAAATTAGATATACCATGTTAACCAGAAATTATTGTATTGTGTGGTTAATTGTTGGGGGTTTTTTCCCAAGTAAACTTTGGAAAATTGCATCTTGAATCATTCTTCAGCTATATGATTACTATGAGAAATAGAAAAGGGAATATTTTAGTAAGAAATAGCATATTTTAAGATATATTGGTGTCTCTGGGCATGTTTTGGGTTTTTTTGTAGCATGTTTGTTTTTTTCCGCCTCATTACTGAATTTGCAGCTACAATTGCAGCCATGGTAACTACACATCCAAATATCAATACATGATTGCAGGGCTTTTTTGTGAGTGGCTCATTAAATTTAATTACTGAATAAGTAAATAATAACATTTATTTAGAAAAACGGTTTTAGAGAACAATCTTATTTCTGAAATGCAAAAATTATCATTATTTGAATTTATATTATGCATAATATTCATTTGTATTACATGAAGACTTCAAAATCAGAGTGGAACCAGCAACATTATTAAAATCTTTATTGTTTGTGCAATCACAATTGTTACGATTGTTTGGAAGTCTTAAAGCTTTCTGAATCATAGAATCATAGAATCACATAATTGCTCAGGCTGGAAAAGCCCTTCAAGGTCATCGAGTCCAGCCTTGTCCTTACCTTATCATGCTGTTCCAGATGACCCACCACTAAACCATGTCCCCAAGCACCATGCAGGTGATTTTTTAACACACTCAGGGATGGAGACTCAGCCACCTCCCTGAGAACCCTATTCCTGTTCTTAACAACCCTTTCTGTAAAGAAGTTTCTCCTGATACCCAACCTAAATCTCCCCCAATGCAAGTCGTGTCGTCTGTCACCAGTGAGAAGAGAGCAACCCCATTCTCAGTACAACCTCGTTTCAGGTATTTGTAAAGAGTGATAAGGTTTCTCTTCAGCCTCTGTCTCCCCAGACTATAGAGGCCCAACACCCTCCGTCTCTCCTCATAGGGGATGATTTCCAAACCCTTCATTAGCTTTGTTGGCCTTCTTTGGACTTGCTCCAACACCTCAATGTCCTTTCTGTGTTCAGGTGCCCAAAACTGAACACAATACTCAAGGTGGGCCCTCACCGGTGCTGAGTAAAGGAGCAGGATTACTTCCCTAGCCCTGCTAGTCACACAGTTTCTGACACAAGCCAGAATGCCATTGGCTTTCTTGGCCACCTGGACACATTGCTGGCTCATATTCAGCCAACTGTCAATCAACACACCCTTTCTGACAGGCAGCTGGTCAGCCACTCTTCTCCAAGCCTGTAGCATTGCCTGGGGTTGTTGTGACCACAATGCAAGACCTGACACTTTGGCCTTCTTGAATTTCATACAGGTGGTCTCAGCCCAACAGTCCTTCTCTAAAACCTTTCTACCATCCAGCAGATTGACACTCCCTCCCAACTTGGTGTCATCTGTGAACTTACTGAGGCTGTACTCAATCCCCTCATCAAGATCATTAATAAAGATGTTAAAGAGGAGTGACCTCTGTACTGAGCCCTGGGGGACACCACTCATGACTGGCTGCCAACTGGATTTAAATCCACTGACCACACTGACCGCTCCACTGAGTTCTTTTGGCCTGGCCATCGAGCCAGTGTTTAACCCAGAAGAGTTTAAGACATGGGCAGCCAGCTTTTCCCTTAGAATGTTATGGGGTACAGTGTTAAAGGTTTAACTGAAGTCCAGGCAGACTGCATCAACAGCCTTTCCCTCCTGCTCTATGCAGGTCACCTTGTCATAGAATGAGATCAGGTTAGTCCCTGAGCCTATGTTGACTGGGCCTAATTTCCTGGTTGACATTTAATTGTTCTATGATGGCTCCTGAGATTATTCGTTCCATGACCTTCCCTGGCACCAAGGTGAGACTGACGGGTCAGTAGTTACTGGGATCCTCTTTCCCTCCTTTCTTGAAGGTGGGTATCATATTGAAGATTGCCAGTCTCCAGTCCAATGGGACATCCCTGTTTTCCAGGACTTCTGATAGATGATGGAGAGAAGCTTGGCAACCACATCAGGCAACACTCTTAGAACTCCAGAGTTTAAACCCTTTGGCCCCATCAACTTGTGAGTGTCTAGATTATGAAGCAGGCTGATAACTTTTTCTTTATGGATTACATAGGGCCCAATCTGTTCCCCATCTCTGTCTTCTATCTTGAGGGACTGTGTGCCCAGGGAACAACTAGTCCTGCTATTAAAGACCGATGAAAAGAAAGCATTAAGTAGCTGAGCCTTTTCTTAATCCTTGGTCACTGTATTTCCCTCTCTATCTAATAAAGGATGGTGATTCTTCCTAGCTCTCCTCTTGCTGCTGATATATTTCTAGAAATATTTATTTTTATTTTTCACCACAGTGGCCAAGTTTAGTTCCAGTTATGCCTTGGTCCTTCTAATTTATTGTCTACATATCTAGACTGTATCTTTGTAATTCTCATAAGATGCCTGTCCTCTCTTCCAAAGACCATAAACTTTCTTTTTGTCTCTGAGTTCCAGCTAAAGCATTCTGCTCATCCAGGCTGAACTCCTTCCTCTTCAGCTTGTCTTCTGTGACTTGGGGATGGTCAGCTCCTGCTCCTCTAAAAAAAACTCCTTAAAATACACCCAGCCCTCCTGGGCTCCTACACCCTTCAGAACTGCCTCCCAAGGGACTCTCTCAACCATGGTCTGGAAGACAAAAGTCTGCTCTCCTGAAGTCCAAGGTGGTAGTCCTGGAAACTGCACTCCTTGCTTCACTAAAAATCAAAAACTTTACCATTTCCTGGTCACTTTGCCCAAGACGGCCTCCAACTATGACATTCCCCACAAGATCTTTTCTATTAAAAAACAGCAGGTCCAGGAGTGCACTTGCCCTTATTGGCTCCCTCACCATCTGCGACAAGTAGTTATCTCCTATACATTCTAGGAACCTTCAGAACTGTTCTCCCTCGGCTGTGTCATATTTCCAGACAGTATCTGGGAAGTTGAAGTCCTGTATGAGAACAAGAGGTAGAGACCAGGAGACCTTACCCAGCTGTCTTATCCACCCCTTCATCATGGATAGGTGGTCTGTAGCAGACTCGCATGATGATGTCCAGCTCATAATCTCTCAGCCTTCTTATCATCAACATTAATTTCTAGAAAATCATACCTTTCCCTCATGTAGAAAGGTACCCCACCACCTCTCTTTCCTTGCTTATTTCTTTTGAAAATTTGGTAGCCATCAATCACAGTATTCCAACTGAGTTATCCCACCATGTTTCTGTGATGGCAACAATATCATAGTTTTCCACCTGCACAACAGCCTCCAGCTCCTCCTGCTTGTTACCCATGCTGCGTGCATTAGTGCAGATGGGTCTCAGCTGGGCCACTTTTTGAGAAGCCCTAATACCCTCTAGACCATACTCAAATGTTTCCATAGTAACCAACCTCTCACCAATTCTTTTGTTCCTCCTGCCACAAGGAATATCATTCTCATCCTTCAAAGAACCAAGACTGTAAGACCTTACTAGCACCTTCCTCTTCCACAAGCACTGTCATGTTGCATCCAGGCTCCTCTCTAGTGGCCTCATTTTCACCCCTGCCGCCCTTCATACCTAGTTTAAAGCCCTGTCTATGAGCCATGACAACTCCTATCCTAGGACCTTTTTCCCCTTGCGGGATAAGCTACACCCATCAGGTGGTCAGCAGGCCTGGTCTCCTGTAAATTGAGCCATGGTCAAAGAAGTCAAACCCCTGCTGGCAGCAGCAGGCTCAGAGCCACGTACTGATCTGCTGGCTCATCCTGATTAGTCCCTTACCATTCCCCACAACTGGAGGGATAGAGGGGAACACTGCTTGTGTTCCTGATCCCTTAACCAGCTGACCCAGGGCCCTGAAGTCTCTCTTAATTGCCCCTAGACTTCTGGTGGTTATGTCCTCACTGCCTACTTGAAAGATAATGAGTAACAACCCGTGGGTTTAACTAGTGGGTTCTTTAATTTTAAGTAGGTGGGTTAACTAGGTTCCTTTATGTTAAATACTCAAACATTTTGCCTAAATATTCTAGATGCTTTTAACTGACAGTTGCCATTTTTAAAAACCTTCATTTTTCCTCTTATTTCATCCAGTAGCATAAAATAAGGACTTTGAAATGGCAATACCACCTACATCACCGTATTTGTAACTTTGGCAAATCCACTGTAATTGTCATCAACAACAAAACTACAATATAATAAAACAAATGTAGTTGTTATTATTGTTGCTGTTTATTCCTTTTCTTCCCTCTAGCAGGATATTTTGCCTCAGTGGTCTTACCTTAGTTTCCTTTTATGATTTGATTGCTCTTTTTCTCTCATGTTCATACACTTTGTTTCAGCTTCACTGAATTCAGTCCTTAGCCTGGAGCTGGAGAGTTTCCATGAAAAGTAAAGGGCATAGCAGACTCTGAACCGGTAACAATCTTGAAAGTACTAATAGAAGTCCAGGTTGTTTTCAATGGCAGCAGCTGCTCTCCTGTGTCAAAAAACATGGAGCTCAGCTTGGCTCCAGCTAGGCCAAACAAAGATCAAACAAGAATGGACAGATAAACAAAAGCATTTGTATAATGAGGGATGAGGCTTTCTTGGCTTTTCCTTTGTTTCCCTTTTGTTCTCCAATACATGATTCTGGAAATATGCTTAGGTAGTTAAATGACAGCAGCCAATCACTTTATTCTATAAAAGTCTAGTCCCATCTCTTGACTGGAGATAATCCTGTACACTTTCCATAGAAGGTGTATGCTCAACTCTCCTATCCTTCAGTGGGGATGCCTCAAGAGGCTGAGAGCAAAGGAATACCTGGCTGAAACCATAAAAGGGTAACAAGCATCAAATCCCTACGTATATATGAATCTTTAGCCTAAGACTTTAGAATACTTTCAGAAATCCAGCAGTCATTTTATTATCATATTGTCTATAGGTATTTTAATCATTGTTCTAGAAGTAGTATAAGAATTATTGATAAGTAATCTGTGAGTACTCATACCATTATCCATTTGCAATAGTTATCCAAATATTTGATTATTTGCATATTTTCTTGTTGAGATACCTTCTTGTTTGTTATCCTAACACCTCATGTTGCTACCCTAATATCCTAACAATTATATAATCCAATATATACCTTTTAAGAGCCTTTCTTATTTTTAATAAAACTTCCTTTCTACACATACATCTCACCTGTTATCTTGTCCTGTACAAGACATGCACCAATAATATATGCCTACAAAGTAAGTGCCAATAAAGGATTTCAGTATGTGGTGTTAACAGGTAAAACAGTGATAATATTTTGATTTCATTCATTTGAACTGTGGGATGGGGAGCCCAAAATTAAACCTGAATTACTATATAATTAAAGCTTATCAAAAAGACATTAAGCTATTGGAGAGCATCCAAAGGAAAGCCACAAGGATAGTAAAGGTTCTGGAGGGGCTAACTTATGAGAAACATCTGATATCACTTGTATTGTTCAGCTTGGAGAAAAGGTGGCTGAGGGTGATCTCACTGTAATCTAGAGCTTCTTCACAGGAGGAAGAGATGGGACTGGTACAGATTTCTTCACTCCTGTGACTGAAGATAGGACTTTAGGTAGGAAGCTGAATCAGGGGAGGTCTAGGATATCAGGAAAAGGTTTTTCACCCAGAGGGCAACTGAGCAATGGAACAAGCTCCAGAGGGAAGTGGTCACAACACCAAGCCTACCTGAGTTCAAGAAGTGTTTAGATGATGCTCTCAGGAACAAGGTGTGATTCTGGGGGTGCTCTACACAGGGACAGAAGTTGATCTTGATAATCCTGATGGTCCTATTCCAACTCAGCATATTCTATGCTTCTATGATAAGATTCCATTTTCAAAGAAAAAAAAAAAAAAAAAAAAAAAAAAAAAAAAGGAGTATTTTCACATTTCAAGGTTTCCCAAAAGCTAAAAAAGTTCTCTTTTCTTTCCCCAAAGAGTGGCTCAAGCATCAGGAAAAAGCTGAAAAATATCCATCCTTCCCTTCTTGAAATGTATCACTATGCAAAAAATTATGTGAAAAAGAATGATAAGAGCAAGATTATTCTAGCATGAAACTGAAGCTTTGGGATGAAATCCCTGTCATCAGCCCTAATAAGTAGTTCATGCCACAGTGCTGTTCTGTTACTCCTAATCTTTCATTCCTAATTAATTTACAGCATAAATTTACTATATACAAATTAAAAAACAAACTACTCTAGGACCTACCAGATGATAATGAAATTCATTTACAACATAAATATCGCAGATAGCTACATTTCATACAGCTAGATAAATGAGGTGGGTTTTTTTCCAGTATTCAATTATAAATTATAAATTATAAATATAGAGGAGCATTAGAAAATATTGAAAATCTTGCAGATGATAAAACACCCTAATAAAATAGGCTATAGTAAGAACATAAAGATCTGCTTTAAAATACAAAACTCTAAAGTTGATCAGGATATGAAATATAACAAATAAATCCTTGAGGAATGCTTTAGAATGAAATACATTAAATGACAATCCCAATGCGGACATGAGCACTGAATTAATTTACATGTCTTCCGTATCTCGTAGACTTTCAGTTTGACTGTAGTACCAACTTAATAAAGAATTACTGACAAAAAATCCCAAATTATTATGTAGGGCTTTTTTTAGTATTTTGCTTCATACTTGTTGCTTCTCCTGGTAACCCACTAATTGATTTTTCTCCTAACAATTCCTAATTTCATGACTCGTGATATAATTCGATCAGGTAATGTTAGATATTTTGACCAGTAGCTTGCAAGTAAAATCTGCCAAACCAAAATATAGATGGAAATTATGAAGTGGGGAAAAAGGGCTTATAAACCTTATAAAGGCAAACCATCCCATTATGACTTACCTCAGCAGTCTTTAAAACTTCTTGAAACATAGTCACATAAACATTTAAATTATTTTTCTGCCCTTCTGAAATATAATACTAGCCATTCAAAGTGTGGTGATCTGCCTCATATCTTATGGATAAGACATTGTTCTCATACATTTAAAGAAAAAGGTATGAAAAATTTTAGTAGAAATATGTAATTTCAACTTTCTAAATTTAAAACCCTGTCTTTAATTGTATTTTTACATTAAAGTAATTGCAGTCTTGGTTATAGTATAATGAAGATGAAAATCATTCTTTCCTGAAACAGTTACCAGAGTTCTTTGAAAAAATATGAATTATTGGAAGATGAAAATTCATAGAGTATTATCTCAACATTTATTTTTTTTTAGAAAAAACCCATAGTTTTCCCAGTGTTTACTGGGTTATTTTTAAATCTCACATTATTTAAAAATTTACCTAGTTGATGTCTGTCCAGGTTACAGAATTAATGAGAAAATCTCTGAGATCATCAAGAGTAGCCTATGACCAAACATTATCACATTGGCTAGACCAAGGCACTAAGTGCCATATCCAGCCTTTCCTTAAACATCTCCTGGGACTTTGACTACACCATTTCCCTGGGCAGTCAATTCCAATGCCTGATCACCCTCTCTGTGAGGAAGTGTTTTCTGACATCCAACCTAAACCTCCCTTGGTGCAGCTTCAGGTTATGCTCCCTCATCCTGTCACAAGCTGGGTGGCAGAAAAGCCTGACACACACCTGACTACAACCTCCATTTGAGCAGTCATAGAGAGTGATAAAGTCCCCCTTGACTCTCCTCTTTGCCAGGCTAACGACCCCAGCTACCTTACTCTCTTCGTATAGGACTTTACCCCTTGTCCCTTCACTAGACTTGTTGCTTTCCTCAGGACCCAGTCCAGTACCTCAGTGTCCTTCTTGAAGTGAAGAGCTCAGACCTCTACACAGTATTCAAGGTGAAGCTTCACCTGTGCTGAGTACAAGGGGAAAATTACATCCCTAATCCTGGCCACATTATTCCTGATAAAAGCCAGGATGCCATTGGCTTTCTGGATCACATGGGCACACTGCTGGCTCATGTTCAACCAGCTGTCAACCAGTATTCCTAGGCACCTCCCTGCTGGGCCACTCTCCAGCCACTCTTCCCCCAGTCTGTAGCAGTTCATGGAGTTATTGTGGCCAAAGCGTAGGACCCTGCACTTGGTCCTGGTGAACTCCACACTGTTGGCCTCAGCCCATTGATCCACCCTGTCCAGGTCCTTCTGCAGCATCTTCCTACCCTCCAGCAGATCCTCCCCCAGTTTGTTGTCATCTGCAAATTTACTAAGACTAGACTCCACTAGACTTAGTTCCTTCATCCAGGTCATCAGTAAAAATGTGCTGATCCCTGGGGACACCACTGCTCACCAGATGCTAATTGGATGCTGTACCATTTACCACCATTCTCTGGGCCTGGTCATCCCACCACTTTTTAACCCAGGGAAGGCTGTACTGGTCCAAGCCATAGACTGCCAGCTTTTCCAGGAGGATGCTATGGGAGACCATGTCAAGAGCTTTGCTGAAGCTGAGGTAGACCACATTCACAGCCTTCCCCTCATCCATTAGGTGGGTCACCCTGTCGTAGAAGGAGATAAGATTGGTCAGGCAGGACTTTCCTTTCCTAAAGCCATGTTATTTGAGCCTTGTTTCCTAGTTGTATTCTACATGCTGCTTGATGGCACTCAGAATGATTTGCTCCATAAACTTGCCAGGCACAGAGATCAGGCTGACAGGCCTACAGTTCCTTGGATCCTCCTTCCAGCCCTTCTCATGTATGGGCGTCACATTAGCCAATCTCCAGTCATCTGGGACCTCCCCAGTTAGCCAGGACAGGTGATAAATGATGGAGAGTGGTTTAGTCAGTTCTTCCAGCTCCCTCAGCACCCTAGCTTGAATCCCATACAGACCCATAAACTTGTTGGGATCTAAATGGCATATCAGGTCACTAACTACATCCTCCTGGATTACAGGAGGGGAATTTTGATCCCCATCCCTGTCTACCAACTCAGGAGCCCAGTTGCCCTGAAAGTAGCCAGTCTTTGTGTTAAAGACTGAGGCAAAGAAGGTGTTAGTACCTCATCCTTCTCCTTGTCTTCTGTTACTATGTACCCCACCTCATCCAATAAGGAATTGAAATGTTCCCTGACCCTTTTTTTGTTATTAATGTATTTATAAAAGCTTTTTTATTATCCTTAACAGAGATAGCCAGATTAACTTCTAAATGAGCTTTGGGATCTCTAATTATCTTTCTATAATGTCTTTAAATGCTTCTTGTTCCATCTGCCTCTTTTTCCAAAGATGATACAATCTTATATTTATTTCTGAGTTCATGCAACAGCTCTTTGCTCAGCCAGGCCAGTCTTCTTCCCCACCAGCTCATTTTTGGAACATAAAAACAACCTGCACAGGAATCATAGAAAGTTAGGGGTTGGAAGGGACCTCAAAAGATCATCTAGTTGAACATCCCCTATAACAGTGTCACCTACAGGAGGTCACACATGAATGCATCCAGGTAGGTTTTGAATGTCTCCAGGGAAGGCCATTCCACAACCTCCCTGGGCAGCCTGTTCCAGTGCCCTGTCCCCTCACAGTGAAAAAATTCCTTCTTATATTTATACGAAACCCCCTATGTTCATGTTTATAACCATTGCCCCTTGTCCTGCTGTTAGTGACCCCTGAGAAAAGTTTGACTTCATCCTCCTGGTACTCACCCCTTAAATATTTATAAACATGGATGAGGTAATGTGCCATCATAATTTCATATTTGAAATAAACCCACCCTTGTTAAGCCCCTTTGTTTTTGAGGTCTATTTCCGAAGGGACTCTCTGAGCCAGCATCCTGAATAGACGATAGTCAGCCCTCAAGAGGTCCAAGGGAGAGGTTTTGCTGATGACCCTCCTAGCATCACCAGGTATTGAAAATTCTATCAATGTCATGTTCACTGTGCCCAAGACAACCTCTGGCTACTACATCTTCAACCAGCACTTCCCTGTTCATAAACAGTAGTTATAGCAGGGCATTGCCCTGGTAGGCTCAATTACCTTCTGTAGCAGGTTGCTGTTATCCATATATTCCAGAAAACTCCCAGACTTCCCCCTTTCTGCTGTGTTGTACTTTGAGCAGGCATCTGGTACTTTGAAGTCCTCCAGAAGAACAAGGGATAGTGAATGTAAGACATCTCTGAATTGTTGAAAGAAAGTCTTCTCGGTGCCTTTATCCTGGTCAGAATTGCTCCTAGAAGTAGTACAGAATCAGAGTCATAAAATGGTATCAGTTGGAAGGGATCCAGAGATCTGAAGATCAGCTTCCAACTCCTCTTTATGGGCAGGGGCACTTCCTACTAGAATAAGTTGCTCAATGTCCTGATATTGATCACTTACAGGGAGGGTGCATCCGAAATGGTTCTGAGCAACCTCTATCAGTGTCTCATCCGCCATTTCTTCCTAATGTCTAATGTGAATCTTCCCTCTTCCACCTGAAAACCTTTTGTCCTCTTTCTTTCACTACATGCCCTTATAAAAAAAGTCCCTCTCCATCTGCCTTTTGCTACTAAAAGGCAACTATAGGGTCTCACCACAGCTTTCTTTTCACCAGGTTAAACAGACCCATCTCTCTTAGCCTGCCTTCATAGCAGAGGTGCTTCAGCCTTCTGATCATCTCTGTGGCCCTCCTCTGGACTCATTCCAACAGCCCCATGTCCTTCCTGTGTTTGGGGCTCCAGTATTGAACACTGTACTCTGGATGGGGTCTCATGACAGCAGAGTAGATGGAGAGAATAATCTCACTTGACCTGCTGGCCATGCTTCTTTTGATGCAGCCAGGCATACACTTGACTTTCTGTTCTCTGAGGGCACATTGCCAGCTCATCTTGAGCTTTTCATCAACCAACACCCCCAAGTCCTTCTCCTCAGAGCTGTTCCAAATCTACACCCAGCCTGTAACTGTGCTTCAGCTTGCTCCAGCTCATGTGCAGAATGTGCACTTTGCCTTGTTTGTAAAATGTTAATGCTCATAAGGAAAGAATAAAAATTAAATTTTCATTCCATTTAAAATGTTCAGAAATATCTGGAAAACATAGAGGAATTAGTCTATCCCAGCCCTATATTCCTCTTTAAAAATTAGAAGTTCAAACTTAACAAAAATGTGATTTGACACAAAAAAATCTGTTTCACTGCATGTGTAAATAATTCTGCCTGGAAAAAAATGGATAAGAAGGATGTTTATTTAATATGAAAGAGGAAAATTTTAGATTTATGGCATGAAGAAAGTTTACATCTGCCATAACAATTTATAAATAAGGAAAAATTATGAAGAAGTGATGTATTTAAATGAAAAGAAGCTAAAAGCAATATGTGGTAAATTAATTCTGACTCCCTGGAAGAGAATATATTTTCAGATTGGGTTGCTAGATCCTTGTGAAACACTGGTATTCACAGAGTGTGACAGAAGCACATATGAACGCAACAAAAAGAAATTGCAAAGTAACAAAAGTAACACGTGATAAATTTTCACAGTTAATACTGTGTGGGTTGTGTAATGTGCTTCTTTAAAAGAAAATTAAAAACGTCTATATAAAAGCAGTGATGATAAAAACTAAATTAAAGGTTTCTTATATCTGAAAAAGAAAGTTCATATTTTCTGTGGAAATTATTCTGATTCAGAATCATAGTAATAGCTGTTTTTCTAACATTGCTAATTTTTTTAATAATCACCTCTTCAGAAAATTACTACAACTGCTTCTTACTTTACCTATACTGTTCTTACAGTCTCAGTGTTTTCTAGTGGTTATTTTAGGTTAATAATAATGAAATATCACTGTATCTTTTTGTTTTTGTCCAAATTTATTAAAAAATAGAAGCAAAGACACAATAATACATACAATATGTCAGCAAAGGGGAAAGAAAATGGAATGTGTACTGGATATAAGAACATGAACAGGAAATTGCAGTAGAATAGTACAAGATGGGTAGAAAACAGATAGAGAGCAAACAAAGTGAAAAATGCAGAATGAAAACAAGCAATTAGACAGATGCCAAGACTACTTCATGCCTTAAAAGTAACCTGTTTTGGTTTTTTTTCAATGTAAGAGAACATCTGTCAGAAGGAAATATACAGGAAAAATGCTGCAAAAAACAATTTCAAGGAATCACTAATGCAGTAAAATCAACACTGATAAATGAATATAAGAACGGACCTAAACCATGTTTCAGAAGTGGCTATCAGACTAATAATTTTATGGCATTTTCTGAGTATTCTACGCACATACTCTTATTTAAACACTTACAATTATCCAAAAGCTCACCTTTAAACATTCAGCTTCTGAAGGAAACATCTTTATCATTTAGACTGCAGAGACCAGTCAAGTGTTTCATATATTGATTTCTGAAGGTTTACAAAATTACCGATTGTGGGCACTTGTGACCTGCAGTAGATGACCCTGCTCTGGCAGGAGTGTTGGACTAGAGGTCCCTTTGAGGTCCCTTCCAACCCCTAATTTTCTGTGATTCAGTGATTAAGATATCTCTTGGTGTACCTCTGTAATGTGCAGCAGTTTAGTGTAGTACATATTAAAGACTGGTAATAAGAGACTGATGAGACAGTAACCTCCAAGTCTAAGTTTGAAGTAATCTGAAGAGGATTCCCTGCTAAATAATAATTGGTGGGTCCATACTCTTAGGCCCAGCCAAGACAGATTGATAAGCAAACAGTCCTGATGTCTTTAAAAAAACTTTGGAACTCCTATATATACTTCTCTGAATAGCATCGTTTACAGTTGTTCAAAGTTGCACTGGATTATTTGAATGCTTGTCTACACATTCTATGTCTATATAGAATATATATATTCTATATATATATTCTATATATATATATATAATACTATATATATATAGCCAGATAACCTATGTATACCCTAACACAAATTTAATTTATGGAAATTATTTAAACAACAAGTCAAGAAAAACTTTTCACAAAAACACTCTATACTTTGGTGTTGCACTGATATTGCTTTAATAGTTTAACATTTCTATAATTATACTGTCATAATTTTAAAAATATTAAAAGTACTATGTATCTAAATACCACTTCCAACTAAAAGAATATATTCTGTTTTTTTCAGCTGGACAAATCTTGTTCATGACTTCTACTCTTCAATGAACCCTTAGACAGCTAATTTCAAAAACAGTTCAAAGCTGAAAAACAAGTGGGAACAGGGAATTCTTCTTGCCAAGAATTTCAGTCTAAGTACTAAATCCTTCTTTTTCTGTCCAAACAAAATTCATATGAACTACCTGCATGCATGAACTACATGCACACCAAAAAGTCTTTTTTAATTAAACTGTAATTAGTTTGGTATTTTGAAATTATATCTGACCCAAAATTAATCTATTATTTATATTTGTTGGGCTCACTGGAAGCCCAGAAGGCTTCATGATCTGTTCTTTCAGTCTAGACAGAATCACTGAGTTAGTCACATATCCAAAATTATTACTAGTATCTTACTTGGTATATCATTTATCATGACTGAACATCAATGACAGTAAATCAAATAATAAAGTTCTATTTCTAGTGCAGTAGTAGAAACCTCTTCTCCCTTAGAAATGTAGTCTTCTTAATAAAAAATTTCTGTAAAAGATCTTTTCCTAGGAAATGAATAATCCTTTAATAATCCTTTTCACTGTGCTAATATATGTGAAACAAGGAAAGCGGAAGTCACAGACACACACTAAAAAACAAACCAAATGAAACACAAAAAATAGCAGTAAATTAGCTTTAAAACAAGAGTACGGTTGATTATGCAAAGCAGCTTACTAACATTTTCTTCTAATAACAAAACCTGGGAAGCTTCCTGTGCACAAGTCAGAATGATCAAAATGAAGACCAACCACACGACTGAGATAAATTCAAATGTATGGATGGCTGAGCCTTTTTCCTTAATTGAAAGAGGAGAACTCAGTTTAAGCAATGGAGAAATGGCATTTAGGACCAAAACGGCACATTAAAAAAAAAAAAAAATTAGTGCACGAAGAAGTACAATTTTTTATTTTCATGTTTAAGACAGACAGTATACAAATTTCTATTGTGTGGAGGTAATCCTTTAGAGCATCAATATGACTACACAACAGGCTACATAAAATACTGGAAACTGGGGTATTCTGCCACAGTGATTAATTTTTTATTCTGGGTGAATTTCAGAGATGATATCATGTGAAGATGAATGATGTATGCAAAGCATTGTCATTTAAAAAAAAAAAAAAGGAAACATATTCCAAATTATTATATTGTTCCCTCAAAAATAGTAGTCATATTCTTTGTGTAAATACGTCTATGCAAATATCAATTCAAAAAACCTTTTTCAGAATATTTTCACATTCATTACATTCCTGATGTGGAAAGTTTTATGCTTAAGCTTTAACAAATCCAATGTGAGAAATATTCTAATCTTTGTGATTTTAAAACATTAGCTTAGACTATAATGTTTAAGGGGTAAGATCTCTTCCTTTCTGAATGTCAAGCTTAGTCAAAAATAAACTTTTCCAATGTTAATATTGCCAAAAGAAACAAGACTAGTGTCAATACTGTCTGAGAAATGCTAAGGAAAAAATGTAACCACATAAATATTCATAGCTATAGGTTTTATATATATATATTTGTAGGCAAAAACTTCTCTAGACTCTGAATCCTGGACACCTTCAGGAATGTTTAGGGTTAGTGTTTCTGTATTTAACAAATACAGTGTGGAAAAATACAAAAGCAAATGGATGTGTGATGGAGGACCAAATGGGAAATGTCTTACTCTAGGATTCCTGCAGATTTTCACAAGAGGAAGTTTCTGAATTTTGAAAGAAAAAGTAGCAGAAAGAATTTGAGTACAGTTATCTCTATTACAAGAAGATGCTGTTTCAGGTGCTTATTAGCAACAGAAATGTTGATAAGGAAAACACTTTATATCATCTTCACACTGTCAATTAAAACTTAAGAGAAAACAGATTTAATGCAATAATGAGAACTCTTTTATGAAGATGTTTCCAAGGTAATACATAAATTAGTACAGTGTACCAAGGGAAAAAAAGAAAAAAAAGAAAAAAAAAAAAAAAAAAGAAAAAGAAAAAAAAAAAAAAGCAGCCTCAAAAGAGGACTCTGATTCTACAGTCTTGGGGACTTAAAACCATGGTCACAAGAGCTAGTCCATGCTGATAGCTTAGTTTCACAAATCTTACTTCTCCATTGAGCCTTAAGCACTCTTTGATTATTAAATAATTTGTCAATAAGATAACAACATGTTATGTCACAACATAAATTGTCACAAAGTATTGAGGCACTACCTAGAATGAGTCTCCAGCTTTTCTTAACTTACAAGTCTTCTTAAAACCATGGCCTGCCAAAATTATTAAAAATTCTTCTACCATATCTAATACTGTTTGAACTTCCAAGCTTACTGGAAAATGTCTAGACCGTCACCTGTACCCCGTTGTCTTGATGTGAATCAGATTAAGTTGCACCAAATGACCACTTTCTGGAGAACAACCTCAAGTCTGTCATCGCAATGTGCTACTTCTCTATGTGTTAATCTCAAGCCCAGAGACATCTCCATGCATGCACTGCTGTGTTCACTGCAGTTTTTATGAGATACTCTTGTCAATCTCAAAATGGGATCTGTACAGAGGAGATGAGGGCCCCTCTAATTTTCTGCAAGCACACCTATGCCTACTCCATAGGTAAATAATAATCTAGTAACATAACACTAGAGGTCATACCTAGAATTGGGGACTTTGAGGATAAGATCTTTAATATCAGTCCACACCGTAGTAATACTTTTTCATTCCACATGAAAACAACAACAACAACAAAAAACAAACAAACAAACAAACAAACAAAAAAACCCAGATATAAGAAAATGACATGTCTTAAAGAATAAATTATTTTTTTTCTCCAATTTGGTGTACAACTTATTTTGTATGAGGAAATGTATGAGTTCTGTTGTTGTCCAATGAAAAACATCTATTTGATTGCCAACGAAAAAAATTTATTTTGAAGGCATGAATCTCATAAAATTGAAGTAATATTATTAATCCAATATTATATTAATCCAATATTATATAAACACCTCAAAGGCAGTCAAGACTGTAACCTAATATATCCTTGATTCAAAAGTCTCACTTTTAATTATACTACTGAGGACAAAATAAAAAAAATAAAAAAATATGTATAACTTTTTTAAAATCTCACTTGGATTATTCTGGACATATGAATGAAACTCAAACTGTAACACGTTTTTTTTTGTAGGTTTTTTTTGTTTTTTTGTTTGTTTGTTTGTTTTTTGTTTTTTTTTTTTTTTTTTTAATTAAATGTTACAAGTAGGAAGTGAGACTTCATTTCTTAAATACACATTGTTTTGAAATCCTTGATAAGAATACACTGCTAAAGAAAAATTGCTCTACAAAATACATTACCTATGCAAAAAACACTAGTGGTTAAAAGTGAGAGATTTCCACCTGGAGTACTGCGTCCTGTTCTGGAGCCTCTGTTACAAGAAAGACATAGACATGCTTGAGTATGTCCAGAGAAGGGCCATGAGGATGATCAGAGGGTTGAGCACCTCTCCTATGGAGACAGACTGAGAGAGCTGGGGTTATTCAGTCTGGAGAGGAAAAGGCTCCAAGGTGACCTTACTGTAGCCTTCCAGTATCTGAAGGGGGCCTACAAGAAAGCTGGTGAGGGACTTTTTAGGATGTCAGATAGTAATAGAACTAGGGGGAATGGATTCAAACTAGAGTAGGGTAGATTTGGATTGGAGTATTTCACCATGAGTATGGTGAAATACTGGAACAGGTTGCCCAGAGAGGTGGTGGAAGCCCCATTCCTGGAAGTTTTTAAGGCCAGGCTATACAAGGCTCTGAGAAACCTGGTCTAGTGGGAGGTGTTCCTGCCCATGGCAGGGAGTTTGGAATTAAATGACCTTAAAGGCCCCTTCAAACCCTGAAAATTCAATGATTTCTTCATAGTTTTGTTTTATTGTGGTTTGTTTGTGGCTTTTTGTTGGTTTTGGTTTTTTGTTTGTGGATTTTTTTGTTTGGTTTGGTTTTTAACTGAAGTTGAGTTGGTTTTTAACCTGAAAATTCTATGATTTCTTCATAGTTTTGTTGTGGTTTGTTTGTGGTTTTTTGTTGGTTTTTTGTTTGTTTCATTTGGTTTGGTTTTTACCTGAAGTTTATTATTTTTTTTTCTGGTTAATTAAATTTGCAGGGAATTCTCAGGGACTGTTTGGTCCAAGACAAGGAGTAGACTTGGTCTGAAACTTACAAAACGGTGTTGAGTAATACTCAAGTTATAGGCCACGTTCCTGAGAAAGCTAAGTTGTGAATGCTCCATAAAGTAGAAAATACTTGTAAGAACTTAACTTTTGTTATCATCAGTCCTCTTTCTGAAGAAGACTTTTTTCAAGGAAAATATATCTCAACCATCACAGAACAGAAATTTTCAAAGCTTCCAAATTTACATAAAAAACAATCAGAACCCTTATAGCCAGCCTTATTAAGAAGAAAACTGATGAAAGAGATGTGAAGAGATCTGAAACTCTGTGTGTAATACTTCAGCATTGCCCTGTAATTTGATAAAACAGTCAACAAAGACCTTTTCTGTTATTCTTTATCTGTTACTTGAGTTTTGTTTATGTTCTGTAATACTTTTCATATCAGCAGATATTTCAAAGTATTTATGTTTAATGCTTTGAAAAGAGACTTTTTTAGAAAATAGCCTACAGTTATGAATGCTTAGAAATTACTTCAAAACATAGCAGTTAAAAAACAACTTGATGTGTAGAAATTTAGGCTCAAGTCATTATCTGTGTTCTTGCAGAGACATTAAGCAAAATTTCCTAGGTCTGAGGTACAAACGATGCCTGAGTATATGACAAAATCTGATTACATTCAGCATATTCATTAGAAATCTAGAAAAAAAAAGAAAAAAGGTATGAGATAAGGAGAGAGAGATGGAGAGAAAATTGCTTTTGTAAAGCTCAGTTTCTCCCTGTTTACTCTGCAAACTGACTGCCTTGAAGAGAGATCTCAGAGCTGCATCAATAAAGTAAGTTGTTAAGCCTTCAAAGACACAGAAATGAATGGAAGGAAAGGCTTGAATCCCAAGATTTGAACTAATACAGCTAGAAAGGACTTTTTCATGATATACCTAAGTGTCAAAACAAAAGCCAATGTAAATTAACTTCTGCTATTTTTGGAACAAGCAGCCCTCCAGCACACATAAGCCTTTAGGGCAATGTTGAGAGAAAGCCACCTAGTGCACAGAGACATCTTTTCATAGTCTTTACAAGTATGACAAGAAAGCAACGCACAAGATACTAGCTGATTCATGTTTTTCAAAGAGCTGTCTTTTCAAATAAACAGTTTGTGTTTCTCACATCTCCCACTGAAACAAACAGCATGAACAGCTTACAATCTCAATAAATAATATTTAATCACTGTAGGTAAATTGGAAACTTCAAAAAAGCATGTAAAAGTATGTGTCATAAACAAAGCTGGAAAGGATTTTATTTGGTACAGAAAATGCAGTGTGCTACATATCACCAGCCAACATTCAGCTACATTTTCAGCAGTCAACAAGTGTTTGCAGCAAAGTTAATATAAGCAGTAACATAGAAGAGACAAACAACCACTTTTCTTTGATAAACCATTCATAGATTGCATGGAAAATTATCTGTGCATTAATTTTTTATACCTTTGATTAGAACAAAAGATAAACAGACATCAGAACTCTTCTTTTGAGCATTTAGAGAGGTAGAAAAATTAACTTATTTATAAACAGGTTGCTTGTCTGTAGAAATGTTCAGCATACTGACCTATGCTCTCAGTTTATAGTAAATTTATTATTTATTTATTTATTTATTACCTATTTATTATAAACTAGAATATCATATCTCCATTTTTGCTGCAATGGAGAAAATATAGACACACATATTTTGTATGCCATCTGTAGAACTATGTGTGGTATCACAACACATTTGCCAAAATAATTAATCTCCAAATGGTCAGTGTGCTTTAATACAGCAAATTAGTTGTGAAAAAAATGTTTCTTTTTCTGCACACAAACTGGTAAGTTATTGATATGTAAAATTATCTGATAAAGAAGAGAGGATAATAAACACACAGATGCATAGATAGGGCAGAGAGGCACCGTACGGGCTTCCGGGGACTTTGTCTTATTAACTCTTTTAGATGTAATAACCTCCAGATCCTTAGTGCTCCTCCCTTGTAGACCTCATGGAAATTCTGCCAAATGTTCTTTCTTGAGAAGTTTCCATTTGATGCAGGTGGCTGTTCCAGTCATAATTACATTTTAGAAACTTAGGAAGAAAAAAGAATGAACTAAATGCATTCTAGTGATAGTTGAGTACTTATTCTGTGTATGCCTTAGCATTCTAGGCTAATAACTGAGTCTTTTGTAATAGCAGCCCAAAGGAAAACAGAACCTACACAGCTTCACCTCTCTGATATGTATATACCACAGAAACTAATTTTGTGTCTTGATCTTCATTTTTTCTGCTGACTGTGCTATTGCATGAAATACGTGTTGATACACTTACTTGGAGCAATACAAGACATCAAAACCTGCTAAAAGCCTATCTATCTTATGCTATGGATGTGTAGTTATCATGCTGCTACTGTAATTAAAAATCAGTAGGAAATATTTATGTGCCTGATTCTGTTGTACTTAATTGCATCAGTCATGGATTCTCATACAAAAGGAATCCTTTGCCTCAGTTGCTCCTGAGACATCACTAGCATTTGGAAATTCTTGATTCTTGATCTTTCTTTCTAGGTTTTCCAGTGAACACATCAGTAAAAGCTTGATTCTAATTCTATGGAGTTAATGTAAGAGAGTTCTGAATTAAAAGGTAGAAGACTGACTTTTAAGACAGATTTTCTTTAAGGCTCTAAGACATTTTTGTTTCTATAAGTAAGAAAAAACTATTTGATAAAATGTGAACAATTTTAATACTTTCATAGAAGATCTATTATAACAATTACTAACTTCTGACCAGTTTGCAAACCATCTTCCTGTAGGTGGCTGGTAGGTGGACATCAGCTCATGGAAAACATTTATGCCTTGTTTAACATTACCCTTTCTGTGTTTCTGCTGTGTTGCTTCTTACTAAATAAAACTTCTTACCATCTACAGTTGTCAGAACATGCACCACATATGCTAGGTTAAACACTGGCTCGATGGCCAAGCCCAGAGAGTTGGTCAGTGGATTTAAATCCAGTTGGCAGCCAGTCATGAGTGGTGTCCCCCAGGGCTCAGTACAGAGGTCACTCCTCTTTAACATCTTTATTAATGATCTTGATGAGGGGATTGAGTACAGCCTCAGTAAGTTCACAGATGACACCAAGTTGGGAGGGAGTGTCAATCTGCTGGATGGTAGAAAGGTTTTAGAGAAGGACTGTTGGGCTGAGACCACCTGTATGAAATTCAAGAAGGCCAAAGTGTCAGGTCTTGCATTGTGGTCACAACAACCCCAGGCAATGCTACAGGCTTGGAGAAGAGTGGCTGACCAGCTGCCTGTCAGAAAGGGTGTGTTGATTGACAGTTGGCTGAATATGAGCCAGCAATGTGTCCAGGTGGCCAAGAAAGCCAATGGCATTCTGGCTTGTGTCAGAAACTGTGTGACTAGCAGGGCTAGGGAAGTAATCCTGCTCCTTTACTCAGCACCGGTGAGGGCCCACCTTGAGTATTGTGTTCAGTTTTGGGCACCTGAACACAGAAAGGACATTGAGGTGTTGGAGCAAGTCCAAAGAAGGCCAACAAAGCTAATGAAGGGTTTGGAAATCATCCCCTATGAGGAGAGACGGAGGGTGTTGGGCCTCTATAGTCTGGGGAGACAGAGGCTGAAGAGAAACCTTATCACTCTTTACAAATACCTGAAACGAGGTTGTACTGAGAATGGGGTTGCTCTCTTCTCACTGGTGACAGACGACACGACTTGCATTGGGGGAGATTTAGGTTGGGTATCAGGAGAAACTTCTTTACAGAAAGGGTTGTTAAGAACAGGAATAGGGTTCTCAGGGAGGTGGCTGAGTCTCCATCCCTGAGTGTGTTAAAAAATCACCTGCATGGTGCTTGGGGACATGGTTTAGTGGTGGGTCATCTGGAACAGCATGATAAGGTAAGGACAAGGCTGGACTCGATGACCTTGAAGGGCTTTTCCAGCCTGAGCAATATGTGATTCTGAATGTTAACACTGTGTATATGCTGAAGGTACAGCCAACTTTTGTCTCACTTCCTCTTCTCAGATTTTGATACATGAAATTTAACCCCACTTAGGTTCATTCACATTACTACATCTGAAAGAAAAACCCAGTAAATATATTCAGGTTTCATATTTCTTTAGGCTGTGTCATACTACATGTTTACATATATATGTACACATAGTCATCAGCATGTACACAAAATAAACAAATAATAGGTATTAACATTCTTGGACTGCTGCTAGGCTAGATGGCTCTACACCTTAGTACTTCTATTTTAATGATATAAATACAGTCTTGTACTCAAGTAGTACAATATATTAGAAATCACAACACGATAAATTGCATATCTGATGAATTTGATGATCTACAGCATAAAGCATAACTTTTGCATGTTTGATGAAAAAGAGTTATAACCTAAAGCATGAGTTTTATAAAAAAAGAACCATGAAATGGAAAGTTATAAAAGCAAGAATATCCCTAAAGAGGATTCTTGAAGGAAAGAAGTTATGGAACTTTGACTAAATTTAACTCTGACAGATACAGTGCTCCATGATTGCTACCTAAGCTTCCAATTCAGAAAGCTTTCACTTCATAATTCTTGAACAATAGCAGATATAGGTAAACATGATTACTTTATTTTTATTTTTTCATCAGGTGAATGAATTCCAATGTTCTGTAGTCACTAGGTTACAGATCCTCAGTTACAGCAGAGCTATGCTCACAAAGTAGTTAAACCATACAAGTAGCAAAGTATCTAAGTGATTTTGACTCACAAAATAAATATCACTTTCAAATTTACACCATGTAGCTTTACATAACCATGATTTTACACAAAAGCAGATTCTTATGAAGGCTTTTGTCAAAGAAAAATTATGAGAAAAGCAGACTCTCTAGCAGCACAGTGGACTCACTTATATTTAGTGAGTTACTAAGTAGCCTGTATACAAAATAAATATGTGAGGTTAAGATATTGTGTTGCTTCTGGCTGAATATACCTTTTTTTCCTTGACACTGCATAATTTGTCACTTTGATTAAAAAAACAGAATAAAATGCTTGCATTTCACCTCATAGAAAGTAGCTTGAAGAAAGATTGAAGTAGTTTGAGTAAAACTCCAATATTGCCACATATTGCTGCTGCTGCCTTCTGTTTCTTCTCACTGCTCCATGTCACTGCTGCCTCTTGCTGCTCCCTGTCACTGCTAAGTTTTTCTCCTTTTTCCTCTGAATTTTTACAATAAAAAATTCTTCCCACCAATCATTGCCAGAGACTGCAAATTGGTAACTGCAGGCCTTCCCTTTGGTATTCAGGTTTTCCCAGAATTCCTTAGTTCTTGTATTTGATACCAACTCGCATTACCTGTCTGGCAGCTTTGAATCAGATTACCATTTCATCTTGTTAGTCCTGTCAAGGAGGGACTTCTGTTGATGAAAGTAATTGTATCTTTAAGACAGAGCAAATGATGCCATCTTGCATGTAATTTTGCTGATTCAACAGACAATTTTTTATTTTTTCAATTTATTGCCATGACTACAACAGGTTTGAATACTGGTTGAAAAGCCTCTGGAAAGAATTGTGAATATCCATGTTTAAATTCCTCTATCAAGTAGTAATTTTCTGATATAATTTTAATATGCTAGAGAAAATATTTTTATTCCACCTAGAATGACTAATAGCAAATCAGTAATTAAATAATTAAAATAGGAAACTTATTATCTTTAAATATTTTCATGTCTATAAATTTGTGGGTTTATGTAGTTTTAAACAAATATCATCCTTTAACTAATAAATTTGTGTTGATCAACTAGAAGGCAGGAGGGCTCTGCAGAGGGACCTGGACAGACTGGAGAGTTGGGCTGATTCCAACAGGATGAGGTTTAACACGGCCAAGTGCCGGGTCCTGCACTTTGGCCACAACAACCCCATGCAGCGCTACAGGCTGGGGACAGAGTGGCTGGAGAGCAGCCAGGCAGAAAAGGACCTGGGAGTCTGGATCGACAAAAAGCTGAACATGAGCCAGCAGTGTGCCCAGGTGGCCAAGAAAGCCAATGGCATCCTGGCCTGTATCCGGAACAGCATTGCCAGCAGGTCCAAGGAAGTGATTCTGCCCCTGTACTCAGCCCTCGTGAGGCCACACCTGGAGTACTGTGTCCAGTTCTGGGCCCCCCAGTTCAGGAAGGATATCGAGGTCCTGGAGCAGGTCCAAAGGAGGGCAACCAGGCTGGTGAAGGGACTCGAGCATAGACCCTACGAGGAGAGGCTGAGAGAACTGGGGTTGTTCAGCCTAAAGAAGAGGCGGCTCAGGGGAGACCTCATCGCTCTCTACAACTACCTGAAAGGAGGGTGTAGCCAGGTGGGGGTTGGGCTCTTTTACCAAACGACTTTCAACAAGACAAGAGGGCATGGACTTAAGTTGTGCCAGGGGAAGTTTAGGTTAGATATTAGAAAGAATTTCTTTACGGAAAGAGTGATCCGTCATTGGAATGGGCTGCCCACTGAAGTGGTGGATTCTCCGTCCCTGGAGATATTTAAAAAAAGACTGGATGTGGCACTCAGTGCCATGGTCTAGCAACCGCAACGGTGGTTCAAGGGTTGGACTCGATGATCTCTGAGGTCCCTTCCAACCCAGCCAATTCTATGATTCTATGATTCTATGATTCTATGATTCTATGATTCTAAATTTCATTTAAATAAATTTCACTTTTATGAAACACACAGTTTACTTTCTTGCACTTTTTATTGTTGAAAAAAAGCACCTATATTTTGGGGCATTTGTATTAAAGACTTTTTGATTCCTAGAGTAATAAATTTAAGCTAGTTATAGCTACTAACCTTCTTGGCTTCACTATATCTACAGTCTGTCGAAATATACAAAGTAAGAACCGTAACAGCAACACATCATTACGTAAAGAAAAAATATTATATTAATATTAACAATAGTAATAATAATGATAGCCAGGTCTTAGCAAATTCTGTGCTGTATGCTTGTGTTTAAAGATAATGCATAAACTGATAAGCAAAATAATAAATAAATTGATAAACTACAGTAACATTATTCATTTCTTGGAAGATGGATCTAGTCTGTGTTTGCCCTATCATGTACAAATGTAGACAAAACACTATCCCCTCATGAAGATCACTTCAGAACTTCCACAGCATGGTGAAGTCAACACACTAGAGGGAAGGTATACCATCCAGAGGGACCTTCATAAGCTCAAGAAATCAGACTGTGCAAAATGTATGAAGTTCAACAAGGCCAAGAGCAAAGTTCTTCACCTGGCTTGAGGCAATCCCATACACAAATACAGAATGGGATGAGAAAGGACTGAGGATGCCCTGAGGAGGACTTGGAGGTGAGGGTAGACCAGAAGCTTAACATGAGCCGTCAGTTTGTGCTCACAGCCCAGAAAACCAGCTGTGTCCTGGGCTGCATCCAAAGAAGCACAGACAGGCAGTCAAGGGACGTGATTCTCCCCCTCTACTCTTGTGAGACCCCATGTGGAGTACTGTGTCCAGTTCTGGAGTTCCCAACATAAGGACATGGAGTTCCTTGATCATTTTGATCAAGGAGTGGAGCATCTCCTCTATGAGGACAAGGTATGGAAGTTGGGGTTATTAAACCTAAGAAAGAGGAAACTTAAAGGTGACTTTATAGTGGCTTTCCAATACCTTAAAGAAGCCTACAAGAAAGTTGGGATAGGTCTCTTTTTGTGGGTTGTAGTAAAAGGACAAAAGGCAATGGTTTAAAACTTGAAGAGTGGAGAGTTAGATTAAATATTAGGAAGAAATTCTTAACTACAAGGGTGGTGAGACACTGAAACTGTTTCCCAGGGAAGTTGTGGATGCCTGCTCCCTGGAAGTGTTCAAGAACAGGCTGAATGGGGCTTTAATCAACTTAATCTATTGAGAACTTCCCATTTCAGAAGAGTTAGATCTAGATAATCTTTAATGTCCCTTCCAACCTTAGCCATTCTACGATTATATGATTATAAAGTCATATAATTTAATTTTATGATTTGTTATAAAAGTGTTAATCAATCAACTCTCTGGTATTTCAAATCACAGCAGATATGTAATTATGTGTTAAAGCACTTCACTGAAATCCCTACACTTAAACCTCTTAGTTGTAAACTGCTAGCCAAGTCTAAGACTAGGAGTAGAGCCAGCTGAACTTATCCTCCTCTCTGAGAAGGAGTTCAGAAACCAAGTGAGTCAACTCTGAACCTGTGATTTAATGAGAGCTTCTTTCTCATTCTTTTCACTAATTCCTGTGCAAATCACTCCAGTATATTCCCAGCACAATCTCCCCAATGCTTGCAGAAAATCACTCCTCCAGTCCCTGTATGCATTCCCCTTTCAGTTCCAACCCCTGCACATCCCTACCATGTAGTAATAGATTGAACTTTGCCATCAATATTCTTTAAGCTGCTTCTTCATAAATCTATAGAATCAGAATTTTCAGGGTTTGAAGGGACCTTTAAGGTCATCTAGTTCCAAACCCCCTACCATGGGCAGGGACGCATCCCACTAGATCAGGTTGCTCAGAGCCCTGTCCAGACTGGCCTTAAAAATTTCCAGGGATGGAGCTTCCACCATGTCCCTGGGCAACCTGTTCCAGTGTGTCACCACCCTCATGGTGAAGAACTTCTTCCTAACATCTAATCTAAATCTACCCTCCTCTAGTTTGAATCCATTCCCCCTAGTTCTATCACTATCTGACATACTAAAAAAGTCCCTCACCAGCTTTCTTTAGGCCCCCTTCAAATGCTGGAAAGCTACAATAAGGTATCCTTGGAGCCTTCTCCTCTCCTGACTGAATAACCCCTCTGTTATTCAACTCTCTGTCTGTCTGCACAGGAGAGGTGCTCCAACCCTCTGATCATCCTCATGGTGCTTTTCTGGACACTCTCCAGCATGTCCATGTCTTTCCAGTACTCCATGGGGGGGTCTCAGGAGAGCAGAGTAAAGGGAGAGAGTCACTTCCCTGGACCTGTTGGCCATGCTTCTTTTGATGCAGCCAAGGATCTGGTTAGTTTTCTGGTTAAGCAACCACATCTGCCAGTTCCCTCAGTACCCATGGGTGTATCCCATTGGGTCCCATGGACTTCTACACTTTCAGGTTCTTCAGATAGTCACAAACCTGATCTTCACTTACAAAGGGCAGTTCTTCCTTCCAACCCTTGCCATTGTCTTCTGTGATTTCAGGAGTGTGGCTGGAACCCCTGCCAGTGAAGACTGAGGTAAAGAAGTCATTGAGCACCTCAGTCTTTTCCATATCACTTGCAACTAGTTCATCTTTTTCCTGATATGTTTGTCAGTGATCCTTTAATGACATTAGGACCATCCATTCTTGTTTGAAACAGACTTCAAGACAGATAAGAGGCAGGCACTCCTCACAATATTTCTTCAGGTAAATTTGAGTATCCAACACACCAAGAATATTTTTTCTTCAAGAGCTCTTATTTCCGACATATCTGCTCTTAGTATAACATAAACCTTGCATATGTTTATATGGTTGTTAGTTTATATGCTGGTATAACATCCACAGATTAGTAGACAGGAAGTCTTGTTGTTTCTCCTTACTCATAACCTCACTGAAAAGAAGCTTTTCTCTTCTATAGGCAGTTGTTGAGAATTGTGTCACAAACAAAAAATGGCAGGTGACCTGATAATTCACATACTCATTTCAAATTACAACAGTGACTCACAAAATGGTCAAAGTTCTTTTTTAAGCAAACTACAGTTCAGTAAACCCTACCCATTCTCCTTCTTTTCCTTGCTGTAGGATATCAATGTGATAGCTAATGCCCCAGGAATTTTATATGATCTAAAAGAACATAAAAGACTAATGAAAACAAGCGGTTGTTACTGCCACGAACTGAAGGAGAAAACCTTCCACGAGTCTTTTAATGTGTCCTCCATGAAATGTGTCACAGATCAGATTCACAGAATGTCAGGAGCTGGAAGGGGCCTCTGAAGAACAAGTCCAACCCTGCCTGCAAGGGCAGGACCAAAACAAACACAGGTCACTCAGAAATGCATCCAAATGGGTCTTGAAAGTGTCTGGAGAAGGAAATTTGACAGCCTCCCTGGGGAGCCGGTTCTAGGTTTCTGTAAACCTTGCGGTAAAGAAATTCTTCTTCATGTTGAGGTGGAACTTTCTGTGCTCTATCTTAAATCCATTGCCTTATCCTACCCAGGGCAAAAGTGAGAAGAGGTTGTCCCTTCCTTCTTTATCCCCAGCTGTCATATATTTATACACATTAATTAGATCCCCTCTCAGTCTTCTCCTCTCTAGACTAAAAAGCCCCACTTCTCTCAGCCTTTCTTTATAAGGCAGAGATGTGTCCATGTTTTATATTTGAAGTTAAGGAATTTCAAAAAACCTGTTCTAACAGAGCAATGATAAAATGTAAAAATATTTGGACGCAGAAACAATCAATTTCATTCAAGGTTTGTAACTCAGATTTTGCAAGTTTCATAATTCTACTATAAGAAAGAAATTAAGAGAAAGAAAGCACTAAGGGATAATATACAGATCCTCCCATTATGCCTGCATAACTCTATAGTGTCTGTAACAGCTGTTGAAGTTGTAAGTCCAGAAACATGTTTAGCAACAAGTGCACAACAACTGGCTACAAAATTCTACATCTCAATAAACACAATAATTGTAACGTGGTAGGACTAACAAGATAGGACCATGAGAAAAAATTCATTGTGTCCATCAGGCAGTCACTTGAAAGAAATCAGCACAGTAATAACTGATTTGCAAGATACACTTTTAATCAGAGGAATCTGCTAAATCCCTCAGGAATCTTTTGCTATATTCTCTGTGCTTAACTGAGGACTCATCCTACCAGATCATAATTTCTAGAAAAGTTTAACAGCCAAAGTTCAGTAGAAATATTTATTGAAGCTAGCACAATCTCTGAGCATGAGGTTTTATTCCATGGTTACCAACTAGCATATCAACCCAAATTATTTTAGCACTGTACTTAAAAACAAGCACCTCAGTTTTATTCCTGCATGATAACATGGACTAAAGAACATAAATTCTGACTGTTCTTACATCTCAGGCATAAATGAAAGAATAATGAAATATATCATGTAGTATGACAGTTATGAAATATTTCTGAATCCATGGCGGTGTATATTTTAACTAGGTTTGCTGTTTAGGGACTTAAGTATTGGCATACCTGTATGAGAGCTGGTGAAGTAATCCAAAACTTTGCAGAAAGTGAGCATCAGAAGTAGAAAACAGAAAGAGATTTAATATTTCATTGGTTACTACAGTGTGGCAAAGCAAATAGATTTATGTCAAAATGCTCCTAGAAAAAGACTTTTAGCATCAGGAAAAAAATTATCTCTAGACAGCCACATCATTCATTCTCTAAAGAATAAAATGCTTCTGCAATTTTAATATTTTTGTCGTTTTTTAAATGAGGTAGAATATTTTAAAAATTTATAAAATACCTCTCAGCACTGAATGCAGCACTACTCTTCTTGACAAAAGCATGATTAAAAGGTAATATTTCTAGGCAGATCTATTCAGATTCAGATACAAATTTAACTTGCCTCTGTACTTTTGCCATGTTTGCACAAATACAGTGTTTATGCTTTTTTGTCCAATATAAATATACTTAAATTTATATGAAAGCTTTTTTAATTCACCATTTAGTAATATTTTTAAAACCCAGAAGTTGCTGTAAGGTTATTTGAACTCACAACTTTTGGAATTTCTAACTTTTTATTTTGCTCACCTCTTTTCTATATCAGTCTGCAAAAGCATAAAAGTGACTACAACTGGGCAATGCTTTTAATACAATGCTTTGCCCTCTATCCACATTTCAGTATATGTACCTAGTTAACAGCCACCATATTGTTGCAATATGTACCAGTAGCATGTTAAGAAAAACCTACAAAACTCGCCAAGTTGAAGGTAATACTGCCAGTTTGAATACATTAGGTGTAAATAAGAACAAGAGTGTGAGTTTGTAGTAGCCTCTCTCATTTGAGATAACTTTTCATCTTATGAAAAACCCCAACCATTTCTACATTCTCCACTCAGATGATAAAAACACTCTTGAAAGATGAGCTGATGGATACATAATGTATTTGCAGAAAAAATTAACTCATCAGTACTGTTGACATGCTTTTGAAAGATAAAAAAAACCCAAAACCTGTTATTACAGCATCTCTGACAGACGTGACTTAGATTCAAATTGCATAAAGGAGGCCATAGTTGTCTTTTCTCCATAGCAAACAGCTCCACAGTACAGCAGAAGAACAAAGATAAGGACTTTGGGCTGAGCCTTTTTTCATAGTTTAGCAGTCTGGGTGGACCACAAATGAGACAGAACTGTCCCTTTCACCCTCCCAAAGGAAGATAAAAGAAGAATAAGGATGAGTGACTTAAATTTGGAAATTAAAACTGAAACAGTTTTACTTGAAGAGGGGAAGGGCAGTAATCTATAGGATAAGGAACTAATATACAAATATATGCAAATATATATTAAGGTACAACTTGATCTCATTGATCACAGAGATAGGAGCCTGAGGGCCCCTTGCACCAGGGCTTGTTGGGAGCAGGACCCACATCTCTTCCCAGCACCCAATGGATCTGGATTCTGAAGAATACATAGTGAGCTGATGGTAAAGGAGCCCATGGGAACAGCAGCAAAGCAAGAAGCAGATGAAAAAGAGACAGTCTTCTGGTCTTTCTGACTTTATATTCTAGAGGAATATTGAACCCTCTGTGTTCCACCTCTCCCAGATCTCTCAGGTTCTTGTACTAGTACCAAAAATTGTCCTGGTCCACTCAAACTAATACACCTTGTGTTACTCAGGCTGAAATACATAAATGTTTCAATATAATTATACTTTTCAAATTCTGTTAATAATGTTGTAATTTTTCTATATGTGGATAATTCTACAACTGTCCATAAATGTAAAAGGATACAGTATTATTATCTCATGCTTAACCACTGTGGACAAGTAATTTCAGAAAATAAAAAGTTTTTCTGGAATAAATCAGGTATCCCCATGCTTCATGCTTCTTACCATGGCAAAAACCCAGCAATTTTTGAAAAGCGTCTTTCTGAAACACCTTGGAATGACAGATTGATAGGAATAACAAGAATTTTTATGCAAATTATGCACAAAATTATTAAGAGAATTTTGGGATACATCTGGTATTTAAATAAATAAATAAGAAGAACGCGGTTACATCATTTCCCTAGAAATAAGCCTGGTACTCAGAATTTTATTATTTTAATGAAAATATTCTACCTGGTCAAAGCTTAAAGCTACACTTTCTGGGGGTTTTTGTCACCTGAAATGTAGAGTATTTTGGATTTATGTAACCCTTTCCATCATTTAACAGGAGTCCTGGCTGACGGGAGAAGTACTGGAAGATTGGAAATCAACCAACACAACCCCTATATATAAGAAGGGATGGAAGAATTATCTGGTAAATTACAGGCCTCTTTGTCTGACTGTGGTGCTGACAACAAGATTAGCCTCTTGAATTTTCTGAATGGTATTCTAAGAATAAGAACATTATCCAGGATACCCATTATACAAAAAAACCCCAACTTTACTTAAAATTGGCTATAAAGCTTGTCAAGAAACATGGGCTACAACCAGCGGAACTTATCAAAATTAGAAATTGTGTTACCCTTTTGTCCAAGAATAAGGTAAGAAATACAGAGAGAAAGAAAAAGATGGAGATGAAAGAAAGGGATAGAAGAGATATCACTACCCTTGGACCCAGCAGTGATCTCAGCATGACACTGTGGTTCTTGGATGGTGGGCACATGTACCCAGAGTTCTGAGTCTGCCTCTTTTTGCTACCTGACTTCACCTCTCCTGGGTGAGGTTCAGCCCACTTTTTGCAGACTCTGTTGCGTTTGAGAAGGTTCTGGAAATGTATTGGTGGGGAATGGGGGTCTAGGTTGTCACTTGACACCTCTCCCAGTCAGATTGACTGAACAATGACCCTTGTTTACAAGCATGTGCTTTGTCCTTAAAGAGAAAAGTGGTCTTTCACAAGGTGGCACTCTGCTTTCACAGGGCTCCTCTTGGTGACTGTTCCTTATTGAATGAGGACAGTGTTCATTTATCAGAGTAGCTACGAAACAAGAGGTTCTTCTCTTGCAAGAACAGTGTCCTGTTTATCTGGATGGCTACCAAATGAGGGGCTCCCCTTGGAAGAACAAGGTCCAGATGGCTTATCTAATGAGGACCACACCCAATGTCTTGTTTGTTAGGACAGCTGTTTTGAGACAGTTGTTAATTTCAAGACTCTACAGTGAGCGATGGGGCTGGACTAGCACTGGGACCAGCACCAGGACTGGCTCCAAGCACCAGGTGGGGAAGCAGTGCATGTCTGAATTGCCCATAATTGCTGAGGCTCTATAAAATGGCTTTGAGCTTTCGCAGTGTCATTCCAAATGTCGTACCTGGAGTGCTGGCACGTCTTGGATACTGGTGGATTTATGCCTGTAGAAAAAACATGCAAGCTATCATAACAAACAAGCAATATCCACCAAAGAAGAGCAGCAGGAAATAGTGCAAGAGAATGAATCAACACTCAAAACAGAAGCAGGAGCTCCTTGAAGACTACCTCCCTGCTTGAAAGAGAAATGCCCAGAAAACAAGGCTTTCACGACCCTACTATCAGCAGAACGGATGACACTCTCTCCTCTGTGTCAAAGTCACAGGATCTTCTAGACCTGGTCATAACTCCAATCTAGCCTAGCACTCTTAAGGACAACACTGAAAAGCTAGAAATTATAGGACCTCAAGATGCTACTTGTGTTTCTCTACTTGTAATCTTGTAGAGAGACATTGTCAACCAGGTGCCTCGAATTGCCAGTGAGTGGGTGTGAGTCCACCTGTGCCTGATTAGGACAGGCCCCTATTGGGCATGAGCAAGACCAGGGGGCCAATAAAGATGGGACACACACCCACAGAAGGCACCTCAGCTCACTCTGGTGCAAGGCATGGAGAGGCCAGCAGCTCATCGAGCCTCTGGAGCAAGAAAGGCTCTTCCTGCTACACTTCTACCCTGGAAGCGCTGTGTGGTGGCTGGAGTCCTGGAAGAGACCAGCAGCTCGTCGAGCCTCAGGAGCAAGAATGGCTCCTCCTGCTACATAATCTCATAAAATGCAAACTGTCATGACAGTGCTGCAATGAGCCTTATACAGGATCAAAGCTCTAGTGCAAACTGCCACTAGTGGTCATCAGCATCTGTGACACTAACACAATAGCCTTCAGGAGCCTTTGAGAGAGTCTTTGATCACAGAGATCAGAAATGTGGAGCAGTCAGATGATTCATCATTTGAGCCCCCTGAGGAAAGTCACATGCCAGAAACTGTGGTATTAGATACTGTTTCTATAACTGTTCCTTGCTTGTGATTAGAGAAGGAAGCCAATACCCCACAAGCCTTTCTCAATAATGAAGTTGTATCGTGTCACAAGGATTCTGTGGGGAGCATGTTACCGGATATTTTGGGGTCTGCCTGTTTCAAGTAGTACAACAAAAGAAGAGATATCTGAATCAATCACCAGAATCACATAGCGCTCCCGATAGAGCCGGGCAGAAGGGAGCAGGCACCAATCCACCTTTGCAAACCTCTGAGCAAATCCTCATTAGCATTCCCAAAGGGACTGCTGGAGAAGAAGAACACAGTGCTAAGCATCTGCATATGGCCTAAGTCTTACATATCATGGTAAGGATAACATTGAGGATGAAAACTATGGAGAAGCAGAAGGTGCGGAAGTCCGTTCTCGCTGCTTAGTCATGAGGAATCAATCCTGCTTACTTGTTATGAAATGAAGACAGGCCTATAAAATGTGGCCCTGCACTGGTGGACTTTGAGAGCATCATCAACATCAACCCTCCTTTATTGGCTGTCTCAATGCTTGGATCCAGGACTGTTGATATTCTCTCTCTCTCACACTCTCTGTTATATTACTCAACCCCCCTGCGGCCTCTCCTTCCTCTCCCCCTTTGTACTTTTTGTTTCCCTTTACATATATATATATATATAAATATACAATATTATATATATATATAAATATATATATACACACACACACAGACATACTTGTGGGTGATTTTTTTTCTCTAATAGTTGCTCAAAAATAACCTTTGACTGTTAGAGAAATAACATAGTTATTTTTTTGCAACGTTTTCTCCTTAATCTGATGAAGGAGTATTTGGACCATCTGAGTGGGCCATCATTGATTACCATTCAAAAGAAACCATTCTCTCAAAGGGAAACCCAGAACTGGGAGAAGGGCTGGATCCAGCCACACATAGGCTTCTCTCTGAGAAGGAGACAAGAATGCAAGAGGGCCCAGTCCAAATCTCCTTTGGTTGTTATCTGGGCTGGGTCACGGGCCGTGGCATTCTCAAGCCCAAATTACCTTGTTCTCGATATCTGTACCTCACGTCCTCCCCAGGATCACAGAGTTCAGAGAGTGGTGTTTCCAGTCCAGATGTCACAGATTGTTTTCTGCCACTCCTTCTACCTCAGGAAGGATTTCTCGTAGTCTTTCCTGCTCCAATGTGGAGTCCCTCCAACAGGAGAAAGTCCTTCACAAACCCCTCCAACGCGAGTCCCTCCCACAAGGCACAATCCCTCAGGAGAAAACTTCTCCAGTTCTGGCAGCCCAGAGAACCATGGACTACTTTGTGAACAGTCCCTTCCACAGATGGACATTCACAACATCTGCTCCATGATTTTCAACAGGCTGCTAGTCCACAACTGTTCCAACAGCATCCTTCACAGATGACAGGCCAACATTTGCTCCACTGTGCTTCTTCATGGTCTGCTCCACCGTGCTTCTCCACGGGTTGCATGGACAAGCTGCCATCTCACCACAGGATGTAGAGAAAAATCTCTGTTCAGGCACCTTCTCCCTCTCCTTCTTCACTGACGTTGGTCTCTTGGCTCCAGCATGGTGCTCCTCAGGTGTTGTTTTCTTCTGTTCTCTTTCTTCACATGCTGTTTTTGCTCACTTCCCTCTCTTCCCTGCCTTGCTATTAGTCTGTGGGTGTTTCCCCTGAATATGTTGAATCACAGAGGTGCACATCTTTTTTTGTTCACTGAGGCAGGGCCAGGCATTTAGTAGTAGGGAATATCTACTTACATGAGTCACCCTTGGGAACCCCCTTCCCAGCTACGAGAAATGGCACTGCATGAGCCCAGTACAGTGTGACAGACAGAGGGCTGCTTATCCGGGCTGCTCATCCTGCCCTGCCTAGGGATACACAAAAGACTGTCAAATGAAGAACTGTGTGGGTAGTGGGTCTCAAGGTGTTGATTTCCTATGGAAAACCATGGAGGGTCCCTGGATAAGTTAACTCTAGCTATGGAATACTCTGTGTGCAGTGCATATGTATAAGGTGGGTCACGTGTGAAATCACTGAATGTGTTTGAAAAGTCATGTGTATGTGCTGCATGGTTTCACAGTAGGCTGGTAGAGCTAGGTTAGTAGTTACGTTAAAGCTTGGCCTGGGTGATGTTACAGGTCTTTTCCAACCTGAACGATTCTTCAGTTCTTCCTTTCTCCAGACTTGCTCTCTGACCTCCGGGTTCTGGGTTTCCTGAGGGCTGGCCTTCACAGTAAAGACTGAAGCAAAGAAGGTATTCAGTAATCCTGCACAGTATAATAGTTATACTGAATAACGAAACTGTAAAACCTACAAAAAAATTAATCCAATGATCATTAAACCTGCTCCCCACCCCATGAGTCCTGAAGATCATAAGACAAAGGATGGTGTCATGGTGTGTAACAATTATTACTTTATATTTATATTTATTTTTTATTTTGTTTAGGAGGAAATATTAGCCACTGTACATACTCACCCCACTAATTGCAAAAGTAACCAGCTTTGAGATTTAAGTGAATTAAAACCGTTCGTTTAAGGGGAAATAGTGGGAGAAATATGCAGGAAATCAAGTTTTAAACAGATGAATCAAGAAAAAAAACTATTACAATGGGCAATGGGAAATCCTCTCGCAATCTCCTCCATTAAACAGTATTCCTATTGTCTTAGCTCTGCAACCCTATTTTTCTAGAGTTTCTAAGTTAGAAACTTAGTCTTTGTTTCAACTGAAGTGTCAGCAACTTTTAGAGACAAAGAGAAGTTTTCAGTTAGCACTATCTTTTTCACTGGTGATTTAGACTCTTTACGTGTCCTGGGCCTTTCTTTTTCTCCTTTAATCAGACTGTAATTGTGAATTTTTGCACACAACTCACAACCTGAACTTGTGACCTGGTGTTATAGGTGGTTTTGGCTGCATGGTCTTCACATAACTACCACATCCAAAACAATCTCCTTCTAATCCATATCTGGACACTGCTAAGTTCTGTGATTTTTAGGTTCTCCATCTGAGGCATGTTCACAAATTTTGATCAGGACATGTTTAAAATGTAAGGCCCCCTCCTTAAAAGATTTTTCTGACTTGTACTTCCTCAACAACCAGAGGGACTGTGGAATGCCTATAAAGGACTATACACACACACAAAAACCAAATCAAACCAAAACAAAAATACCCAAAACCAAAACAACAGAAATCACAAAAAAACCAAACCAAAACAAAAAAACAAACAAAAAGCCCCCAAGCCCAAGCTCAAACAAACAAAAAAAAAAAACCCCCACAAGAACCACAAATAAACAAAACAAAAAAACCAAAACCAAACCCAAAACAAACCAAAAAAATGCACTAAACTTCTAAAACAGAATCTCAAGTTTCCTGGAATCAAAGCCAATTATAAAACACAAATTTAAAAAGGTCTCATTATTAGATGAATTGCACTTGAAATTATCAGCTATTTCCCTAAAGCCCTGAAACAGAAAAAACAAATGCACAGACATATGACTTAATGAAGAGAAGAGACTATCTCCTTAGAAGCTATGGTATTACACAATGATAAGCTACTTTTAACTATAATTTCCCATCTGCCCCTGTTCAGGTCTTTTTTCTGCTACCAGACTGTAAGATGGCTACCTCTTTAGTAAATATGCTGTTGATCTGATGGATTTGCATTTTTTAAGAGAAAGAACACAAAGGGGAGGAAAAGAAAGAACAGTCTCGTGACCTTGTAAAAGTTTTAACAAGTTATAAACTTATCTGGGATCCACTTCAACAGCCATCTAAAACAGTAGAAAAACTTCTTGAATTGTGAAGTTGAATAAAACATTTTAAATATAAATATTGACACTACTTTAATTATGGATCAACTCTGGTAAGTACATGTAAATTAATAATGCAAATTGATTTTGTCAAGAAACTACCTCCTTGTGATATAAATTGGCAAAAACCAATTAACACAGTTACTCCCAATTCACATTAAATAATTATGTAATTTGTTGTATAAGTAATTAAACTATTGTGATTTAATAGATCAGAGATGCAAAACATATCTAATTTATATTCATATCTGCACTAGCTTTTCATTGTCATTTTAGCTAGCTAAATTTTACGACAAATTGCAATAGATTTCATTTTTCATGTAGACTTTATTCACAATACTCTCAAGTGTTTCAAATATTATTTACACTGAACACTCAGAAGACTATGTTGAAGAAACCAATTTATAACAAACATTCTAATTTTGCCCAAAAATTAGTCTGAAAGTTATGTCTATAAACCTATAGAGGATTACAATGCTTACTGCTACATTTTCCAGAAATAAATTATTTGTATTGCATCTCCATATTTGGTGTCACTTACGGTTTAAATGTAGGTAATCTGCATTTCTTTGCCTTCTCCAGGATAAATTACTTTTCAGTGTATCTTGGGTGATCTTCAACTGCAATATCATTCATAGAGTATTAACTTTAAAAGTGGTAGTTTTAACAGTTTTAGGTTATCCAATCTTGTTTCCCTGATCAAGATGATCATCCTTAACCAATTTTATGAATCACAGAATCATCAGGGTTGGAAAGACCTCTAGGATCACTGCATCCAACCGTTAATACTACGCACTCCCTGCAAAAAACATAAATAAATAAATAGATACCTAACTAACTAAATGTACCACCATGCCAACTAGAGCATGTCCTTAAGTGCTTTATCTAAACGTCTTTAAATATCTGCAGGGATGGTTGCTCCACCACCTCCCTGGGCAGCCCATTCCAATGCCTAACTACTTTCTCAGTAAAAAAATTCTTCCTAATATCAAGTCTAAACCTCTGCTGATGCAACCTGAGGCCATTTCCTCTAGTCTTGTAATTATTTACTTGACAGAACAGGCCAACACCCATCCACATACAACCTTCATTTAAGGTAGCTATAGAGAGCAATAAGTTCTCCTCTCAGCCTCTTCTCCAAACAAAATATTCCTAATTTCCTCAGCCTCTCAGTGATTCCAGACACTTACACCAGCTTGGTTGCCCTTCTCTGAACTTGCTCCAGCAGCTCAATGTGAGGGGCCCAAAACCTAGCACAGTGCTCTGGGTGTGGCCTCACCAGAGTACAGGGGCACAATCACTTCCCTTCTGCTGGCCACACTGTTTCTGATATCATCCAGGATGCTGCTGGCCTTCTTGGCCACCTGGGCACGCTGCTGGCTCATATGTAGCTGTCTGTCGACCAACACTCCCAAGTTCTTTTCCTCTGGGCATCTTTCTAGCCACTCTTCCCCACGCATGTAGCATTGTCTGGGGTTGTTGTGACTGAAATGCAGGACCCTGCACTTGTTCTTGTTACATGCCCAGATCCTTCTGGGTATTTTCCTGTACACTATTCTGCATATTGATGGGAAGTCCAATTGCAAAATTAATTTAGCAGCTTCTTGTGAAGTTTGACTCATTAGATTTCAGATTCAGTGTGATTTTTACTTTGCTCTATCATGGATGGAATTAGCTAATTACTCATCTTGAATGAGGACATATTCAATCTTCAGTTGTCTTATTGAGTTCTCCTTCCCTAATGAAAGCCAACACCAGCTCAACTTGATAAGAGCAGAAAGTTTATAATTAAAAAATCTCAGCCTGCTGGAGCATTTTGGAAGGTGAAATTGCAAATCTCTGTTCCCTTTCTGTTGCAGTCCAAGACAGGGACCCAGTTTGATGCAAACAAATGTTCTACTTTATTGAATCAGAAGGCGATATTTATACACTAATCTAAGAGCTAATGCCACGTATACATATTGCTGATTGGTGATTTCTACATCTCGTTACACACATTTTAACTTGATTGGTTACAAAGCATTTAGCAACAATTAACTAACAAAGCTTATCTTTCACACATTTGAGCTTCTTTGTAGACATAACAATCGTGCCGAGTCCCTTAATCTAATCGTCTTGCTTACTCCTTAACCTTCGAGTGTTCTAACGTACTGGTCCCTGCAGTTACAAAAGTTGCTTTACGCAGAGCTGTCCTTGCGCTTAGCCCAGGGCCCATGGTCGAACCGTTCCATCAACAATTGCTCGGCACCAACAGTTCGAGATTGTACTGCCTCACCTTTCTTCCTTTTCCTAAAATTGTTGCATCCCTGGATATCTCATCTCTTAAAAACTTGTTTCTCTTTCCCCTTTCCTCCCTCCCCTTTTTTTTTTCCTTCAGAGCACACTTTTACTAATTAAGTCATTGAGGGCACACTTCGTTGCCCCTTGAATCGTTAAGTTGTTAAGAGCAAACAGCTCTGCATTGCTTGCATTCTTTCCCTCATTCACCTAATGACTTACGTCCTTCTGAAACCCAGTTCTCTAACTGGTTGCATTCCTTTAAATAAACCGTTTGATTAGATTAACTCTTAATTGGTTGCTTTGCAATTTGTGCAGCCTATGTGCAGCGACCAATTTTTCCTCACAAACAAAATATAATAATAATATTAGTTATGGAATGTGACAATAGTCCAATTGCAAAATTAATTTAGCAGCTTCTTGTGAAGTTTGACGCATTAGATTTTAGATTCAGGGTAATTTTTACTTTGCTCCATCATGGATGGAATTAGCTAATTACTCATCTTGAATGAGGACATATTCAATCTTAAGTTCTCTTATTGAGTTCTCCTTCCCTGATGAAAGCCAACATCAACTCAGCTTCACTTAATAAAAGCACAAAATTTATAAACATTCCAAACAAACAGGATTTTTTCTTTTTTCTTTTTCTTTTCTTTTTTCCCCCCCCACTGGTTAGAGATAGACTTTCAGAAAATTTTAAATCCTTCACTGCGTACAGTTTCTTTTTCTAAAAAATAAAATCATAATAATTTAAAAATTTTTGAAAATCTATACATCACTCTTCCCCATCACCCAACATTTCAACATTTAATAGTCCTGATATTCTTAGATAAAGTAATTTCATATTTACTTTGAAAAACTTGATGAAAGAGAACTTGGATTTAATCTCAGCAAAACCACATAATTTAAGACCCACCATAATTTGTTTTCAATGCTGTGGTAGAAATAGAGATAAAAAAAAACCAAACAACCCAAGCTGTAATCTTTAGGAGATGGAAGAAAAAAACTCAAACAACCCTTGCTGTCTTCTAGGCTATTGTGTAAGAAATGTAGTTTTACATTATAAATACCTCTGCTGAATCATTAAATATTAATTTATCTTTTCTCTCCCATCTTATGAATCTACAGCTGTGTATAGTGACAAAATCTGAGTAGGCCAAGATATCTAAATATATTACACAGTACAATTTTAGATTTAATTACATTTTTAGATTAAATCAGAAAACTATACAGTTGGATACAGATAGACGAGCATTAATTGCTAGCTGTGTATACTGTAAAAAGCACACACCCACTATTTTAAGTCCTTATATTTCTGTTCCATTATCGTCTTTAACAGTATGGCTGTCCATTTGTTTTCAATGAGAATGAAAATGCTTTACATAATTTCATTTATTTTCCAACTGAAGTGTAATATTCTGTTCCTTGCAGTCCTTCAGGTTTCCCTTACTACTATCAATGTTTCTACACATCACTGACTGACTTAAATCTATACAGTCATTTCTATATACATGGATTACACATTGCTAACACAAATTTTTGAAACAAAAAGAAAATGGAAAAGTGATTTGGAAACCTTCTTTTTAAAGGGGACAGACAGTGCACATAGCTCTCAGGTAAGTTTTAAGAGATGTCATGGTACCTTTATTAATTTTCACCTATAGAAATGACATTATGACATCTTAGTATCAATTACTTTGCTGCCACTTTATTGTCCATATTCCTATTTATGTGAGTTTAATATGCATCACATGTGTAACAGTATGTGCATCACAACTTAGCCAATGCCATTCTCCCACCTTCACCAGTATTTTCCTCCCACTGGTTCTAATGTTGCAAACATGTAACTAGTTCCACAGATTGAAACATAAAAGAAAGAAATAGCAATTTTTTATCTTTCAAAAATGGAAAAATCACCCATAACTGATGCTAGAATGAGAGATGAATAGGACCAACACCACATGGCATTCTAGCTGTTTTCTATACTGCATCAAATCATAGTCAGTCCTCCGCAATTTGAGAGGAGGCAAACTCACTTTGCTCCATGTAGAGTGAACCTCTTACATACAAACTAAATATAAAATAATAGTAGTTACAGACCATGACATTTTAATTAGTGCAGTTGGCAGGATTGAGAAGGAAAATGTTGGAGCCTGCTTGTGACTGCACACTCAAATTGTAAAATTAACTCCTAAGGAAAAAAAGAATTACAAATTTGAATTACAAATTTGAATTTTGATTACTTCCAAAATGAACAGCTATTTGTGCTTGCACCAATGGGACTTCAGGAACCAGTATTTCCCCCTTACAAGGAGAAAGAAGTTAGTGAGATTCAGTTAGTGTGCCCTTTCTAGGAGGACCTCAAAAAACAGATACATTTTGTCAGAAGGCATGTACAGTCTGTTTTACAAACATAAGAAAAGAGAATTTGAAGCCATTGCAAGAACCCTCTAATCTTTAGACAACTGTGCTACTTTTAATGAAAGAAAAAAACCACCAGAAATTAAGAAAATCAGGGTAGATTATTTTAATATTCATGCCTTTTTTCTCCTAGCCACTATGATTTGGCAGGAGAAAGAGGAATTGCAGAAACAATTAGAGAACAGAGTGTCAAGCTGAAGGAATGTGGAGATTCTGTAAATTTTGTTGAGTGTTGTGAGCAAGACTTTGAGGTCTGTGGTTGACCCAACTCACTGACAGTGTATAAAGAATGCCCACCATCTATTAAAGAATTCACTTCTGATGAGGGAGAACAGCCATCTAATAAAACTGTGCATTTTAATTTCAAAAAAGGGAAAAGCTGTCCCTTTATTATAAAAACTAAAAAGTAGCCACAAGTGGCAAATATGCAGCCACAAACCACCCCACCCCCCTCAGCCATTAATTTGCTAGAGGGAGAAGTAACAAAATGAATTGATTTGGTCAGCACTTTCATAGAATCTGGTGCTAAGAAGTTTAATGAATTGGAGAAAAAGCTCCACTAACTTTCGATAATTCTGGAATGTGCCTCTACTCAATCCTCCTCCTACCATGATTCTTTTGATAGTTCAGAAGAGGAGGAAAGAAATATAAAACACAAAGGCCCACACTCTGTTATACAGTCTAAACATACCTATGAACAAGGCACAAGGTAGGGGCAGGTAATATACAAAGAGACTTTGTATTCTCCCTTGGAATTGGTGCAATTGAAAAAAACAGTTCAGTAGATTGGCCTCCAAGACAGATACTGAGTATGTAATCAGGGTCTCAACCTCTGGGGGAGACCACATGCTGCTGTCAGAAGAAGCCTCAGGATATTGGAGGCCAGGTGCCATGCTAATTACTGGTAATTATAAAGTTCCCTGGTCTCTAACACAATGAGACACTTTTAATATTGGTCTAATTGACCCCATAGGCAGAAGGGAACCCCATATATTGTGGGGAGATGTCTACCAACTCATGGAAAACATACACAAAGTGAGTGTAATCCAAATGATAATCAAGTTCTGATGCAACACCGGTACAGTCCTCTGATGTTAAGGGTACAACCAGAGAGGATGGATGTTCATTAATGAGGGCTGCCAAAGGAACAAGAAAGTTTAGTGATACAAATTTAAAATAGAAGTGAAAGTTCATTAATGGACACCAATTACACTTGGGCTGACCTTGCCGAGTAATTAACTGAATATGGCCATAAGTATGAGGTGCCAGAGGTTGATTATTTTAAGAAATCCTCTGTGAAAATCCTTCAGGGACCAGCAAACTATGATCAAAAATTTTCTTATGCCATGCCTCCCCAGAGACCTCCTCAAGAGCAGGGGGAGCTGTGGGGTGAATGGGCAGTTGTGAGAAGAGGTGGCAGATGGCAAAATAACATTCCAGACTCCAAACCCCAGAGAGAGACACTTTACCAGGGTCTGAATCAGGAACTTTTGTGACGTTTAAGAAGGAAGCTAAGTGAAAAGGTATCCTGTACACACTTTTGGCCCAAAATTATACATATTATACCAGGTACCTTACAGCAGCCATGCCAAATATTGCAAAACTGGTGTTAGAAATACAGGAAACAGCACACCCTGTGCCTCCCTCCATGTAAAATATATGTTCTTTCAAATTCCCATTGATCCGAAGGATCAAAAATATTTTGCCTTCACTTGGGATGGAATACAAGATTGCCCCAGGATTACAAACATTCACCCACAATGGCTCACCACATGCTTGCACATGACCTGTAAAACACCCCTGAGACAAAAAGGATAATTTGGCCTTATTTTAAAGTGTTACCAAATGAAATTACACTGCTCTAAAAATTGGCCAGACCATGGAGATCCATCATAAATTAGAATGTGCAAAATCTGTTTCCCAGATGTCAACTGGAAGGGTGACAAATGGACCCCTGAATGAACAATTAAATATTAAGATCCAGCAACATGGAATCCCTACGAGATCATGAATGGAGCACGTGACCCAATTTATAATCTAAATCAAATTATTAGACTACACGCAGTGATAGGGTCAGTTATTAGTAAAACTAGTCAAGTCCTGTCCTTGCTAGCAGATGAATTAACTCAGTAGTGAGATGTAGTTTATCAACAGAGATGAGTGCTAGATTATCTTTCAGCTTCTGAGAGAGGAGTTTGTGCTATATTAAATCTCACCAATTGTTGCCGTAAAATAAATTACAATGGTATGTCCTGGTTGGGCCAGAATAAAAGTAATTTTATGTCTTGTAATTTTTCTTTCAGTTAAGCCTTTGTAAGCAGCTGTACTTGCTGAAAATAAGAACAAGTTTCTCAGTTAGTCTCTGCTTCTAGGACTGATAATGCTTAGAGTTTATAGTTACGGCTAGAAAATGTTATGCAGAAGCAAGGCCATTGCTCAGTTCTGAGGAGGATCTCATGGAAGAAGAAGAGTAAAGAGGTCACACCTGCAACTCTCCTTTAGGGAGGAGAGGAGAAAATAAATGACCAAGATTGACCAGAGTATTCCATCCAATATGCATCACACTCGGTATAAATTTGAGGGATCATGAGGGTCAAACCACTTCCTTTCTTTGGCTTTTCTTTTCGCCCATCTTCACCTGTCCCTGTTTGCTTCAGCATCCTGGGAGGATTCCATCTGTTTGCCTGCCTGTGGTCTCGATCCATGCCAGCCTGAATCCGTGTTTTCCTGCCTCCAGCTCCTGCCTGACTGCAGCAGTCCATCCTGAACTGCCCTGTACTCTCAGTGGTGATGTGAGTGTTACTGGGGGAAAGCAACAAATTATAAACTAGATGTCAATGTTAGTAATCTGTGGATGTGATTTTCAACAATATGCTTTCCAGTACATGAAAAAGAAAGAAGTGTCCCCTCATTCTCAACATCCTGCACTTGGTCTGAATATTTGATGATTTTGTAATTTTTTTTTTTTCAGATGTTAATGAAGATAAATAAAACTAGGTACTGCAAGAGGAAATGAGGAGAAAGGATCCCAGAAAACATAGCATCCACAACACATAAAAAAGTTTTAGAATTTTACTAAAAGGTTGTGTTGTTAAGTAAATTTATATTAACTGTAATCTGGAGCAAGTACTTCCACAAAAATAATGCATTTGCAGCTTTCTTCTATTAAGCAGAAAAATAAAAGAAGTAGAATGATGCTTTGAAATGTAGGGGGATAAATGTCATAATCTGGAATTAATTTCAGATGACTAAACTTTAATTGCAGAAATTATTCACTCTTAAAATTCAGAATAATCTTTCAGAAGGTTATCTAATTCATTACTGGTTTTGCATATTTCCTTATAACGTGACTATTAAGTGTTGAATTTGGTTCTAGACAGAATTTTTAGTCACTGTAGATGCATTTGCTGGCAAAGTGTGAACTCCTTTTTACTCACGCTCAAGTTTTCCACAAAAATTAATGTACAAGGACACTCCATCATATATTTTCAGCTACAGTTCACTGCTCAATTGTGCCAATTGAGATAAATTGCAGGCATAAACCCAAAGATTTTTACTTAGGACTTCTACCTTTGTACTAAAATTTACGAGTACTTCTGCACTTCTTTACAGAAGATCAGTCTAATTTCTTGCAGTAGCACAAGACATACTTTGAAGACTGTCCTGTGGTAATAAAAACTTACTCCCTTCTTCCTTCTAATTTATTCTTCATTAAGTCTGCCTTTCCAATTTCTAGCTATTTGCAATAGCTAGAAGACTTTTCAACTTACTACTTTTGCAGTTCTCTGTCCCACATTCAGTTTTTGCTATCATCTAGGGAGAAAAAAAAAAAAAAAAAAAGGAAAAAAAGAAAGAAAAAAATTATTCGTGAGCCAATCTCAGCTCATGTATTTGACACCTATGTTTAAACATACATCTTATGCTGCCTATGGCCTCTCTGTACCATATTCTGTGACCTATTTTTCATACTTTATGAGGCTGAATACTTGAGTATTCATTTTAGTAATGGAAGAGATAAAAACACCATAGGAGACTCCATCCTGAACATTCGGGCAAGAGGGTTTCTTCAATGTTTTTCTCAGCCAGAAAAAGGAAATATTCCTGACTGCGCTTCTCCTTGATGTTGTGTATTTCAAAGTTAACCTCATTCTTCTTGCACTGAAGTTAAGCTAGTCATAATGCAGACGCTATACATAGAACACATATATTACATAGATTAAAGATACACAGATACATTCATTACCCATTTATAAAGAGAGTGTGATTCCTTATGGGCCTTTCTCACATCTTCCTTACAAGAGATGGTTAACAAGGAGGACATAGTGACTGAGGCTTCAGCAAGTCAACAAAAAGCATTGGTAGACACCATTGGTTCATTGATTGAAGCAGCTTCATCCTGAAAGGCAAAAAGACTGTCCGGATATGTGGTAACAACTGCCACTGAGGTAAATAGAATCCAGCCCTTTACCCCAAATATCTTGGCACAAAAGGCAGAAATTGCCCTTACTCGATCAAAGGGCAAAAATATTAACATATACACAGGTTCTAAGTATGACTGGGGTTGTGCATGCACACGGAGGAATTTGAAAAGAAAGAGGACTCTTGAGTACCCAAGGAAAACACTTAAGAAATTCTGAAGCTGCTTGAGGCTGTCCGTTTACCACAGAAAATAGCAGTAATTCATACCAAGGTGCACCAGAAGGTAACCTCAAAAGAAGCAATGGGGAACTGACTGGTGGATAGAGAGTCAAAATGGGCAGCAAAGATAGAAATAGGTACAGAGAATGCCCTTGTTCCAGATGGACAAATTATATTTGAGGGAAAACCTATTTATATGAAGGAGAATCAAAACCTTATAACTGACATAGGGAGTGAACATAGTGATGATGGATGAGCTTATACGCCATAAAAGAAAATTATAGTCCCATCCCCAGTGCTGTGGGCCTGGTAAGAAAAGAACACAAAAAGACTTATTGGGGAACAGAAACTTTGTATAAACATCTTATTAAGAGCATAACAGGAAGAAATTTGTATACAGCAGCCAGGCAGGTGGTACAGCAATGTGATGTCTGTCTTAGAACTAATCCTAAAATAGTCCCAAAACAAGAAGTAGGTCAAACTGGGAGGGGAAATAAACCTGGACAACAGTAGCAGATTGACAAAGAACTGACAAAGAACAGAACAAAGACACAGAACTGACAAAGAAAAGGAGCTGTAAACACTTATTAGTGATGACAGACACCTTTTCAGGCTGACTGGAGGCATTCCCCACCAAAACTGAAAATCTCAGGGAGGTGGTCAAAGCACAATTACAAGAAATAACTCCACGTTTCAGAATACCAGCAATCATATCATCAGATAGGGGACCACATTTCATTTAAAAAATAGTACAAGAGTTTAGTTGATGTTTAGGGATAGATTAGCAATCACATACCGCCTACAGGCCTCAATGGAGGTGCAGGGTGGGAAATCCCCTGATTAAGTTGCAAATTGTAAAATTGGGCCAACAGACTAATTTGCCCTGAACTCAATTGTTACCTTTGACACTTTTGCATTGGAACCAGACCCATAACCAAACAAGGGTTAAGTCCAGGTGAAATAATGTATGGAGACCCTACATGGCTGCAGGAAGAGGAACATTGACTCAATTTGGGGTGAAAATATTAACTAATTATGTAATAAGTTTACAGAAACAGCTGCGGGAAATATAGAAATTGGTTCTGGGGAACTAAAGCCCAAGGTCTCCATGGGCCCTTACATGATCTTAAATGTGGTGATTATGTGTTTGTTACATTTCTTTTAGATTCTCTTTTGGAGCCTAGATGGAAAGGTGCATTTTAGGTGCTACTCACTACACGTACTGCTGTGAAAATTAAAGAACAAGCACCTTAGATGCATCGTATGAGAATAAAGAAATCTCCTAAACCGAAATGGGAGACTATCTCCACCAGGCCTCTCAAACTTTGCATTCAAGCAATTAATGGTTTTTCAAATTTTATTGAGCTGTCAATATGTGGGTGTGGTTTTGATGAAAAAGCTTATTTATCTCTATTAGGAGCATTGTCAAGTACACAAATGTTACTAATTGTTAAGTATGTGGGCAGGCTACTGATTTTGACATCTTGTTTAGGTGTTTTATGTGTTATATTAATAGACCAATGAATGACTATTAGCAGTGGAAGAAACATCAACTCCATCAAAAGCTAGAATCAAGCAAATATTTCAAAACAAAGAGTAGAGAGAGTATCCTTTAGGTTACATAAAAAAATTTAGTAACTTAATAAAGATAGGGGGTAATTGATGTAAGGGTTAATATAAAATGCCTGCTAGTAATTGTCTAGGGGTCACATTGACCTGACAGAAGCAAACACAGAATACTTGTTTAATAGAAGGTAAGAAATTGTTTAGGTAGTTACCTTGAGATAAGAAACAGAACATGTTGTCAGCCTGGCTGAAGACTGAAGGAATGCACATGCCCAGAGAAGAAGAGGTGAAAAGTTTACCCAGAGAAAGACCTTTGCTTCATTTTTACTTCTTCCTCATAACCCCCACGACCACCCCCAGGAGACACTATGCAAGCGCAGGAGGGAGGAGATTATGAAAATGACCTCTTGGGATTAATTTTAATACAAAGCGGGAGTAGCTGATGCATAGGTATAAGTGCATTGAGAAATCTAATGCATGTGTAAAACCTTAGTGTATATAACAAAAGCCTCATTGTGAGACTGGTGCGCATGGATTTCGGAGGAATTATTCCCTCGTGCACCCAGCGCTGAATAAACATACCCCTCTATTCCAAGTTGTAGAGTAATTTTCCTCAAGTCTATTTTTTGCGAGCAAGTCAGGAGTGGATTTTGGCACCCCAGATGGGACACTTCTCCACCTGGATGCAGGATCAATGGGGAAACAGACAACCTTGGTGCATGCCCCGAGACTTCTTATGCCTATAGATATGCCTCACCTACTCTCCTGGTGGTGGTTGTGGGGGTTATGGGGATGAAGTAAAAATGAAGCAAAGGTCTTCCTCTAGCTACTATCAGGTCAATGTGACCCCTAGACAATTACTAGCAGGTATTTTATATTACCCCTTACATCAACACTAGCTCATACTGCCTTCAAAATTATGCTTCTGTCTTGCAAAAGTTCACACAGGGGAAGGAGACTTTAGAAACACCCACGAATTATCTTTAAATCAGGCATAGAACTCTATGTCAGCAAAATATTCTGTGTGTATTTAGCTACTACTCAAAGATCTTTGTAAACTGATATTTTTTTTTTAAGTATGTTTTTTATGTCCATGGCAATATAAATAACGATAAAGCCATAAGACCTTTTGAATTTCTCAAATTAGAATTTCCCAAGAGCTGAAAAGGGCTTATATTACTCTATTAAAAAAAAATAATAATTTTTTAAAAAATTAGAATATCTTGAATAACTTCTCTTAAACTTACATTTGGGAATACACTTCTGGAACTATTTTTGCAATCTGAGTGCTCAACTGTTTACCCAATTTCTGTATACCAGAAACCTTCAAGGTCACCAACAATTGTGTGAAAGTTACTTGACTTTTCTAGCCTTTATGATGATGCATCTCTGGCTTCTATTCAAATGGAAATGCTGCAGGTCCTAATTTTAAGATCATTAAATCACTGAATGATAAAAGCCCTTCAGTAATCCAGTTACTTTGAATGATACATAATCACAGGATAAGAGAGAAGGCACATAGCAAGCATTTATCTGTAATATCCAAACCATACAGTGTAGCTAAAAATATTTATAAAATTTCTTAAGCAAAGAAACAAAACAAAACTTACAGCTTAAGTGAAGCTACAACAGTTATCTCTTCCCTTCCTGAAAAGGTAGCAATCATGATTTCTGCCTCTGTGTAGGCATTGTTGCTTTGTGGAAGTTAACACTGATCTCCGTTGCAGATTTTTCAGATGTTTTACACTGCTAATCATTCACTAAAAAAAATTCTTTCCTCCCCATCCCCTTCACCCTTAGGTAGAGGATGTTTTCCCATTTTAATTAAATAGTTTATCTGTCAAAGTTATTTATACATTTGTTATATTAGGAGTCCTCATTTTCATTTCACCCCCTAAAAAGCATAATCTTAAGGGAGGTATAAAACTTCCTCCCTGTCTTGCATAACTACTTAACATTCATCAGTGCAATTTACCTTTTACAAGAGTTTGCACTTAATAACCTTTTACAGAGTAGAACAATACAAGCACCTAAATGGCCTAAATGAATACAGTATCCTGATCTATAGCTAATGCAGTAAACTGTAAAAAAATCCCGAAGTACAACAGATGTTGTTACATTCAGTTCAGAAACTGACTGTGCTTTTTTCTTTCACTCAATATCAAGAAGCAAGAAATAAAAATTATTCATGAGTAAGTTAAAAACATGTGGGATTTTCTGTCTCTCAGCTAGTACATATTGCCTACAAGTTAAGCTTACCATTTATTGTTATACTTAAAATTCATAATTCAGCTCAAATTATTTCAAGGTCTCTTGCTCCAAAGAATGTTTAAAATTATTAATAAACAACACTTATATTCTTAACTTTTCATGTAAATTCTTCTGTAAAGAGGAAACATAGGCTGTCAATGTAAAATAGCAATTTAAAAAGCCACCTGAAAAATAAATGGAAATATTAACTAGATATCATCTTTACTTGAAAGCAATGGACTTAAACTGAATCTTCAAACTTTTCCTGAAATGTGCATAAACTTTCTGATTGATTTATAAATTATCATTGTTCTTACTTGAAATTTCTGACCCTGGCTTGTGCTGCCCCTGTGCTTAGTCATATGCTCCAACTTCTGTGAACAGGGAAAATGCAACACTCTTGTAAAAGGCAGATCTTGCCAAATTCATTGTCTCTTTTCCTCCCTTTTTGTGAAACAGTTTCATGTAATATGAAATGGGAACAAAATAACCACTTGGTTTACCTTAGCTTCTGAAAGCAGTAATTGTGTCTGTGACTGATGAAGCAGAATTTCACTATGGTGTCGTCTGGACCACTCTTCCATCTCCCAGACCTGTGAAGCTTGTCCTCCAAAATAACTTGCAGATCCTGCAGTCTCTCTGCTGAAATACTGCATGATGCAAATTCATTATAGTACAATAGTGAATTAGAGTTAATTGTCCAAAAGATGACAGATTGAGGACATTGAGGATCCAGTGAGAATTAAAAAATAATATAAAACTTCTGCTTGATTTCCTGTCTGCTTGCTTTGAAAATTTCTTTTATTTATAGGTGTTCACATACCGTTTAATTATGTTACCTGAACTTATATATATATATACAGGTATTCATAGCTTATTTGTAGGTTATATTATTTCAATATTTATGTCTTGAATTATTTTTTGTTATAATTCTATCAGTTTAAGGTTATAAAAGCTGATGAAAATCTGGATGTTCCTGGAAGGAGGCCAGGGAACAATGAAAACTTCTCACACAACCATTCATTAGCAAATCTTTCAACAATCACACTTGACCATAGTGCATGTGTTTTGGCAGCAACAGAATATGCTTGTTTCAAAACAAGCAACATGGCTTGTTTCTCCTTTCATATATTATAGCATAACTGCAAAAGGAGTGAAGATTGTTCTACTGTGCACTAGTCTGATTAAAAGGAGAAATCAGACTACCTGTCCACATAGCTAACCAGCGAAAACCATGTCCTTCTGACTGACACCTATGACCTGGGAAGGCATCTTGTCTTAAGCAAATGTCCCAGAAGAATATTTGCTGTTTTTCCAGTTTTATTATCTTGGTTCACTACAAAATTTTTTGATGAAGTGAAAGCAGTTATGTTTGTATTATTCCTTATGTCATGCAGCCAAACTTATTGTTCCTAGTTTTAAGAGATCACAAAGGGAATAAAAATAGAGAAGGATCACACAAAAAGGATACATTGTTTATAGCTTAAGAACAGAAAACTGTGATGATTTGTGGATGAACAAGCAAGACAGCTGTGACAAATTCCAGTAGAGGATTATAATTAAACTCCCTAGAAAGAGAATCAGAGAAGCTTACTGTCAACAGATATTTACAACATAGCAGTATTTAAGTAAAAAGCACACTAACAAACGGAACTGCTACCTTGTAACATGCTTGGAATATCTATATATTGTTCAAATATCATATTAATAGGCACTCACTTACTTAATGCAGATAGGGGTTTTTTACCACTTACATATGAGGAACCTTATTAATATTTGTTCTGGGTGCTTGTGTTTTCTTTTGGCTCAGACAGCCCTCACTTATAAGAACCTGTTGAAATCTATATGTGCCTTTGTTCTAGAGTGGGTGGGAGAGGTTAGAAAGAGGAATTAAATCTAGCAAGCTTTTAATTTTCCCTATATGGAACTGTATATTAGTTTGCCTGTTTTCACAGTAGTGCAGCCACTAATAACTGTTAAATTAATTCAGTATACACTGTAGTGTATGCTGTTTCTTTAAATTTGTATAATTTAATTGTATAATGTCAGCCAAATACCACTTTTGTCTTCTAAAAAAAAAAAAAATCTTATAAACACAGAGAAATCCCATAGCAATCACAATCTCCAAGTTATCCAGAGTACAGTCTGGTGTTTGCTTGAGAAGCCATTTAAAATTGCAATGGATAGCACCTGAACACAAATAGCTCTGTAATTCTACTCAGAAAGTGAATAAAAATACATTAATGAAAGACAGAAGATGAACATTTCATTAGAGAAACAGTTATACAAGGGAGTACTTTTCCAGCTTTTTGAAGTTTTGAGTGAAAACACTCAAAGACTGTATTTATGTCTTATCTGATTTAAAGGCATAATTTTGGGAACAATGCTAACACAGGCAACTGATATGAGCAAAGTATTTTATTAATAGTAACAATTAGTAATAGCACTTTGAGTATAATCCTCAAGCTACTCTTAGAATCCATATAAAACTAGAATCAAATGTATCTGAAAGACAGATGTTAACACCTCCTCTAAGATGTGCAGCAAAAGAAAAGCAGACCATAATTAGAGAGTCTACCAACCAGTTATTTGTGAAGGGAAAGTAACAGGTTTATGATTTTTAATATAAGTTTTCAGATTTCCCTTACTGGGAACATTTTCTCCATCAGCTAAATTCACACTTGTAAATTAAACAATGCCAAGTGTTCGCCTGGATACTGATACTCAGTTACTACCCATATTGACTGTCAACATGGTTTTAGGACAATTTTAGCCTGTTCCCACCTAAGGGCACTCTCCTCCCTCTCAATGCACATAAAGGTCTTAAAATTAACCCAAAACAGGGATTTTCATTAGTAGGCAGTACATATAATGCCATACCTACCTGGTATTTCTCCTTGACTCTTTCCTTGTAGGAGAGATGTTCCAGTCCCCCAGTCACCTTCATTGTCTTCTGCTGGACTTTCTCCAGCAGTTCCCTGTCTCTCTCGAACTCAGGAGTCCAGAACTGACCACAGTACTCCAGAGGTATCTTCACTGCTGCAGAATAGAGGGGAAAGATGACCTCTCTCAACCTACTGGCCTTGTTCTTCCTAATGCATCCCAGAACACCATTTGCCTACTTGGCCACAAGGGCACAATGCTGGCTCATGATTGTCTTACTGTCTACCAGGACGCCCGAGATCTTTCTCCTAAGAGCTGTTTTTAGGAGGTCAGTCCCTAATCACAGAATCACAGAATCACAGAATCCTAGGGGTTGGAAGGGACCTCGAAAGATCATCTAGTCCAACCCCCCCTGCCAGAGCAGGGCCACCTAGAGTACATCACATAGGAACGTGTCCAGACGGGTTTTGAATGTCTCCAGTGAAGGAGACTCCACGACCCCCCTGGGCAGCCTGTTCCAGGGCTCTGTCACCCTTACAGTAAAAAAATTTTTTCGAATATTCAACTTGAACCTCCTATGCTCCAATTTACACCCATTACCCCTTGTCCTATCACTGGTCACTACTGAGAAAAGCCTAACTCCATCTCCCTGACACTCACCCCTTACATATTTGAAAACATTGATGAAGTCACCCCTCAGTCTCCTTTTCTCCAAACTAAAGAGACCCAGCTCCCTCAGCCTTTCCTCATAAGGGAGATGTTCCACTCCCTTAATCATCTTAGTAGCTCTGCGCTGGACTCTTTCAAGCACTTCCCTGTCCTTCTTGAACTGAGGGGCCCAGAACTGGACACAATACTCCAGGTGCGGCCTCACCAATGCAGAATAGAGGGGGAGGAGAACCTCTCTTGACCTACTAACCACACCCTTTCTAATGCACCCCAGGATGCCGTTGGCCTTCTTGGCCACAAGGGCACATTGCTGGCTCATGGTCATCTTCTTGTCAACCAGGACCCCCAGGTCTCTTTCATCTACACTGCTCCCCAGCAGGTCAGCCCCCAACCTATACTGGGACATCTTGTTGTTCTTCCCCAAATGCAAGACTCTACACTTCCCCTTGTTGAATTTCATCATGTTTCTCCCTGCCCAACTCTCCAGCCTGTCCAAGTCTCTCTGAATGGCAGCACAGCCTTCTGGTGTGTCAGCCACTCCTCCCAGCTTAGTGTCATCAGCAAACTTGCTGAGGGTACATTCTATACCCTCATCCAAGTCTTTGATGAAGATATTAAACAACACCGATCCCAGCACCGACCCCTGAGGGACTCCACTAGTCACACACCTCCAACCAAATTCTGCCCCTTGACTACAACTCTCTGACTCCTTCCGTTCAACCAGTTCCTGATCCACCTCACTACCTGATCACCAAACCCATAATTGATCAACTTATCTACAAGGATGCTGTGAGAGACGGTGTCAAATGCTTTACTGAAATCAAGATAAACCACATCTACTGCTCTTCCATCATCTATCCACCTAGTAATTTCCTCATAGAAGGCTATGAGGTTAGTCAAACATGATTTACCCTTGATAAAACCATGCTGACTGCTCTTGATGACTCCCATGTCCTTGATATGCCTGGAGATAGTGACAAGAACAAGTTGTTCCATCACCTTTCCAGGGATGGAGGTGAGGCTGACCGGTCTATAGTTACCCGGGTCCTCCTTCTTGCCCTTCTTGTAGACTGGAGTGACATTTGCTATCCTCCAGTCCTCAGGCACCTCTCCTGTTACCCATGACTTACTGAAGATGATGGAGAGCGGCCTAGCAATGACCTCCGCCAGCTCCCTCAGCACCCTTGGATGCATTCCATCTGGACCCATCGACTTATGGATGTCCAGATTACTCAGCTGATCCCTAACCCAATCCTCATCTACTATGTCTAACTCCTCATCTATCTCAACTACTTCTGGGGCTAAATGAATCTGGGGCTCATGAGGAAACCCCGCAGGAGTAAAGACAGAGGCAAAGAAGGCATTCAGCACCTCTGCCTTCTTTATATCCTCTGTCACCAGGGCTCCCAGCTCATTCCTTAGTGGGCCAATATTGCCTCTAGTGTTAGTTTTGTTAGCTATGTATTTGAAAAAGCCCTTTCTATTATCCTTAACCTGACTTGCAAGGTTAAGTTCCAAGGAGGCCTTAGCTTTCCTAATTGCCTCCCTACATCCTCTGACAACAGTCCTATATTCCTCCCAAGTGACCAGCCCCCCCTTCCATGATCTGTAGATTTTCCTTTTCCACTTAAGTTTTCCCAGCAGTTCCTTTTTTAACCATGCTGGTCTCCTAGCTCCCTTACTAGATTTCCTAACCATAGGGACGCTCTGATCCTGTGCTTGCAAATAGTGGTCCTTGAATATTGACCAGCTATCTTGAGCCCCTTTATCTTCTAACACCCTGTCGCATGGGATTTCTCTTAACAGTTGATTGAGGAGGCCAAAGTTTGCCCTGTGGAAGTCCAGGGTTCTGATCCTACTGGGTACTCTGTTCCTTCCACACAGGATCCTGAACTCTACCATCTCATGATCACTGCAGCCAAGGCTGCCATTGACCACCACTGCTTCAACAAGGCCCTCCTTATTGGTTAGTTACAAGATCCAACAGCGCTCCTCTTCTAGTCGGCTTGTCCACCATTTGCATTAAGAAGTTATCATCAATGCACTGGAGGAACCTCCTAGACTGTGAAAGGCTGGCTGTGTGAGTCAACCAGCAGATATCGGGGTAGTTAAAATCTCCCATGAGGACTAGGGACTGAAGTTGTGAGGCTGCTTTCAGCTGCCTGTAGAAGGCCTCATCAACCTCTTCGCCTTGATCAGGAGGTCTGTAGTAGACCCCCACAACTGTATCACCCACACCAGCCTGCCCCTTAATTCTTACCCACAAACTTTCAACTTGCCCCTCATCAGCCCCTGCACAAAACTCAACACATTCTAGTTGCTCTCTCACATAAAGAGCAACTCCACCACCTCGCTTCCCTGCCCTATCTTTCCGAAAAAGCACATAGCCATCCATGGCCACATTCCAGTCATGTGACCTATCCCACCATGTCTCTGTTATCGCTACCAGATCATAACCCTTAGCCCGTACACTGACCTCTAACTCTTCTTGCTTATTCCCCATGCTGCGTGCATTAGCATACAGACATTTCAGGAAACAAACAGAGCACACTGGTGGGACTAAATCCTCCCTAGACCACCTGCCTTCGGGCCCCGGTTCGTTCCTCTTGTGTTTGTCCCTGACAGACCCAGTTTTCTCCCCTTCCCCCTTCACATCTAGTTTAAAGCTCTCTCAATGAGCCCTGCTAAGTCCTGCCCCAAAAGCCTCTTCCCCCTCTGGGACAGGTGCATCCCACCTGCCATCACCAGGCCAGGTGTCTCATATAGCATCCCATGATCGAAAAAACCAAAACCCTGTCTTTGGCACCAGTCTCTTAGCCACTCATTGACTTGTAAACTCTTCCTATATACCTCCCCACCCATTCTTACAGGAGGGATGGAGGCAAACACTACTTGCGCTCCAGACCCCCTAACTAGCTGTCCCAGGGCCCTGAAGTCACTCTTCATTGCCCTCACATTTCTTGTGATAATTTCTTCACTGCCAACCTGAAAAATCAGCAGTGGATAGTAATCAGAGGAACCCACAAGATTAGGGAGTTTCCTCTTAACATCTCTAATCCGAGCCCCAGGGAGGCAACAGACCTCCCTGTGGGATGGGTCCGGTCGACAGATGGGCCCTTCTGTCCCCCTCAGAAGGGAGTCACCCACCACAACTACTCTCCTTTCCTTCTTGATTGAAGAAGTCCTAAGGACACGGGGTGACTGACGAGTCCTAAGTGGTTCACTAGGTAAGTCTACCCCTGTGACTACATTTTCCTGTCCCTGAATTTCCAAGGCCTCATACCTATTCTTCAAGGGCAATTGGGAGGGTGGAGAGGGTTGGGAGCATTTTTTCTTGCCCTTCCGAGGCCGGACCTCCTTCCATTCATTCATATCTCTTAAGTCCTCTCCTTCTGTCTGGTGACAGGAGGGGGGGGGATCCATCACTTCCTCAACCTCTCCCATCTGCCCCTGCCTCAGGGTGTGATTCCACCAGTCTATTTCCCTCTCACATTCTCTAATAGTTCTCAGTCTCTCCACCTCCTCCGTCAGTTTAACCACCTGCCTGAGGAGATCATCTACTTGCTCACACCGCACACATTCGGTGTCACTGGTTCCCTTTGATACCAGTGCCAGACACAGGCATTCACTGCAGCCAGAGACCTGCACTGCTGCATGCCTGCTTGGGAGCTCCGTCTGAGTACCCACATTCTTTTTCCCTATGGTTGTTCTCTCCTACTTGCAGAACCTTATATTTGCTTTTGTTGAATCTCATTAGGTTACTCTCTGCCCAACTCTCCAGCATGTTCAGGTCATACTGGATGGCAGCACAGCTGTCTTATATGTGAGCCACTTCTTATAGTTTGGTGTCATCAGTGAACTTGCTGAAAGTACCCTCTGTCCCCTCATCTTGGTCATTGATTAAGATGTTAAACAAGACCAGATTCAGTACTGATCCCTGGGGAACACCACTGGCCAGAGGCTTCCAGCTTGATCCTGTAGCATGGGTCATGACTTTGAGCTCTGTCATTCAACCAGCTCTCAATACCTCTCACTGACTATAATGTGTATACATTAAAAATAGAAAAAAAATTGCCTCTTGATTCAGCAGCCCTCTGGCTCCCCAGCTTAGTTTACTCTGTTAAAATGTATCAAACTTGAATCCACAGAACCCTGGCTCTGAGGGCATAGTTTATTCTGTTTAAAGTGTATGAAACTTATTTACATCAGCAAAACTCATCAACAGACCCCCCTCTTTTGTCAGGACTAAAAAGATAAAATGTTAAAGCACCAGAAAGTAATGCATATTAGTAGCAAATACAAGAATTCCAGGAAAACCTGAATACAAAGGGAAGTCCTGAAGCTACTAGTTTGCAACCTCTGGCAACAATTGATGAAAAGAAGGAACTTTTTAGTATATAAAAAGTCAGAGGAAAAAGGTAAAAATGAGAGAAGTGGAAGAGAGAAGAGAAGAAGTGAAGAGAGAAGAGAAGAAGTGAGGAGAAGTGAAGGCAGAGGAGCAGCAGGCAGTTTGCAGTTTAAAATGACGTGTACACACAGTGGCTAATATTTCCTTACAAACAAAATATAAAATATTAACAATTACGGACCATGCACTGAATTAACTCATACTTCCTGAGATTTCTAATGAGGGTATTATGGGAGACAGTGCCAAAAACCTTGCTGCAGTCAACATGGATTACATCAGCTGCTCTCCCTTGTCTAACCAACCACTTATGACATCATAAAGGGCAACCAGATTGGTCAAGTATGATTTACCCCTTGTGAATCCATGTTGACCACTCCCAATAACTCTTTCCTTCCAAATATTTAGAGATGACATCCAAAGTGATTTGCTCCAATACCTATCCAGGGACATAAGTGAGCCTAACTGGCCCGTAGTTTGCTGGGTCATCCTTCTTGCCCTTTTTGAAGACTGAAGTGATATTGACCTTCCTGCAGTTGTCAGGCACCTCTCCTATTCTACCTGACCTTTTGAAGAAGACAGAGTGGCTGAGTGTTGTAGACATGGCAATAAAAAATAATTGGCTCTTGAATCAGCAAAAGGTACCATTTGCTCTGTCTAAACTCTTTGAAAGATATAAGTTATTTTCAATAGCAGACTCCCTCTCCTTTGATATGGTAACAACTACCTGGAAGTAACAGGACTGACAAGATAAAATGCTAATCAGAATTGTTCCTGATATAAAGTTGCCAGACAGGTAAGGCAAATTGTTGTCGAATACAAGAACTGGAATACAAGGAGAATCTTAAAGCTATATGATTGTACCAATCACACAATCACCTTGTGTCACACCCCACCAGGTGTGTATTGTTAAAGCTAGTGTTTCCTAACTGTGTCAAGAGCTGAACTAACCCTCTCTTACTGAATCTCATTTAACAGTGCAGTCAGCAAGAGTAACCTCTTGAATTCTATGTTACTCCAAAAGTAAGGCCATTCATTACCCAAGAGGTTTATACAAAAACAACTTTGAATTGATTATACAGCTTAAACCCCCCGTTCTTCCCCAATGCTATTACTCTCACAGCAGCAGGTTGCAACTAGCAGAACTTAGTAAAATGGTACTCTAAACAACAGGTTACAACTGTCAAAATTAGAAATTCTGTTTCTCTTATGAGCTGACAGTAAGGTTAGAAAGAGAGTGAGAGATGAAGAAAAAGGAGGTAGAAAAGATATCACTACCCTTCTATCCAGTGATGATGCAGTGGTCCTTGGGTGTGTAACCAGTGTTTTGAGTCTGGATCTTTTATGCTATCTGGCCCTGTGTCTCAGGAGTGAGGCTGGGACAACATTGAGCAGGCTGAGTTTTGTATTCGAGAATGTTCTGGAAATGAGTTGCTGGAGTACAGGGATACAGGTGGTCACTTGGTCCACCTGCTGGGTTGACCAAGAAATGACCCTTATTTCTGTACATGCAGTGGCCTTACACAGGACTTTCTCAAGGAGGAACTCTGCCTCTGCAGGACACCATTTCCTGGCTACAGTTTCTTTTTGAATAAGGACAATGTCCCTGCTTATGAGGATGACTACTTAACAAGGGGCATCCCTTTGTGAGAACAGTGTCCAGATGGCTTACTGAATCTTACTGAAACCTGGCCCAGACACAATGTCCAGTCTGTGAGGGAAGCTGTTTTGAGACAAATATCAGTTTCAGGACTCTACACCCTGGTAACAAGAAACACTGCCCTTTTCAGCCACGTGGAGAGAATGGTATGTGTCATATGACTCAAGTAACTATTTTATCTTAACTAAAGCAATACAATGTGATTTACCCTACTTGTTTTCCGTGACTCACAAAATGCTGGAAAGTTTCTTGCCAAAGTAATACACTTGGTCAAATTAAATTAAATCAGTTTCAGTCCCATCCACTGGCAAGTGCTTCTTATTAATCTGTATGTAAAATAAAATTGTTTCATTATCAAGTTAAACTACATTTGTTTACTTTTTAAACAGGAGTGAAGGAAACCCATGCAGAAAACAAGCAAAAACTTCTCAAATAACTGAGTCTACAGTAGTCTGTATACATTATTTGCATGTGGATATGAGATGAAATTATTTTTCACAGTTTTCAGTTCAGATCTACTAAGTCAGTGCTTGGAAACACCATTGTAACATCTAGTTATATTTATCACCTTGCCTGTGAAAAATGAGTGCATTTGATTTTAGGATAATCCCAGTACAAGCACATCTAAGCTGCAAATACTGCAGTCATAATGTCATTCTGAGAGGCCAGACTGAGTGTCTGTGTTACTTCTTGTTTTGGTGTCAGAAATGATCATTCCAAGCTTGACATATACTGTAGAAAATACTCCTGTTTATGATTCAGAGAACTATATAACCCCAGTCTTCAATTATGTCAGACTAATATCTTCTGTAAATGATGGGTCAGTTCAGAAGCAAAGTCCAAACCAGATGATATTTTATGTCAGACTATGTGTGGTAAATGTGTGGTAAAATGGGATGTTTCCCTCACACCCACCCACCCCCCATACATTATATTTATAGACTTTTGAGCCAGGAAAGAGCCTGGACATAGAGTGGGGGAAGGGTGTGGCTCAATGGGACACTCCACGCCTTTGGGCATAATGTTGCCAGGCAGGCTCCGGCTAAGCCCCCAGAGTGGGAAAACCCTAGGAGAAAGGGCAAAATGCAGAAAGACCACAGGTTCCAAAAAGGACTCATGCAACACAGCCACAAAATATCCACACAAAATGGACTATAGGTATGAATGCTGACTCAAGAACCACAGGATGAAATGTAATGTGGATACATTGAAAATTTAAAAAATACCTCTTGAATCAGCAAAATTACATCCAAACTAGCATGAGGTGGAACCAGCATAGCTTCCTCTGTTTAAAATCTATTGAATTTATTTCCATTAGCAAAGCCCCCTCCACACCAGCACCATATTTGCCCTGTTTATAATCATTAAAATGTATCAAGGCAAAATCTCATCAATAGACCCCCCTCCTTTGTCAGGAATAAAAAGATAAAATGCTAATGACTCCTGATAAGCTGCCAGACCAGTAATACAAACTGGTATCAAATCCAAGAACTGAAAGATTCCATGAAAAAAAACTGAATACAAAGGGAAGACCTACATTTACCAGTTTACTACCTCTGGCAATAATTGGTGAGAAAAAGGAATTTTTTTACTATAAAAATTCAAAGGACAAAGAGGAAAATCAGAAGTGAACAGGAGCGAATAATAAGCTAATCAGCAGCATGCCAGGAGTCTAAAGAGCAGTGAAAAGCAGCAGAGAGCACCCCCATCACTGACTTCAAAGAGACAGTGATCCTGGAAGTGAGGAGGTGATACCTCTGAGGGTGAAAAAAATGTCCTTTTCTCTTTTCTTAATAGCCTTTTCCCTGATGTGATTAATTTGTTTAAAAACTTGTTCTCCCAGGTTTAAAACCTGGAACTTTCTTGAGGAATGATGTAGGATTCTCCTCTCTGTGTCTTTTCTCTGAAGTTTCTTCTGAAGGAAATCATTGCAGGTAAAAAAAGGGGGAGAGGTGGGTGTATGGATTTTGTCATTCTGCCTAGTAAGAGCTCACAACAGACCACAGTTCCCAGACTCACCAGGTCTAGATGAAATATTGTCATGGGGAGAAATCCACCTCAAAGCATGTTTAGTTAAAATGAGGACTGGATAGTACCTTCCCAACCCTGATCAATTAGCTAATTCTGGTATTCACTAGAAAAGCAATAAAGCACCCATAGCTGTCACTGGGGAGATTACCTGAAAGCATCTCACCTATTCTTCTGTAATTGGTCAGATATCCATGGGAAAAAGTTAAAAAACAAACAAACAAACAAACAAAAAGAACTCAACAAAAAAACCCCAAACAACATAACAGATTGACCACTAATACATATTCTTTAGATGGGAATCCAGAGGGGGATAATACCTGAGGTAATAACCATTAATTAATTTTAGATATGAATAAAGTCAGAGATTAACATAAGGCTTCATGACCAGCAAGACAGGTGGTGGTCAATACCAAGAGTCAGAATTAGAAAGTAATAAATGAGGATGAACAGTAGTCCCTCGGTGGAACAACATCCAAAGAATTCCAGAAGATATTATAATTAACATCAGCAACATAGCAATCATCTGGCATTTTATTTTGTGGAGTTATCTGCCAGAATCACTGACAATAAAGCACAATAAAGGACTACTAGAATTAGTGCTAAATCACTATTGCATTGCCTTGGCTTTATGTTACATTGACATTTGAAAAATTATGTCAGTGTAGAACTAGAATAACAGAGCAATGTGAAAAGTTCTAAGCGATATTCCAATATTATTTTTTCTAAAATATTTACTACAAAAACAAAGGAATTGTCTCTTACAGTTGCTCATGTGCTTCATCTCAGCCAGTCAAACTGATGTAGTAAGCCTTCCTTTAGAGGATAAATGGAATCTATGATACATGATCCATCATTACATACAAATATAAACACAAACACACATGTATTTTTAATAATTTTCTTTTGCTTGATACTTTGTCTGAAGCTCCTGCTTTGTGACTGTATATAAAACTAGGAAAGTTCTACAGAGAAGGTAGATAAGATCTTAAGATCTATAGACTCCTTCTGGCTAATTTATTCATACCTTGTCAGCAGATCCATGATACCACAAAGGATTCCTTTGCTGGAGTGGCTGGCAAAGAAGAAAGACAAGGAGGTGCACTTGCTTCAAGCAGATGCTACAGGGGCAGTAGTCATTCCAGTCACTCATAGTGAGTCTGCTCTCCCAATAAAGAATTTAACCACAGTAACTTAAACTGATTAATGGACACACTATCTATAGCATCGCCAAGAAAATAACAGGGAAAAAGTGGAAATTATTTCATACTCAACAATTTGATTTTAGTCATAATTTATATGAAGAGTATGTTGTCTGTTACCTTTAGTTAGTGGTGAGTGATTTTGTTTCAAACTTGTGTATCTTAAGTGCAACAAACAGAAAATCTAACCTCTTTTGACTGTATAATCAAATTGAAAATTACTATGAAACACAGATTGTCATCCTGTATTTTAATTTCAGGTTAAGAGAGCCTGTACAATATAATCAATAATACAATCTCCAAGTACTGACAATTGATATTAATTAACTGTACTTGTATTACTCTAACTTAAGTAAGTAGTCCCCATCTTCTAGTTTTTACCATATTCTGCCCAAATAATTTAAGATTTCAATAATGAATGTTCATTGCTCTGAATAATCACCCTAATTTTATTTATTTATTTAAGAGACATAATATGGTTTCATTAGAACGTCAGACACTCATGAAGCTGGGGGCTAAAGGGCCAGGCAAGTTATAATTAAGCTTTTGCTGTTATTCTAATAGCTTCTCTTCGAGGTGTTTGTCACCGTTGTGAGTTAATAATGTTTTAGAACCTTCCAGATTAGTTTTCAGCCTCTTCATTTTGCAACAACAATCTTAATTGATTATGTTTCACTTTCTTTGAAGAAAAGGTGGATCACAGGACACAGAATCAGCTATTGTTGTATGTTATTTTGTTTAACTCACTTTAGTCATTGGAGTTGAAGTGCCAATTGTTAAAAAAATAGTTTTTCTTGCATGCCAGAAAAACTTCCCTACTGACAATTAACACATAAGTGCAAATATACAGACTGAAAGGTGTCTTTTGGGCTTGCTTTGTGTGTTCATTGACATTTTGCCTAGCTTAATGCTCTATTTCTAAAGTAGTTCTCTCTGAACTGTTACAGTTTTCAGTATTTTACTAAGCCAATAGCCTAGTATACAATGCCACACTGAGATCTCATCTTTGCTCTTCTTCTGTGCCCACTGCTCCTTGCCTGTGCACCCTTGTTACTGCTCACATGACCTTTCTGATATCCTTTTTAGATATTAAGGGATGAGAGTAAGTTGTAATTTACCTTAAAAAAAATTCTAATTGCTATATTTCTGTACACATACATACAAGCAAGTCAGTCTTGAGAAACAAAAGGACAAATATGGAGTACATACCCATAGACTTCCTAGAAGAAATAAAACAACCCTTTGAGTGATTACTGATCATACTTACTAAAATTCTGATCATACTTATTAAAAGAAGTTGGAAAAATATTGGAAGATTATAATAGAAATCGCATAATTTTTACTAGATCCAGTAAAGCTATGACAGAATTATTTTTTTTTACTGCTGCTCTGGTTAACAAAGGCAGATATAAACAAAGACATGCATGAATTTAGGCTTATAAACACCACTCTGTGTTGTTAGAATTAAATGTATTAAGAAGAAGATACTTCCAGATATTACTACAGATAGCTAACAAGTTTAATTCAGACATTTAGAAGTCTATCCATGTTCATCATGGGCAACAGTCTTTCATCCCTCTCATAAATTTATTTTCAGTAACTGTAAAGCATGTGCCTTTTAACCTGTTTGCTTTACTATACATCTTAAAACACATCTAAAAAAATGTTCAAATGTTCTTTTTTGTTTGAAAATAGGCTACAAATAGTGTAGGTCATACTTTCCCACAAATTACACTAAGCCATGTGAACAGGACATTAAATAGCAGACATTTGTAATGGGAGGCAAGATGTGAGGCAATACTTGATCAAATGGCTCTGACTACAGTTAGTGGTATGTGTATACTTAACCTAAGATAGAATATTTTTTTATTCCTGAAAGGGAAACAGAAGAGCAGTTCTGTTTCTCTATTTACTCTCATTTAAATATTCCCACCCGAAAAAATTTCCAATGGAATTTCATTTCAAAAAATTGCCAAGAATTACCCATAAGAGGCAATCTTTTAGTTATTATTTATCTCAAACTATTTATGGTAATTATTTACATCAATTATTAATTTATTATTTGTAATGGCTTGGAAATTATTTTCATTAGTTTTATTATAGCTAATGGGAACAAAATTAATATTTCAAATAAGGTTTTGAAATTTTTTTTCTCTGCACCTGGATCCTTGAACTCACTTGTTTTGCTGCGGTCTATGCAGTCCAGATGAGAAATTTCCATTAAACACAAAAGCAAAACATCTCAAATTCAGAAAGGAATTGGTTGAGATTAAAATTAAAACCTTAATTTTGTCTTCCAACTGTATTGTTTTCTTTATACAGGAGAAGAGGAAATGCACATGCTTACATCAGAAGGATGAAGGTGACATTTTTGCTGATATTCATACTTAAATCAGCTCATCATGATTTTTCTTTGTTCCAGTTGAAAAATCAGTTTGAAATCAAGATCTGCAGAAAGAAACTATTGCAAGCACATGATCTCAAGGCCAGAAGAATATGGTATTAAAATGAATCTGCATTATTTTTACTCACATAAACCTTTCCTATCGTATAAAATGTAAGCAGACATACCACCTCTTGCATACTTATCACTGAATTATGGCATTTCAGAAGAACGCAACACACACCCTTCTCTATCCAAGTCTGAGAGCTCAGCCTCTGGATAGCCTTCAAATGTGTGTACATTTTCAAAGTAGCAGAAATTAGACTATTAGTAATTTTTTTCCTTTTTCTTTACCAAACCATATATCATATCAAACACAGACTCCAAGGCTATTTTTTTCCCTACAGAGCTTCATCCTTATGCAGATTAATGTTTTACAGAAATTCCTAAAATCAGATATTCCCTGACATGAATCCCTTGCCAGCCCAAGAACAGGAAATCTACTCACTGAAGATTACTAACTATATCAGTCTCATGTAGGTATGAAGGCCATGAGACATAATAAAATTAGTAGCACAGAGAGGGATAGCTTTTCTTTCATTTTCTCCAATACAAATAAAAGAGACTTCCATATGAAAACATGCATTGTGTAAGGCCCTCCTCAAAATGTGTGGTAAAGCTATGGAAGTCTTTGCAGTAGGAAGACGCAGTTGTTGAAATTTTACAACAGCACAAGGAGAGCCTGTGTAATCTGATAAAAAATAAAAAAAATAATAAAAAAAAAGAAGTCAGTAGGATATAACTGTAACCAGAATGACACTATGAGACTGCTGAGGAAAGGTTATCATGTATGTTCATCCTGTTTCCGTGTTTCTCTGTAAGGTATAATTTTTGCTTCTGTCAAAAACAGGATGCACCATTGCAATGATGTTCTGAACCCAGAACATCAAAATCTGACCATTCTCAGCTATCTGAATAATGAAGGTAATGGTCCACTGAGGAATAACATATCTTTCAAAAATTACAGGCTTAAGTTTTCTCCATCTGAAGTATTATTTCTTTTACTGGTTAATAGCCAGACTTGCCAGACCTTCTAGACTTGCATTTTCTCATCCAAGTGCTAGTGGGAATAACTAAAAAGAGGAGGCATGATATTTTTTGCACTATGAAATGCATTTATGTTGACTTTCAGTAAATACTATATTCTGTATTCACACATCTCATGCAAAGATAACTCATAATTCTAACTCTGGAAACAGAAGTGCTCTTGCACTGCTGCCTCTATATTGCCAGTTCAAATGGGATTTTCTATTCTATTGATATATAATTAGGCTTGGTCTGTTCTACTTGTCATTCCTGATGGGATGGTAGCTATACAGCATCTTTTGTTTATGCTACTGGTGTCGCTGCTCTTCTATTTCAGAAATTGTTTTGGCATAAGCATAATTAGCATTCTCTTTATAAAAAGAAGCATTTTTTTTTTCTTAGTTTAGCTGTCAGGGCACACCAAAAAACAGAGGATAGAATTTCTTTTACTGCCTTCCACCTTCCCAATGGAAGATAAAAAGCAAAAAAGGAAAGGAGACCTACAGGTTGGAAATTGAAACTGGAACAGTTTCACTATAATAAGGAAGAGACAGTATCACATGGGATGAGAAATTTATGCAAATACACAAAACCCAATCTCTATGATCAAAGAAAGAGTTGTCTGGGGGTCCTCTGTGGCAGGGCCAACTCGGGAGAGAGGTCCACGGCTCTTCCCAGAACCCAACGATTTTGGATGCTGCAAAGCACATGGTGAGCTGATAGAAAAGGAGCCTCTCCCCAGGACTTCTGACTTTGCTTACCAACAAGAAATGAAGGAGCAGGAAGGGAAGTGGTCTTAAGGGCCCCGTGGCTTTTTATAGAGTATGGCAGGAAATGGGAGAGAATAGTGATCTCATCCTATCCCAGATCCTTCAGGGTCCTAATGAACCCCTCTCTCTCGGCACACAAATGTGTATCATGAAATTAGACTGGCCCACTTAAACCATAACAAGCAACTGTATTTTCCAATGCATAGTATACTGGTGTTTTGTTACATCAGTGTACATATTAAAATGACGCTGAAGTACACAAAGGAAAATAGATAAATTTTAAAAGTATTTTTCAAGTTATTTAAAAAAAAATCACATAACACTAAGGAACTAGATTAGAGTAACTATTTAAAAGATTTCATTTATTAAGAGAATTATTATTTCATTTATTTTTTTACTAATTTTTGTTTGTTTGTTTGTTTAGTGTTTTAAATGTATTGAGTATAACCGTTGTGTAATAAATGCATTGAGTATAACTTGGATTTCTCCAAAGCACAAAATATAAGCAAATTTCAAAATAATACTAGATTTTCAATTCATAGGCATATTGTGTTCAGCTTTGTGCTGTACAACAGAAATAATTAAAAAATGAAGACTCAAAAAATTGTCATCAGGCCCGAATTAAGATAGGGAAAGGAACACATGGGCTTTGTAAGGGCAGAACTGAAGAACATGAATTCTAACGAGAAAAATCAATTTAAAAGAAAGAACAGATGAGTTATTGCTTGCAAATTATTTCATCAGACAGTATTAGCTATCTTAAAAAGGGAAAGGAAGCAGCTGTTCTTTCCCCTCTTTTTTTGTAGTTAGTCTAATGGAGAGATACAAGGACAATAAGGGGATTTGAACATCTCTCCTATGATGAAAGACAGAAAACTGGGGTTGTTTAGCTTTGAAAAAACAAAGCTGAGAAGGGATCTCATTAATGTCTATAAATATCTGAGATATGTGTGTCTAGAGGATGTGGCCAACCTCTTTTCAGTGGTGCCCAGTAATATGACAAGGAATAATGGGTTTAAATTAGAACATAGGAAGTTTCACACAAGGAGAAACTTCTTTACTGTGAGGGTATTGGAGCACTGGCACAGGTTGCCCAGAGAGCTTGTGGATTCTCCTTCTCTGGAGACTTTCAAAATCTACCTGGACACATTCCTTCATAATCTCCTGTAGGTGCCCCTGCTCTGGCAGGGAGATTGGACTCTTTCAAGGTCCCTTCCAGTCCCAAGCTTCTCTGATCCTACTTACATTAGAGGTATGCATACTTTACTTTACTACATACCTGCAACACAGGAAAAAACAGAAAAAAACTACTGTAGAGATGTTTGTTCTATAGGCAGCATCTGTGCATAATTAAGTCCCAATGTACTTTCAGTATCAAGATTGCTATTGCCTTGAAGCACTCTGTGACTATTTGAAGAATGAAAAGCAGCAAGCATCATTGTCCTTTGTAATGTTTGGGTTTGGTTTGGTTTGTTTTTTTTCAGAAGACTGAAACATTGGCAATGTATCATTAAGTGCATGAAGGATAGCTATTTGTACACAAAGATGCATAATGTTTAATAATTTCTTTCAAGGACTTGCTTATCATGCTTAGATTATCACATTTATTTTTCATTAGAAACAGATGAAGAGGCTGATACCTTTTATGAATGTCATATAACGTGCAGTTTGAAGATTACCGATGGAACTTTAAAAAGGCAGCAAGAGCACTTTATTTCAACAGAAAAAGTGATCTCTTGTTACTAGTATCACTAACTTTTTCTACTGTCAGTCTCCTCAGATCAAATTACAACATTCAGAGCCATAAGAAGGACAATGAAAAAGCTGGAATTAAGGGTATTCTGAACTAGCATGACTTATCACAGACTAACCATTATCCAACTTTTGCAAATATCTTTTTAAGTCTAAACAGAGAATGCTTTGCATCCAGTTGGGACACACTAATAAAAATGTGCTTGATTATGCAATGAGCAACAGCAGAAATCCATATTGACAGGGAGGAAATACAGAAGCATAGCAGAAACTCAACAAACTGGAAAACTAAGATAACATATTTCTCTTAGATATGCTATGCTACACATTTTAAAAGGTTTCTGAGAAACTTCTTAAGCTCAATGATGCAATGAATATGCTTTATATGATCGTGACTGAACATCTTAAAAATCTTAGAACAAGACTTCAATTTAATTTCTTTTTTCTTTTTTTTTTTTTCTTCTTGTTTTCTTCTTAGTGATGAGGATCAACATAAGAAAGGGGAAAAATGCAGAAATATTTATCCATGAAGCAAACATAAGGGTTTTTATGATAGAAAGAGAAGCAGAGAGACAGATTTTAAACTATATGGACAGAACCAACCATTGGACACCAAACACTAGTTTTTAGAAAGCTGCTTTGTGTTCCCATACAGCAAAATGATTTTTATATTAATTTTTAATAGCTATTAGTCAATTAACAGCATATGCCACCAAGAATTTTGATGTTTTGCACACTAATACAGATTATATAATGTGTAGATGTCAGTCTCTCCTTCATATCTCATGTAAAATGAGATTATCTATAACAACAATTAGCATTTTGTAATTGTGATGCATCAATCTCCATAATAATATTACTTGACTCTATTAGAATGTATTTCATGTCTTTCAAAATTATGAATTACAGAAGGTCCATGCTGAAAATTATTAGGTCTTGAAGAACCTTGTTAAGTTGTTCTGTTTTTATTTGTAGCCTGGGTTAACATGAACACAATAAAAAGTCTATTAACGCAACAATATGAAAGAACAAGAAAACAGCTAACTTCTTACAGATTTTTAATTCTTCTTTGTACACTTAAGAACTATAGAGAGCTTGAGGATATTTAATACAATCAAGAAATGTTTATAATTATTAAGCAGAATCCCAAATTCCAGTTCAACATTCCTACTATCTCGTTGGTCAGGTAATTCAGGACATCGACTTAACTACTAAATAACCGGTTGAGAAAATATTCTCAGTCTCTCTGCCATAAATTTCAATAAAAGTTCCATTAAAATTTATGCATATCAACCAAATATATTAGCTATAGTAGAAATAAAAATTTTGAGCAAATATTTTTTCTTAACAAATTAAAATAATTTCTGGCTATCAACTTTTATCCAAAGAAATGCTTCTGTAAATTTCTCATTTGAGTAAATTTCAACAGAAAGCTTTCTTAAGCTATTTCTTTTCTTTTTCCTTAATTGAAGAAAAGTTGTACTTGGATGAAAGTGTGAATTTTAATTGGGTTAATAGCACTGAGTATTCCTAGCCCAAAACATGAGAAATTCCCTATAGACATCAAGGCAGAACATCATTGAGGAAACCAATATCATAAAAAACTCAGAGATAACAAAGACTGCAACTGGGAAATACACAGTAGTTAACTAATTATGATGTAAAACACAGATCTTATGTGCATTTCTGCACATTTTCCACTCTCTAGAATTATGCTTTCACAGCTGCTTAAACCATAATATCTGGTCTTGCATAATGGATTTGACATGAGAGCTGCTGACTTTCTCTTAAGAGCATGCTGGACATAAGGTTTTCATCCTGAGTCCTCTCTCTTATGCTTAAAACTGAAAGCTCTCTTTACTGTGGACACCTAGTCCAGTACTCTGTCATTATGAAACTACTGCAGACAGCTAACAACCACACACTCCTTGGTTCCAGTAAACAATCTAGCTGTAGTTATTTCAACTAACTGAGAAAAAACACCACAAATAATCCCCAAACCAAATCAAAACAAAGAAAACCAAACAACCCACCAAACAGAAAATAAACCCCAAAACCAAAACAAAAAACCCCAGATCTGTTAGCAGAATTCTTAAGGTCTTAAATTCACTCATTTAGAATTCTTCGTATCATGTACTAAACAATCTCACTTTATTTAGAAAGGTCACTGTGAGCAACAGGAGGTGTTTGCTAGAAATGACTTTGACTGCACTCCTTGAGATCTATCCTAGGAAGGGGAGAACAAGGAAAGTAAACTTAGACATATTTTTGACAACAGTGAGACTGGCCTTTGTCGTTTTCTGATGTGTTTTCTACCACTGCTGCCAAAACCATTTCATGTAAGACATATATATAGTCTGTTGTATTGTGTAAATCACTGTGAGAAAAGCATAAATCTTTTTACATAGCATATAAGTGAAAATAAGAGTACTAAGATAAACACAATGTAGGTCAAGTAGGTGCAGTGAAATCTTGTCAGGCTTGATTCAGCTCCTATATTGACTAATAAGAACCTGCACACAGTTATTCAGTCTAAACACAATAATTCTTTGTTTTGCTCTTGCTACACTTGTTCTAAAATACTTCAAGCAGGGAAATATTTGATGTCTGTATGGCAAATAATCCAGTGATTCAAGATTTCTAGAAAAGGTCGCAGAAATAATTTCACTCAATCTTTCATTCTCCCCCTCTCTCCTTCCTAACAAAAAAAACTGTGAAGACTACTGCCAAAACTTCTGAAATAGGATAGTCTACTTATTTTATGTACAGCTATGGAGATTTTTGTTGCAGGCAACCAAAATCAAAGCCACAAAAAAATAGTGAGTTAAAACAGTATTTCCTTTTTGACACAGCTATGTTTACTTGCAAACATAGTGAGACAGAAGTGGAATAATTGTTTCCTTTTTTATATTGTGAATAACTGGGGTTCTTTTTTGGCTTTTTTTTGTTTGTTTTCGGGTTGGTTTTTGTTTTTGTTTTTGTTTTGTCTTCTGAGAGCCCATTTTACTACTGTTGATATCAAAGGCAAATTTTAGTTAATTTCAGACAAAATACATCTGCAATTCTATAATTCTAAAAAAACATGGAAGTACCTGAAAAGGAAAACACCGATTCAAACTGTGACAGGTGGAACTGTAATTCTGGTAACCTAATGCACATATGTATAAACCTCTGATATCAACTGCATTTCTGGAGAAATGTATTTCCTTCTTTGGGTTGATACAGGATAGACATTCTAACGTTCTTTAGAATGATACAGGATGCAAACTGTATTAAATTGAAACAATTGTGAGACTTGCATTAAGATGCAGTCCTGTTTCCAGCTGAAACAGTAATGAAAGCAAACCATTTTAAATAGTCTGCAATTCTAATACCAGACTTTGGATGATTGTAGAAAGCTACATTCTCATCAAACTGCTCAATGATTTGCTATGTAGGAAGAATAAAGCTTTCTCCATAACAAGTAATTAAATGGAGTTGTTTTGTAGGAATTATCTTATTGTATTTAAGAGGCAATCTCTATTTAATAATTTACCTATTATATAGTGTCAACAGAGTAAACTAAACCAAATGATATATCAGATGTCTAATGCTGGAACTTGAGGTAGTACATATCTGTTGTCAGATTGAGAGGAGAGAGAATAAAAAGAATGAAATTGGCATAAGCCCAATAAGAAAATGGAAGAAGGCTTTAAAAATTTAACCTCATGCTCATTTTCACTGCTGCCACAGAAACTACCTTATAAAGCAAGCTAGAGGGGAATAACAGTACCTGTCACTGAGCTGCACCTTGAGAAAATGATGAAACTGAGGAATGAAGTCACTAATGCCCTGTAAAAATGACTACTGTTCCACAGAGGAATTGTAGCAGCCCATGCATTTTTTTCCTCCAGGTGCTGTACCTGACTCTGTGCACGCTGTAAAATCATGTTCTCACTCTGAATACAATTATTTTGTGTCTGCCTGAGCCTTACGGACTGTGGCAATGTCAGCAAATCCAAAGTTAACAAAATCAAGGATATGAAATTCCAAAACCTGTCCACTCCATAATACAATAAGTATTTTAGTATCTGTCCGGAGCTCATGGATATATTACTCACGAATCTTCCAGTTTTATGTAACTCATCTTACTGGCATGTTCACATATAAATATGAAAACTAAATATATTCTCTTTAAAAAAAACAAAACAATGTAAAAAAGCAATAATTTTAGAGTTTCATAAAGCTTTTCTACTTTAAAAAAATTGCCTGTTATTATAATTATTTGGTAGAGTAGTGCAGCTTACAATTTAAAATTTACATTGTTACAGATTTCTTGTATTACTCACTTGCTGGTTAGGTCTGTTTGATGAAGATCAAGAATTGTTTGTTTGATAAAGATTGCCCAAATAAAAGTCTTGAGCACAACTGGTAAATAAGAATTTTTTCTATGGACTTCTAAGTAGCAAGATCTTTGGCAGAAGGGTTCAGCTGATTGACTTCAATAGAAGTCATATAGCTGAACAACAATGAATTACTTTTTAAGTGTGTTATTGTGTTTACAAACACAAAAAGCAGATATTATTACATAGGAGTTAAAAAGTTTTTTTCATTTCCTGATGTAAATCATGTAATATAAATGATACGTGTATAGCTTAAGAAAATTCATGTAATGGACTGCCACAAGAAATTCTATTTCAAACAGTAAGATTATTCTTGAAGATTTATTAATAACAACTTGACATTATAATATTTTTTTCAAGTTAATGTGAGCAGGTGAAACTATTAATAGACCGAACTTCAGTGTAATTTAAAGTACAGGTGTTCCATCATCACTCTCACTGTATGTAAAGTAGCTACAAAATAGGATGCTGAAGATAACTGTGACAGTCAGAAGATGAAACAATGTATCTTACCTATTTAAGGTGTAAAAAAATCACTTCTTTCAACTCATTTTTCATTGAAACAGTACTGGCTATTTATTTCAGGTTTCACATCATCTGGAAGTATCTTCCTACAACAACTACCTTCTGCTGAAAAAGTCCACAGGAAAAAACCCGTCAGAATACCTTAGTAGCAGCTTTGCTTCCCTGAATATTGCAAATAAAAAATAACTTATTGCCTAAACTGTATTTGACTGTATCAACAGTCAAATGTTGATAGCTCAGTAAATAACCCCCTAATTATTTTATTCAGTGCTGAGAAACAACCACCTTCCTTATTGTTGCAAAGGTATCACTGTATGGGAACAACTTTAGTATTATGACTAAGATCCTAATGATGTGTTATTTAATATACCAAATTATATGTGTCTTGAAAGGTTTCACTAGGCATGAATCAATTTGAATCATCTCAAATCTATTCTGATGTAAAATGATAAGCCAGGAGCAGCCTGCTAATCCTTATTTATATGTTAGATGAAATGTGCAAAGCAGTCAGATACATCAAGTAATTTCAGTATTTCTTATCTTCAGTGCTTAAAGTTTAAAATAATTCTAGTTTTTAAAAGAAAAAAAAAATATATAGTCCAAAGTTATTCTTAAAATCCTATATTTAACTATGGCATCTTATGAAAGAATAATAAGGTCTTGGGTAATGCTTAGACAGAACTACCCAACATTCAATTTTTTCTTTTTGGAACTCAGCTGGTCCAGTTCTTTAGCCAAGGGTAAGAATGTGGTTCCTATTGCAATGCTAATGACATTAACTAGGGTCCTCTGACCTACCCTGAAAGCAAAGCAATGGCAACTTGACAACCTAGTCTTACAACATGAAGTATCTTCTCCTTTCAAGCCACAGAGGAAAACAAGCCCTTAACCTTTCCTCTTACAAGACCTATTTTTTTTTTCGTTTGTTCTTTTTTTTTTTTTTAATTTGCAAAAGCCACCAGTGGAATTTCCATGCATACAATAACCCAAAATTCAAAATAAGATATTAGGTTCTCTGACTCAATAACATTCTTACCTACTCAAATATTTATTTATTTCCAGCAATTTTTATTGCTGCAGAAGATGGATCTAATTCATCTGCCATTCTGGAAACCTCCTTTTCATTTGAAAGCAGAACAAATCCAATTATCCATCTAGACATTAATTCTTTCATTTCAGCTTTGATTTGTAAAACCACCAGTTTACTAGGCTAATTTTTCTACCCCTCTAGTGTCTTTTGTTAAACCCCCAAAAGACATACAGTATATTTTTAAAAGTGTAAAGGGGGTCCATAATTATATAACTTTAATTATGTATTACTTTATCAAAAGTGTGTAGTGATTTGTAAGTCTAGTATATAAAAGAAGCAAGAATAAAATGTAAAAAATTAGAAACTGACAGGAAGCAGATTTCAAATTAATTATCTGCACCACAACTAAAGGTCAGAGTAGATGTATATGGACATAATGAAGAATAAAATAACTTAAGCTAGTTGGTTTCTTTCATAGTTAGTTTTAATAGAAATTGCATACTACATTCTGAAAACATTGGAAAAACTTCTATTAACTTTATTGCAGTTTATTAAACTACGTTTGTTGATAGCTTTATTCATTTTTTAATGTTCATTAAGTCACTATATAAGTAAATACAGTTTTATGTTTTTCTTTCTGCCTATTTTACAAAGGATATTCTCATAATTTTTTCCTGTAAATGTATTCTCAAAATAGAGTGCATAGATGATGGCAGGAATAACACGCTTAAGAAATCAAATTGTAAAACTTTTTACTGATTACATAAATTTTACAGTTGTAAGTAACTCACAGGACTATGCCAGTGAGCCAAGGCATGACTTTAACCATGCAGTAATTAGATTATGATAATAATTAATTTTTGGCCTAAATTATTTTCTTACAGAAAATCTAATATTTACTCAGTGAGATTTGATTAGTTAGATATACAGACAAACGTAAAACTTTTCTTAACTTATACCTAAAAACATATCTTCTTACACTGACATACTGCTAATTGAATTATCAGCTAAGTCAAAAGGAGTTCTAGTTTGAAATAGAGACTTATATGTTTTTTTTTATTTTGTTCTTCAATTACTGTGCCATACTGAAGAGAAATGCATCAACATATTTATTTAATAAATGGAATGAGCCTTCTACTTAACCTGATAGCAATTATTTGTGAAATTTATATGCTTCTGTCACAAAATACCATATTCAGGAAAATTAATAGACCATCTACTTCTAGCTGGTTTATAACTGTTAGAAACTGGCCCTGATTCAGCAAGCAGGCAGTACTGCATTGATTGCCTTTGGCAGGTGTGGCTTGTGGATGAAATGGAAAAATTGACAAAAGGATTCAATGAGGAACTTGCTATGTTATGCAATGTGACTTTTCTTATTTTTCTTTATTATTTTATTTTAACATTTTTGAAAAAAAATACAGAAATTTAAACACGATGAAAACCGATACTTCGGTAGTTGGTTCGGTGACAAGCAGAGCAGTGGGAGAGGGAAAAACACGAAGTAAGACCAGGGGCTAAGTGAGATCAAGTGGTACAGGAGGGTTCCTGAGATCAGGGTACTCTGTACAGCTTCCCAGAACTGCGGGAAGAAACCTGGAAGTTCGCTGGCTCAGCCAATCAGATGTGGTGGGGGGCGTGTCCAGGCAGCCTCCTGGTGATTTATATGTCCTTGGGGAGCATGGTGAACAGGGGTGAGCCAATGGGGAAGTCTTCAAGGCAGTTCATGTGGGCAGGGAGAGGGGCAGGGAGCTGGAACTTACTCCTAAAGTGATGGTAAGTACTCGGAGAAAGAAGACTGTACTCCCAACACCCACAAAAATCAGTATAGGTACCCAGGACATAGGCTGTGAGGAATACTACAGCTTCGCACAGGCAGTACGAGGCATCTCTGGCCGTGACTGTGTGTGGTGTGAACAGGTTGGTGACCTACTCAGCTTGGAGGGAAAGCTCCAAGACGAGGTGATGGAGCTCAGGGAAGAGGTGAGCAGGCTAAGAAACATAAGGGAGAGTGAGAAGGAAATTGATTATTCTTCGAATGATCTCCCCTAAATTAGAACAGGAAATAACTCTCAGGGGAACAGAGGATTCCATATCCTCCAATAACGATGTCCCTGAGCCCTCCCACAGTAACCCACAGGAGAAAGGTCAATAGGAACAAGCCAGTGCTCGACAGAAGAGAAAATGGAGCAAGCGTGTTCCCCTAAGAAGTACACCACCTGTAGTGCCCTTGAAAAACAGGTCTGGGGAGCTGCAAGAGGATTTGGTTACAAGCAAAGTCAAGGGCTCACAAAGGCCAGAAACACCACAAAGGCTGACTCACCTCAGGACAGCCATCAAAACTGACCCCTAAGTGAAAACTTGAGGGGTCATTGTAGTAGATGACTCCCTGCTGAGGGAAGTGAAGGGCTGCATATGCAGACCAAACCCATTTCACAGGGAGGTCTGCTGTCTCCCTGGTGCCTGGGCTAAGGATGTTGCAAGTAAGCTTTCCAACCTTTTGTGAGTCCTTTAGATTATTAACCACTTCTAGTCTTTCAGGTGGATAGTGATGATATAATAACAAGAAGCAGCCATTCAATCAAAAGAGAATTCAAGGCCTTGGGGCAACCGCTGAAGGGATCAGGAGCCCAAGCTGTATTTTCCTCCATCCCTCTAATGACATCAATGGATGAGGGAACTAGCAGGAAGATCCAGCAGTTTAACTCATGGCTTAGGGATTGATTTCAATCACTACCCGACATCCTAAAAAGTCCCTCACCAGCTTTTCTTCAGATACTGGAAAGTTACCATAAAGTCTCCTTGGAGCCTTCTCCTCTCCAGACTGAATAACCCCAGCTCTCTCAGTCTGTCTTCACAGGAGAAGTTCTCCAGCCCTCTGATCACCCTCATGGTCCTTCTCTGGACACGCTCCAGAACGTCCATGTCCCTCCTGTGAAAGGGGGTCCAGAACTGGATGCAGTAGTCCAGGTGGGATCTCAGGAGAGCAGAATAGAGGGGGAGAATCACTTCCCTGGACCTGCTGGCCATACTTCTCTTGATGCAGCCAAGAATCTGGTTGGCTTTCTGGGCTGCAAGTGAAAACTGATGGCTCACGTTGAACTTCTCATCCACCAGCACCCCCAGGTACTTTCCCTCAGGGCTGCTGTCAAGCCAGTCACTGCTCAGCCTATATCGGTGCTTAGGATTGTCTCAACTCAGATGCAGCACCTTGCACTTGGTCTTGTTGAACTTCAAGATGTAGGCATGGTCCCACCTCTTCAGCCTGTCAAGGTCCCTCTGGCATCCCTTCCTTCTAGCAGGTCAGTTGCACCACACAGCTTGGGGTCACCAGTGAACTTGCTGAGGGTTCACTCAATGACACCGTCCATGTCACCGACAAAGATGTTAAACAGGACCAGTCCCACATTGATCCTTGAGGGACTCCACTCGTCACTGGCCTCCACTTGGACATGGACACGTTGACAGCCACTCTTTGGGCGTGGCCATCAAGCCAGTTCTTAATCCACCCAGCGGTCCATCAGTCAAACCCATGTTTTACCAGCTTGGAGAACAGGATGTGATATGATTTTCATATTCCCTATTAAGACTTACGTATGTAGTGGAAAGGGAACACATTTTGTATTAACTGGTCTATATCTGCCTCAGATAAGGTTATTAATCTCTGAGAATCTCACAGCTTTCACCAAAGTTAACACTTTACAACAATTTTCTATTATAAGAAAAATACGACTAGTTACACTTTTTATAACTGAAATAAAGTATTCTTTATATTCGTGTACCCCTGACAGGCTACAAATTCAGGACATTTGTAGCTTGAAATAATTTTTACTAGAATATTTTAGTACAGTTGAAAGAAATTACATTACTTTTTCCCAAGCCTTCTTCAGATATGAAATAGAATGTAAAATTTTTGAAGTTTAATAGAAAATCAAGGTTAAGTGAGTTAAGTTAGAGACAAAGCAAATAAATATCTATAGGTAATTTGTGGAACCCACTGTGGAAAAAAGAGAATGACAAAAAGAAGACAATGTTAGTGCTTATCTTAGGAGCAATGGACAGAAACTTATAATTCAGAACATTTCAAGTAAAACAGTATATGGAGGAAAAGTTAGAGAGAATATGTAATAAAGGCAAATATGAAGAGACTTTATCATGTTATGATTAATGTGTTATAAAAATAACAATGTCTACTAAACACATAGATTAAAATCTTGTGAAGGAAGTGACAGTCATAATATCTACTAAATAAAAACTATTTAAGCAGTGAACATGAAACCTGTGTTAATACAGTTCTTGTTCCCAAGCTGTGAACTGCTCTTTCACCTCATACCTACCCATGGTTTAGGATGTAATTCACTTCATGAACCCCTCTCAAAGAGAAAGGGATCAAATAGTACTATTGTGACTTTTTCTGTTGAGCATAGTCTCAAAATGCTGCTGCATCAGGTTTTGTAAACAGTGTCCCTATAGGCTTTTGGGATAAGTCTCAACATAGTACATGTACCCTTTACTTCATGTCACCAAAATGTCTCTCCACTGAAGTACAGCACAGTCCTTTACTATTTCAGCATTGTCCTACTGCACTGTTTCTAGCAGCTGAAAACTCCTATAGTTTAAGGCACCACAAAATTTTATTAAATTCAACAGCAGTAAAACAAGAGCTCAGGTGAGCACAAAAGCACTAATGTACATGTCTTTCCTACAAAATGTATTTCAACACCATGTAGGTGAGGATCTGGATTGTCTGTCTTCTAAAGCTGAGACTTTTTACTACTTCAATGCAGCAAGGCTTTTTACTTTTTCATGTTTTGGCATTGAAGGAGTCATTTGTTTATAAACAACATGAGAATACTGCCTGGGCAGACTTGATAAATGATAACTAAGTAAATTATCTGTTTATTATAAGTGAATAGTGCATCTGAAAGAAGTGAAAGGAAAGTCAGACCTGTTCTTATGAACCAGTCTTAACATGTTCAGAGCTCCTAAGTCACCTCACATCTACAAAAAAATAACTTATTTTCAGAGAACAATATGTTTGGTACCCTTCATTGACCACATATTATTTTAATTTTGCTTTTCTTGTACTTTAGCCAGTCCCTAACCCTTTTTACCATGTCTTTATCATACATGCTTTATTTTTTAACCACTCCTGATTTTACTTCCTCTCTATCCACAGTCTGCCATATTTAACCCCAGGACATTACTTTTTCTGTGTAATCGCCTGGTCCTTTTTATACATCACTCTGACTAGTGCTCAACAAAAGCTTACATCTCTTTTAGTTAACAGAACTGATTTATTTAGTCAGTGCAGTTTGTTTTGTTCTGGTTTGGTTTTTTTTTTTCCTTTTGAAAATTATACCTCCTGATACATGAAGTACAGATATTTTACACCTACACCTGGTTATATTTGATCTGTGATAGTAACATAGGCACCCTGTGCAAGCTAACAGTTAAATCATCACTGGGAATTCACTTGAATTACTAAACCCACTGACTAAAAATACTATGAAGGAAGGGAAGAAGAGTAGCACAATAAAATTAAGCTAAAACTTCTAGAAAAATCAGTCAAGTGGGAAACAATGCCTTTCAGCTCTTTAGAGAAAAAAAAATACTATGTAAACCAACACTTTTTAAAAAAGTCAAAACCTAATTTTCCAAATAAACTTCCCTTTGCAATGGGTAAATGACCAGACAACTAAGATTCAATGGCACCTGGGTTCCCACGTGCCTACAACAACATGTTGAGTGCTGGTCTGTTCCTTTAATACACTTGGATAGTTTTGGAATCTTTTACTACCTTTTTATGCTGAGATAAAACCTTTTTAAAAAGCAGCTAGTTTTCATTGAAATCTAAAAACTAAATAAAATCTAAGATTAAATTCTACTAAGAATTAGTATAAGAGATTTTTATATTCCAGATTAGGTTGTAGGTAGAAGACTGATCTCTGTATTTTGTCCATGCTTTCAGAATTGTAAGAATAATAAGCGTTTAAGAAATACCCTTTACCAGAAAAGACATAATTTTTTCCTGGAGCAGTCTCTCAGTGTCACGTGATATTACTTCATCTATGTCTTACTCTTCAACACACTGCTGACTTCAGGCTGTATTTCTGAGAACTGAACTAAATATCTGCTACCACCAATTGAATCAGAAAACTCCAAAAGTAGACCTATGTTGACTATTAAATTTTCAATTTATCATTTTTTTCCTGTTAAGACCAATTCCATTTGTAATCAGTGAACTTGGTTATTAACTCAGGATTCAGTACATATCAGTATTTATGGGCTTTGTCTTATTTTTCATTCCCTTGTGAAAGGCAACTGATAGAATCAGTGAAGCATGAGTCTCAGTTTTTAATCTAGGAGAGGTTTTTTTGTTTTATACACAGAAGATTTCCTTTTATATTCTTATTTAATAATGTTCTTTCATAAACTCTTTAGTTTCCAGGTCATTTTCATGCAATATGACATTATAGTGTATTTAGTTTTGTTGAAGTCTCTCAAAGTGAGTGTATGAAGAACTGATTAGACACATGCATATCTCTTAGCATAGAAGAATTTCCACATTAGAATAAAGTTCTTCCAGGGTTCACTAACCATTTATAAATTCTCATTAAAGTAGTCTGAAATTGCACTATTTCTTGCAAAGAAGTTATGATATCCCATGAGCATGAACTGTGACTCTCTTGACCATGTAAAATTCTGTTGAATATTAGTCCAGAAAATTTTGCAAATATATCTTACAGTTGCCTATTATTCAGAATAATAAACATATTGAAAAGTCCAAACCATGTATTCAGCTCCCTGTGATTTAAGTGCACACATATATTCAAGTTTCAGTGGTATGTCTTTTTTGAGGGAGGTATATGGGAATCTGGAAACTTCTGAGAAAAAGTAGATTTTTTAAAAAAAAATATTCTTTTGAAGATGAAATAAATAGTATAATTTTCTTTAAGATTCTAAATATGTGTGTCTTGAGTCATTAGAATCTTACCTCTGAGCATGAACTGTTCTATCTTCCTTTGTAAAGACCTCTAGATGGATCCTTCTAAGTAAAAATAAAATATCTCTTCTGTCATTAGATAACTTTCCAACTAAGATCTTGTGTTTCTTGGCTAAGACCTATGAAGTTCTTCCTGCCTGCTTTTTTTCCACTGAGATCCCATTATTAACTTGTTGTAGAACTTCCTTGTGATATCCTTATGAAGACAAATTTCTTGCAAGCACCTATCACAAAGTAGTTATTTCTTGAATAAAAGGATATTCATGAGGGACTAAATGACAAAGAAAAATCCTCCTTATGAAGCAGAAAATTAATTTTCCATGGTCCACTCTATAAAAAACGAATGAAAAGAAACAATCGAGAGAGAAGAAATACCCATTTTCAGAACACAGATAAGGAGGATTTCAAGCTGGGAACAAAATTGTGTCTATATGCACATGTGATACTGAGAAGTGACTTACTTTGCAGGGTCACAATCTCAGAAGTCCAAATGCATCTGGAGTCTCTTCTCTTCTCATACAGGACTGTTATAGTTTGTGCAGCTATAGAAACATGCTGAACAAACCAAATAGCAGAATTCAAAAGAAAAGGATTAGTTTCACTCTAAGATATTCAAGTATTCATTTGATATGAGAAAAAGCATGAGGGTTGCACTTAGTCCGGTAGATAACAATAACTACTGACAACCCCTTAAGCCCCATAACAGATGGAGAAACTCGAGATGCATGATAACTGGAAAAGGCACTGCCTAGAAAAATTTAAAAACATATATATTCAGAATTTATTTGCAAATTAGACGGAAACTGACACCTTGTATTTCAGAGCATGCTCAAAGAGAAGCCAGCAATAAGCCACCCAGCTTACCTATCAGCTGGTGAAGCCATAGGAAGCCAAAAGGAAGAACATTCATAACAATATATTTAACTCATGATTATTTTATATATTACTTTTCACTTACATATGTCTTGAGAAGTAGCTGTAATAAGCGCTTTCCATAAGAAGTACATTTATTGTCTGTAGCCACTAGACAGTATGTTTATAAAACATAAACCAGGAAATAAAAGAGGAAAGAAGATGTTCTGTGGCTGCAACCAAATGACACAGAATGGGTCATATTCATGCATCTGAACTGTCTTGCCTACTAAACAAGGGCAGTATGATTCAAACTTGTGGAGAGCTGCCTCAATAATTTGAGACCTGAGAGCTAACGAAGAGGCAGCATCTCACCCTGCAAAGTAAGGCCAGACAAAGATAGCAACAAGGCAAGCCTGCTGTCAGAAAAATAGATATGAGACAAGGCTCATGCCATAAAAAAGAGTAAGGATTTTGGAAGATACCTGCTCTAAACAAAGGGATTATGTATTCTACCAACGCTTGTTTTTCCCAGGATGCTCTATTGTGGGAAAGTACTGTAAACGATGTACGTAGCTAGCAAGACCATGGTCTCTGTTTATTGTATCTTGCTTTTAAAACACAATCTACCTCATGGTGATGCCATGTTCGCTTTGAGCTATAAAAGAGCATGGCTGATGAGTAAAGTGAGACACATTACCACCAAGTATATGTCTCACCCAGTTTCAACTTTTTTCTCCTGTCTAATTTTTTCTCAATGTGTTTGTAGGACAGACTGCCAGTCTGGTTTGGCTGCTGGGCCATGCCAACCCCTGAAGCACAACTAGACAGCTAATGAAGATATATTAGATGGTAAGGTTTCTTACCAATAATATAATACACAAAGAAAAATCTTTTTTTCCTCAGAGCAGGCAATAACCACAACTTCAGTCTTATTCAAAACCTGGAGTACTTTAAAAGTAAAGTTTCATGTGTTTGTTTCATGTGCCTAGTTTCATTGCAGGCATTAGCAGCCATTGATCGGCCTGTACTCTTCAGATATTAATTAAAAGAAGTAAAACAGTAAGGAAGGTTCTTTCTGAAGATGTTCAGAAAAGAGATGTATTTTCAAAATACACATATCACTCTTTTCTAAAAAACCCTCAGCACTGTGACCTATGAGATATTGGTAAAGCATAAAAACTTAGCTCTGAACCAAATGTATTTGTTCTTTTCTACACAAAAATTCATCTGAAAATGTATCAGTGGAATTTAAGTTGTTTTTGGAAATGCTCCTTCATCCTATCAGAGCAAGTAAGAACACCATATAGTTAGTCTGCAACTGTATCAACCATCAGAAAATCTCCTCATTTTGCTACACCACATAAAATTAATTTTCTTCTAAAATGTGTGGTAAAGAACACCATTTTTATGTGCAAATGAAAAATTATCACAAAATGAGGAAAATACCTTTTTAAAAAGTGCTCTTTAAAGATAAATGACCTGCATGATTCCCTTACCTTCTATACATCATTATTGGTTTCACTTTTATTGCCTTATATTAAAAAAAAGCCACAGTTTTCTTTAAAATGCTTCATCAGCTGAAGTAAAATAGACTTCTTCAAATCAATCTTTAAAAGGGTTTTCCTGGTAAAAATAGCTCTTTTTAATGGACTCTTAATTTCTGCCATAATGAGCACAGAAATAAGATTTTTCTGAAAACACAATTAAAATTTTTTGAAATATGTCTGTGTGCTGATACTAACCACTACTTCCTTCTGTTAGAGTGACTATGTAGAGTTTAAAAATTTGAAGCAAATAAGAACATATCTGTCCTGGCCATTTAATGTTGTTTTTATATATCGTGGGTTTGATGGTTGCCCGCTTGTTAGATGTTTTGTAATTTAGGACGTTGGCAAACAATTTAACTTGTCTGAGGTGTAAAGGGAAAAAGAATTCATCAAAGACAGATGTATTGAACAGAGTTCTTCTCATAAATATTTATACTCTAGTCCAATCTACCATTCGTTAAGAAAGAGACTCTCTGTGGACAAGAAAGAGGGTGCTAGGTCTTCTGAAAGGCAAAATGAGTTACCATTCAGTTGGCTGGTAAAGTGTTTGCTTCAATTTCTGTTACCACTTTTTAAATTTTTCTTTTGTACATAGTGATCAAGGTCTACAGACTTTGAAAATTGTTTTTAGAAATTGTCCAAAACAAACTAGAGTATACTTCTATTCTGTTTAATGTTTTCAACACTTTGAGATTAACCAGTTTAGGATGAGCAATTGTACCATGTAATGTATCCAGACAATCTAAAAAATTCATACATCTGTGCTGTAACCTGAAGATTTTCAGGTTGGGCTAGGCAGGCATACCTGAAATTGTGTCCTGAAATTGTTACTCCCTGTAATGTATTATAAAATCATAACATCAACATTTCTTTCACAATGTTATTATTATAAATAACAGATTGTTATCTAATATTGCAAATATTACAAATAAGAAGTAAGAAAAAAGTCCATGATTACTAAAGGGTACACTTACCAATGTATTAGTTAACTCTGAGACAAAGCATAACAGAAAATATGGCTTCATATTTCATTAAGTCTACAAAAAGCCTAACTTTTGTTAGACTTTTCACATCTAATACAGTCTAGTTTATTTGAAAGCTAAACTTAAGTAATGGCTCAAGAACTGCCAAGTAGCTACCGTGAAAAAGTATTTAGCTAATATTTGTTAAGATGGGTGTAGTTTTTCAAATAGAAAGAACATAAAACTGTCAACATGTGGAAGGTAACAGATTAATCAGAAAAGTGCTCTTTAGAGAAAGCTAAGACTCAATACTTTAAATAAAAAATTAAGCCTCAGGAATAAATACATTTTAAGATTCTTTTCATATGAGGAAGGTCTACAGAATTAAATTTAAAGTGTAAGAGGCTGTGGAAATAACTAAAACCACTATTATATATTAAGCATTTACAAGGCAAAAGCTAGATGTGCATAAAGATTTTATAGTCTTTGAAAGAATATCATATGTTGATAAGGATTAAAGTTATAAAATGCACAATTAAAACTGTACAGTCAGAGGATGCAGATACTGAAGTCTGTTTCATAGTCAATCTGAACTTTTTCAAGCCTTGAACAATGCACAGTTGGTAAAGTACATTACTGGAAACTGACTTTAGTAATTTGCAACAGAATGTAAAAACAGTTCAAATGCCACTGAAGGAAAGATCGTCTTTCAAATGAGCCTTGGAGGGATACCACATTACAGTGAATGATAGGAGTTTTACCTGGCAGATTGGCCATCAGCAATTGGCTGATGCAATTGGCCATCAGATACCTGAAGTCTATTCAAACAAGGTATTGATAAATTGGGAGAAAAAAACAAGTCACCTAAAAGTAAATTAACCTAAGAGTATTTAAAAGTAGATATGATAATATTTAACTGTTGACCATTTTACAGCTAATGGTCAACTGAATCTCCAAGAGGAACTTACATACTGTAAGGAGTTGAAAAATAAAACAATTACTCTTTGTAGCAGGAATGTTCACATGAATAGATTATGCAGAAATATCACTAACCTCCTAAATGAGAAAGAGGCATAGCTGGAGCCAGTATTCTTTGCCTAAAATATGGTCCACAACCTTTATAATTTTGATTTTAAGATAAACTACACAGCAACTTTTCAGCCACTAGGTAAACCTTTCCTGTACAGGAGAGGTAACCATACTACAGACAGTCCCATGAAAGGACATGAAGATGATGCCATCCGCCACATGAGGAAAAGTTGAACAGGTGAGAACAGTTTAGATTGGAAAAGAAAAGGCTCCAGATGGATCTTATTCATCTATTTAGATAGCTGCTGGGAGAACATGCAAAAGATGGAGCCAGACACTACTTGGCAATGCAGGAGTACAGTCAATTGGAACAAACCACTTTACTGTGAGGTCATAAACACTGACATAGGTTTCACAGACAGGTTATGATGTCACCATCCTTGGGGATATTAAAAACTCAATTGAACACATCCCTTAGCACCCTGCTTTAGCTGACCCTGCATTAACGAGGAAGCCTCAATTAGATAATCTCTAGAGTTTCCTGCCAGACTCAGCCATGCTGTGATTCATCCATCCTGGCCAGGGTAGTCATTGTACCTGGGGCAGGGGTGGCCTTCCCTCCCAGGTATCCTAGCATTGAAAGCTCAGCCTGGCTGAAAGCTGGCCCTCAGCTGAGCTCTGGCCAGACCAGGTACATTAGCATCTTCCTCAACCCTAGCCAGGGCTATTCACTTTAAAATTGTCCTTTTGAGCAAAATGTCAATCAATGAGATCAGCAGACTCTCACATAACCAGAAATTAATTTCCTTTTCGATGAAAAATGGATCACAACTTTGTTCCAGCCCACATTCCCACTACAGAGGCCACTTAACATCATCCTTCTATCATTTTCCATCTGCTGCTATGGTCCATTCACCGAATGCAACCCTATTTTAAGCAAAGTAACAAACCTGTTATTCATCAAAATACCTCAAAATTAAAAATCTACAACCGGCAATCAACATGTCATTACTGTTTAAAACAGTAGAATAGCAGACCAGCATTTTACAAAGAACCCCATGATAGATCTTACCCCTCTTTTTAAGCATTAAACAAGTTAAAAAACAGTCTAAAATGCATCCAATCTCTGAACTAAAGTACACAGTCTCATTACTAGTAAGTTAGTAAATCATATTCTGCACACTGAGTTCATGTGTTTAGAAAAGAGCTTCCTTTTTGTTCAGAGCAAAAGTAGCTTCACCAGATTCTGTTCATTCTGCAGAAAGTGATGCTTGTTTGTCTAAAAAAAAAAGAAAAAAAAGATGCAGCACTCAGAAGGCTGTAATTTAACCGGGCTGGAGAAAGCAGGCATCTCTGAGCCTGGAAATGACTGGTTATTGAACTAACAAAACCAAATATAGTCTCTCTTTAGTGAAGTTTTCTCTGAAAATCAAAGATTCTCTCATCTTATTTGTTAACTACCCTAAGGAAGATGATTTACATAAAACACAGTAAGCACTTGTGAAAACTGAACAAAAATTGGCATTTCATTGTATCATTATCAAATGGTCTATAGGAAAAAATATAGCTATTTTGTCAGTTGGAGACAAAGAAGAGGAGCTTCACAATATAAGTAATTTATTAAAATTTCAGTGCATGAAGTAATTGAAACACAAGGCTTTATGAATGGTATGCCTTTAACCTACTCATTACTTATCAGAACAATCCTGTAAAAAAGGGTTATTGAGCACATCCATGTAATCAGTAAAATGAGCCCTGGAAGCATAATATCCTCTTAGCTATTACTTGCTCATAAGGCACGAAATAATCCATGTTTGCAGACACCATGTTACATCAAGCCTCTACAGCTTTACTTGTGCGTGGTCTCTCAGTGAAGAGAGAACTGGAAAAAGTCTATCAGAAAGGGCCAAGTTTCGACAGTGCCAACTGCTACAAAAATGCAGCTCAGGTTGCTGTCATAGCTATCAGAATGTATATTCTTTCACTCACACTTAATAATGAATTCTGAAAAATCATATTCAGTGTCATCAGAAGTCTCTGCTGGGGTTCACATCTCACTGGAGGAGCAATTAGTAGAAAGACATGCTACAGATTATGCTAAAAACAGTGGCATCACAAACTGCCACAGGTCAATGATGGCATCACTAACCATTGCATCCAAGAATGCACAGTAGCAGTCATCTTCTAGTGACCTGATCCAAAAGCCTAAATCTACAAAACAAAGTAGTTTCATGATGGCATGAAAGGAATGGATAGTAATTAAAATTCTGTCCTATTAATAAAGCAAAATCTATTTGAGGGAGACAATCTAAAATTCATGTGCAGCTCTTTAATCATAACAGTGCAGAAGTTAACATCAAAAAAACAAGGAAAATTCTGATTCTTGGCTTAAATATAACAAGAATATATTACTTGGCAGCTCTGGAACTCCAGAAAATCACAATGCTTTATTTTTCCTTATTATTTGAAGATTAGAGGCTTCACATACTCCATAGCACTGCAGTGTATAAAATGTGTGTTATCTTAATACCAAGCTTCAAATTCATCACGTCAATATAAGTGTTTGTGAAGCTGAGAATGGAATTAAGCCATAGAGATATCAGTGAAAAATATTTTGTTTGCATTTTAGATATATCTGTTGTACATTTAATTCATGCAAATATCTTCCGCAAAATATAATTTATAACTACTAAGTATGTACAGTCGAGAAATCTCAAAAAGAGGAAGTCAGCATCATGGCTCTGTAATTTGGTAAAAACTTCTGGAAAGTTTTCATGCCCTCCTCAGTTGAAAATCACTGCAGCAATGAAAAACGTAGGTAGCAAATTAAAAAATCGGGAATCTGGTGACTTCCTGATGCTTGTCTTTTGTTTCTAACAATATTGAAAGTTGTCAAGACCACTTACTACAACATTTCATTCCTTAAAAGCATTTGAATCTTACAGAAATGAAAAAGAGGCTGTGTTTCTTGTTACTGATGATGTGTAAGGGTCCACTAATTAGTTGGCTCAAAGAGTATAGGGGCTTTTTATGAGAGACTGTGCGGGAGTTGTGTAGTTCAACATTGATAACCACACCAAAATATCGAGACATTGGCTCCAACACTTCTCCAGTCACAAAGGAGCATCTCCTTCCTTGGAACATATTGTGTGTATTTCTGCAAAACACCTTTAAAAGCATTGTGATAGCAGGAACTAAATTAAACAGTGCCTGCCTACCCCCTCTCCATTCAAACTGCATATGAGCCTGGGCCCAGGTTTGTGAGTTTACCACTGAGATACCCCTGCAGTGATGCTATTTGGTATGTGCAACAGAGGGGGCATGGCAATGCAAAGCAGTAACGAAATTCAATTCACTATGCATAAAATTTCCTGGAAGAGGAGGAGACAATGGACAACAAAGGATGAAAATTTGTCACTGAGAGTTGGAAGCTTCCCCACCATGGATCTGGCCAACAGGACACCATTGGCTCATGCGGGTGCTATTTCCTTCTCACCTGCTTTATTTTATTCTCTTTTCTCACTTCTTTTGATGAATTGTTGATGTACTAATAAAGTGCCTTTGGCTGCCAAGTGACATCTGACCTCGTTTGTGTCTTAATTTCACCTCAGAGGAGTCCAGGAGTTTGTGGTCATGCAGGGGACTGAACTGGACCGCAACAGGATGTTGAGCAGTTGATTCATGAGTTCAATAAAGACCTCATAAATGAACATAGCAACTGCTTTGCAGAAGCTTGCTAAATCTTGCTTGTGTCCAAGGATGCTGCTCTGGAAGGAAATTAAACTAGTTTGATAGGTTTTGTCCATGGTATATCCGTGCTATGTTGTTACTACTTTCTTTGTTCTGTTCTAATCTCTTATCAAGAGTTTGATTATTTTTCCAGTAAAACATTTGTCCTTTCCTAACTCTGTAATGAAAGAGATAATGTGTGAGATAGAAGCAGATTTTAGCAGATTTTTAAATTTTACATTTAAATTCCTTTGCTGAAATGTTAGTCTTTTAATTGTCAGGGAAAAAAAATAAATCACAGATTGCCATAAACAAATATGATTCAACATCCAAAAAAAGAATCATCAGAAAGTTTATGAATAAAAGCACTCTTCAACTACAACTTTTACTGTGCAATCAGGGGAATGACAAACGCGTTAAAAACAGTATTGGGATTCACCATCCGGAATTTAGTTGAGTAGGGAGGAAACCTAGGTAGTTTTAGCTTCTGAAAACTGAAGTTCACTTCTTCGTATTTATACCTTTTTCATCCATTAAGCAGAGTTAATTTCAATTTTCTGGAAATTAAAACCATGAATTTATCTGTTTTCCCTCATTATTTTCTATTTTTATGCCAGTGACACGGAAGATCAGTGAAGAGTATGTCTTAGACCAGTCTTGATTCACTGTTTGGTTTTCGTTCATGAAATTAAAATTATTACATAATGAAAAGGGTTTAGGGATCTATGAGGTGGGACCACACTACCTGAGCACCTTATGTAGCCTTTTGGCACATCATTTCACTGTAAGATTTGAGATTTAAAACCCACTGTAATTTGACATCATGCTGATGTAAGATCTTTTTCCAATTTTCCTTTTCTAAGCTTGGACTTCCATCAGCTAACAATATCCTGGGAAACAGCTACATTAAAGAGGAGCTTATTTCGGTGTGTTAGATCTCATTGTGTTCTAAAACCTTTCCCACCTTTACTGGATTAGTTCTGAAATCATAAAAAGTAGCTTAAATAGACTCCAGGCACCCTTTTAGCAGACATACAGATATTGAAAATCAAGGAAATAGAAATATAGCTTTCTGTAACTCCATTGCCACTGAATTAGAAATTGAATTTTAATTCTTTCCATTCATAAATCACAATTTTAAAAAACCTAAGTACAAGCGACATTTAGAAAAAGAAGGACGAGACAATATGAAATTTAAAATGAACAGTGACAAGCTAGGAGAGAAAGTAGTGAAAGCATCAATAAAGCTCAGAAACTAGGTTAAAGAAGACATGAATGTCATAGACATAGAAGACATATCTAAATTTTAAAATACTGAGGTCTTACTTGAGGTTCATCCATTTTGAATCCAACAACGTATAAATTATTGCATTAAAATTTAATTAACCATAAGAACAAAAAAAATGACCTCACGGGAGAAAATCTCAGGTTTAAATCTGAGATTTAAATCAAGAACTCTTCCTAAAACACTTTAACTACTATACGTTTGGTAGAGAAGATACATTATTTCTCATTATAATTTGCCTTGCATCCTTTAATGACTGTAGGAAAAAATCTTACCCCTACACCTGCGAAAAGTTATACAAGCATGATAAATTTTTAGAATATTGATGAATTGCTTTAGGTGACAAATATCTGATTTTTCTTTTCTAGGGAAAAAATTACAGAAAAATAGAGCACTCCATCTTGAGTTGTGGTTGAGATTTCTTTTATCACTTATTTAAACATTTTTGCTTCCATCTGAATGTGACTGTTTAGTTTGTGAATTAGCTAGTTACATACATATATAAATACTATATGTATTTCAGTCTAATATATTGCAATGTGAGTTTCTCTTGCGATTCACTGTGTCTGGTTGCTAATATCTTCCAATTTGTATGAAGTTAAAGGAATTGGTTAACAAGTAATAAGAATACAAATCAACAAATCACTTGAATAAAATCAAGGACTGATGACAAAATGATGGTAAAGCTTATAATTCAGAGTATTATATCCATTTCAATATTTGGATACTATTAAAGGAGTAAGATGTATTATTTCAAATTAAAACCAGAGGTAAATAAAAACACTATACTCTTAAGCCCAAGGAAAATATTACATTTAGTGGTTTCTGTTTGTTACATCTTGTGTTGAGAGATAAGCTTAATACAACTAGGCTAAACACAATTAGACAAAACTTTCAAAACCCCTAAAAAATAGACAAGAGGAAGTATACACATGGACTTTTTTTCCTTCACTTTGTTGTTTGTTTCATCTGCTACTCTTGGGGTGAATAAATAACACTCGGAAGAATTTATATTTGAAATTGCTTTAATCAGTCTCTGTCACAGGCTCCCACAGGTATAAAGGTCTCTAGGTTTCACAGAGTAAACAGGAGATTAGGACTCTAATAGCCAGACTGAGAGGTAAAATCGTGGTTTCTCCTTAATGAGATGTTATCAAAACTTTACTGTAGCAACAGCTAATGGAAGGAGTCTAATAAGTACCTAAAAGTGAAGCAGTAAGAAATAAGGAAAAGAAGATGAAATAACCACAATGTTCTGAAAAACACATCATGCCAATACCCTGCACAGTACATGAGTAAAATAAAGTAGACACAAAGTTAATTTATTGTCATTTTAAGTAATGATGATGAACAGTATTTGGGACAATAGATATTTTGCTGATAACCTTATTACAGAAACACTGTTGCAGAGCTGATAGTTTGTTCATGCAGCTCAGAAGGCCAATGATATCCTAGGGTGCATCAAGAGGAGCATGACCAGTAGATCAAGATAGGTGATGCTCTGGTCTTATGACACCTCACCTCGAATACTGCATCCAGTTCTGGTGTTCCCACCACAAGAAGGACACAGATCTGTTGAAATGAGTACAGAGCAGGGGCACAAAGATGACCCACTGTCTGGAGAACCTGCTATGAGGCGAAGCTGAGGAAGCTGAGATTGTTCAACCTGAAAAAGAGAAGACATCTTATAGCTGCCTTCCAGTTCCTGAAGGAAGGAAGGCTGGAGAGGCAATTTTCATGTCAATGTTTAGCAGCAGGAAAAGGGGAAATAGGTTTAGGAAGAAGAAGAGGTTTAGACTTAATCTTAGGAAGAAGTTCTTCATTATAAGAATGGTGAGGCTCTGGAATATATTGGCCAGAGATGCTATGCATGACCCCCTCTTTTGATCAGATGGTTACAAGTAACAAATAATCACCATTCTAACCCAGATGTGAAAAGTGTATGGGAAGTTTTTAATTTACCTAAGTTCAGAGCAAGCATTACTTGGAATGGGCTATGGCACAGCCATTTCTTCAGTCCACTGAAACAATCTATCCCTTCCTTTAGGACTCAAGTGGAAAAAGTCTAAAGGTAAGTCACCTAAAAAATGTAACAAAGAATCTTGTAGTATTTTTACGCTGTGAGCTATTACATATGGACTACCAAACTTGTCAGGTGTAGAAAACACAGAAGCTGTAAAAAAAACTAGTCTGAAAAAATTATTGGTGTCTATTTCCACAGAACAAACATTGATGGAAATGAGCATGCATTTTTTCAGAGAAAAGAAGATTCTGCATCTTCAACTGGACAGGGGATAGAAAATATAATGAAAGACTCAGGGGTCAAGATAAATACAGGGAGATAACTCAGTAATTACTGTCATGGGCAAGGTAGACTTGGGTTGGAGAAGTTGGTTTAGTTTATTGCCAGTCAAATCAGAGTAGGATAATGAAAATAAGTATAAATCTTCACTCCCAGCTATTCTACCTTCCTTTCTCAAGTGTCACAGTTTATGACCATATGCTCTCATTTTCCCATTCAAATCTCAGTAAAAGGTTGGTTCCCAGCTTCTCAGTAGTGTGAGGATGCTGTTAGGTGCCTGTAAGCCTTCTGCCCTGTGAGACCAAGTTCAGTTCCGTCAGCTTATCTGCAGAGTCACAACCTTAGAGGAGTCTTGTTGCCTTCCACTAGGCTTTCTCTAATTTACAAACATCTTCCTTTTCTGTGGGGTGGGGTAAAAGAAAATACACATGATATTCCACATAAAAAACAGACAATATTGAGTAGTCAGAAAAAAAAATCATGTACCTCAGGTGAACCAGTTTCTTTTCAGTAGAGCTGCTTCCTAGTCACCTTGTCCCCAGCCTATGCTACTTGCATGTGATTAGTCTGGCCCACATAATAAGAGTTTGCATTTGTCTTTATTGCATTTCACAAACTCCTTGTTGATCTGCCTTTTGTGTCTCAGTGACACTCCTGTCTCCTATTGAGTCAATTTGGTAACATTTGCAGGCTTGAAATAAATTTATTTCACATCCTCCTCCAGATCAGTCATAAACATAATAGTAAAGACACAACTCCCAGACGGACATGTAAGCATCTTGTTTTGTAGCAAGTCTCCAGCTACAGTACAATCACCTAATAACTACACTTCAAATCTTATAATTCAAGAAGTTTTTAACTTCTCTAGCAGAGCATTCCACTGGGATATATATCCCCTTGTGAATATAAGGATTCTGTGAGAGATTTAGCTTTCTTGCTACAGTCAGGATGAATTACATCATTAATTACCTTAATATCAAGAATTTTTATGGTGTTTTGTTTTGGTTATTGAGGTTTTGATTTTTTTAATCAATGTCACTGGTGAAATTAGTGACATTTTTGAACAGATTATACTAGACTATGAACCAGACCATGTTTTCATGTTCACATTAATACTAAAGAGATGTACCCACCTGGTAGAATAAACCGTAATGTTTAGGCAGCTCTTGATTTGCAATGAACTATCTTTAGAAAAATAATAATGTATGATTTCTTTTCACATGGTTGTAACAATTTTTAAACACAGAGAGCCAATATTAATTTACAGGGCTCTGTTCAAAATGGAAGAAAATCTAAACTTTTCTCTCTAAGACAGTTCAAGAATTTCTCTCTTTCTTTTGCTGCACTGTTCCTTTTATTCATCCAATGATATGAGTTTTCCCAGATCTTACTCATATGGAAATTTCAAGGAGTAGTGCATAGGTTACACTCTCCTCCCTATCTATCACCCAACCTAATCTGACAGACTGGATGATATGCTTCACAAACATAGTTCCACAGAGAACTAAGAGTCCAAAGAAAAGTCAGCTTGATATTTGGATCTTTCAAAAATATACTTTTTCTTTTTAAACTTCCTTTTTTTCTTTTTTTTTTTTTTTTTTTTTTTTTTTTTACCTAAGCTGCTAAGAGTTCATCAGAAATGTTCACTCTCAGATCAGTAAGAGGTCAAAAGTTACAACACGGAAACCAAAGTTTTTGTTCTTACACAGAGTAAGAAAAGCCATAACAAGAATCCTAGGGGTTGTGCTATTTGTCTTTTTCCCAAATTATTTCAAAATGAAGTTGCAGAGTTATGTGGTAATTCAAAGTTATTTATCAGAATTAAATCTAAAATGAGCTGTAACAATTACAAAACAATCTCAGCATCTCTAAAAATAGTCAAGAAAATATTATTAGAAATTCAATATATATAAAGACAGAAACTGATACATGCGATCTGTCCTCACTTTAGATGCACAGTGATTAATGTAACCCATTACATCACCTTAGAGTTATTCTAGATGTTTTATAAATAAGAATTTGATATTGAGGAGTAACAAAAAAAAGAATTTTTTTAAAAAATAACAAGGATTTTAACATATATGCAGTTGTATTTCTATATACTACTGTATAAAGCAGCTTAACTGACTCTCACAGTCTAGAGGCATAATACACAGATTAAGCCATAGAACAACTGTATCCTCTAACATGTTTTTGACATCACGAGTTTTCACATGGTCTGAAAAATAGTTCAACAAATTTGTAGAATAAAAATGCACCATAGCCATTTAACACAAAGGCAATGACTAGAAAAAAAATAATTTCAGCCATGAAGCTAGTAGGTTGTAATGGATTTCATCCAGAAAACACCATTCTCTTCCTCGTCAAAGGGGAATGCCTGCTGGAATAAACAATACCTATCATCTAACCCGAAAGTATTCCCAGATGTGTTCAGGCAGAGTAATCATTGACACAGACTAAATAATACCTATTAGCAACTATTCTGTTTTAAACATTAGAATAAATTACTAATTAGTCCAGCTAATTAGTATAAAAAGAGCAGGTAGGCATCTGTTACAGGCCTGTGACATGGATAGAATATTCAGCTAAATAAATCATTACTCTAGCACAGTATTGTTATTTTACTTATAATAATCAGCAGGGATGCCTGGGAGAAGAATCTGATTTTAGGTCTCTTCATACATTTATGCCCTCTCTCAGAGAAGATTAGAAGCCTGAAACATTGTGGCTTTCTCTTTATTTAGGAACACATAGCTTTGCTGTATTTCTATATGGGTCTGATATCATACAAACAAACACTGATATAGTCTTCAGAGTTCTGTCACTGGGAAATCATCTCCCTAAAGTGGCACAAATGACAAGGACAGGATGTGACACATGAGCTGGTAGCATACTTGAAAAAGATCTCTCTCTTAGAAGTAAGTTTCACAGTAGGAGGACAGATAAATAGATCTCTGGATATTATTTTGTATATTTTGCTTGAATTACATATTTGTTCATGACATAACATCTCCTTTTAAGGACAGTGAAAGCTGTAAACTGGATGTCAATTATATTAATACTGTGTACCTCACCCCTGCACCACAGCAGTTCTGTGCTTTTTCTGAGACTGTACTTAACTGTGTAAAAGTTACAGCAATATCTCTTTCAGAATATCTGAAAACATGTGTGATTTATCTCCTTCCTTCCTACTTCTCCAGGAACACAAAGACTGTTGTTCTGTACTGACAAAAAATGGCCTATCTTTTTTTTTCAGATTCTCTCACATAACATTGATAGAGTCATTATAGAGCAGAGGCTTTACAGTTATTTTGCTGGTAGGTAAAAATCTGTCATGCGCTCAAGACCATATTTATTTTTTTTAAAAAAAAGACCAACAAGAAGAAGGTATTATTACTGAAAACAGAAAGATCAAGCAAAAGTAAGAATACATCCTCATCACTGCTTGTTATGAACAAAACATACTAATATTTTTATTGATTTTTAAGAAAGTGAATTTTAAGAGACTGAATGTGCTGCAGCTGTGAATAATTTATTTGAGACATTGCCAGTTAGCTTAGAAAATATGCTTTCTTTTTTATAAGCTCTGTGCTAAGAAGGTAACATTTTTAGAGAAAGCCTTTTCTATACTAATTCTTGACTGCTATAGGCTTCATAGGAAGAATAGATGATTCATAAAGATTAGGACTACCTAGTAAAAGGTCTCTAGGTTTATATTACAACATTATGCTTTGACTCCATATTCAGAAATATGAAATATATAGAGTTGACGATTATGATAAAAAAGAAATTAAATGTTATTAAAAAGTTGCCCCAAAACCTGTCCCTTGATAATCACCTTTTCTGCTCTGAAACTGTAATAGTAAAACCAAATAACGAAGACTACATAAATAGCCTATGGACAGGTTGTAAATGATTTCCTGACAAAGTTTTTACATGTCATTATATTAAAAATGTATTAACACAGAAGAAAAATTAAATATATATACAAAATACATATTTCTAAAAAATAAACTATTTTTGAAATGTAGTGTTTTAAATTAATTGTTTTGTCATATTACTTTTGCTTTGAAGCTACTTTAAATACAAGTCCAAAAATTTTGAAAAGATCAAAACTAATGTGAAGAATTGGCTTTTCCCAGGTATTTCAGAATATTTTACAATTTACCACATCATCATATTCTCACTGTTCCAGTGTCAACAAACCAACATATTTCTCTTTTGAAAAAAAAAAAACAACAAAATTAAACCAAACAGAATAAACAAAACTAACACTAACTCTCCTCATAGGACTTGATTTCCAGATCCTTCACCAGCTTGGTTGCCCTTCTCTGACCTTGCTTCAGCAGCTCAATGTCTTTCTTGAAGCAAGGTGCCCAGAACTGAACAAAACACTTGAGGTGCAACCTCACCAATGCAAAATACAGTGCAAATCTAATGCGAATCACTGCCCTACTTCTATTGGCCACACCATTCTTAATACAGGCCAGGATGCTGTTGGCCTTCTTAGCCACCTGGGCACACTGCTGGCTAATATTCAGCTGGGTGTCAATGAACACCTGCAAATCCTTTTCTTCTGGGGAGCTTTCTAGCCACTCTTCCCCAAGCCTATAGTGTTGCATGGGGTTGTTGTGACCAAAATGCAGAACCCAGCAACTGGCCCTGTAGAGTCTCATATTATTGGCCTTGTACTACTGATCCAGCCTCTTCAGAGCCTTCCTACCCCCGAGAATATCAACACTCCCACCCCACACTTTGTGGGGTAGGCAAACTTGCCTAGGATGCACTCAGTCCCCTCCTTGAAATAACTAATGAAGATACCGAACAAGATCAGCTTCAAAACTGAGCAGTGGGGATCAGCGCTGGTGCCCAGCCACCAACTGGATTTAGTACTGTTGACTACAATTCCAGGGTCCTCGCCATGCAGCTAGGTTTTAATCCCAGGTAACAATACATCTGTCTATGCCATGCAGCACAGAGCATGTCTATGCTCAGCAGCCAGATCAGCTGCCAGCTGCCATCACCATCAGCAAGCTAAAAGCCTTACACACAAATTTTAGATACACAAGTCAGTAGAAGTGTACATGGCTGCTTTTGTGGTCTTAGACTTCCAACTATATTTTCCACGTTGCTTTTTTAGCTTCTCCATTTGTGATTAGTTTGAAAATAGATAAGCTAATTCCTGTGAGTCAAGCCATTAATGTTCTTCAGACCAATTTAATGAATTTTTGGACACAGTTTCCACTGTAATCAAGCACCTGTCCGTAGGAATTTTGTTGAGCCACAGAAAAAAACTAGAAATAGACTCCTGTTCACTTTCCAGCAGTATCCCAATATTACAATAGTTTTGGGGTTTGTTTGGGTTTTTTTTGGTGAGTTTTAATAATCCTACACAACGTACCAAAATTTTCAAATGTTCAAAGCTAGCTAGAGAAGTGAACAAAAGAACTCTTTAAGTCCTAAATCTCTCTCACTCCTTTCTGATCATTACTTTCACTTTGTCCAAACACCTTCTCTTTAGTTTCAGCATCTAACCCAGTTGTAAGCACTCTCAGCAACAAAGGCAGATTACCAGAAATCTAGACCAAGCCGTCCATTCCCAGTACTGTGACACATATTGAACACATTTTCCTTGTTTTGTCTCTGTCTTTTGGGGGATGAATTGCAGAGCAGATCATTCATGTGAGCACTATAACAACCACTCGTGGGAAAAGAAGTGAGAGATTTAGTTGTCTGCAGCTCCTGAGGAATTTATTCCCTTCTACTGCCCATTCTCCTCCAGTGTGTGTTCTTAAACAAATTCTTTTAACTAACATTGTTGCTTGTTTTAGTAGAATAAGTGAATGCACACACTGATCTGGTAGAAAGCTAATACAGGTAAGGAAAATGCAAAAAGGAAAGAGTAAATTTTTTTTTATCTTAAAAATCAATAAGAGAATTTAGTTGTATGCTATACTAGCAGAAAAATATAGGTAGGAATTTAAACACCATCTTGACCTTTCTTTGCCTTAGTGAGCCATTGGACTGCCTCATCTATCTTGTTTGATTAAAAAAAACCCAACAAAACCCTCTAAAAAAACAAGTGAGAGGGGCACCAACAACTAGTATGGACAGGTATGCAGAAGGTATTCACAAGATCTTAAAAGCAGCCCTTAATCAATTAGACAGCCATTATCAATTAGACACATTAATTTGGGTGTACCAATTTGCATTGTAGAAAGATCTAGAGCATCAAGCAAGAATATTTAATCCTGCTAAATTCAGATTTTTCACTTTATTCTTGAGACCCACTTACCCTGTACATCAAGCATCAGATATCATAGAAGCATAGTATCATTACAACTGGAAAAGACCCAGGGTCATCTCCCCCAGACAGCTGCCTGCATGTTCCAAAATCCTTTATACACATAATTCAGCTACTCCTAAACATCTTCTAGGAGATAATACATTGTGGATATAGGAAGAAAATATTCTAGGGTGATTTAGTTTGTATTATACAATCTGAATCTGTTGATACCTTGGAAAAAAAGCTTACTGACTGGTAAAATATAACTTTCTTCAGTTAACAAAGACTTTTCAGAGGTAATGAACTTCATTCTATTGCCTAGGTGCAGTTCATACATCACCTTTTGGACACCAGAACGCATTTAAAATTCCTCTTCACCAAGATTAGTCCTAATTTATCCAAATACTTTTCTCTGTATGTCTTTCCACTCTGGCAGGGAATAAAAGTCATAATTTGGTTGAAACTGATTTCAGCTTGGTAAAGTGGCCTCACAAATATTTGTGTTGATTAGGAATTCATCCTGCCGTATAGGGACAGCTTAAGTGAATGAGCACCTGAGATTTCAATAACAAAAAAGCACTTGGATAATCAATAACAGTTAATAGTCAGTCCAAGGCAGTGATGTTTTGCTTTCTTCTTGTAATTTTTAAAAAATTAAACTAATTTTTAAAATAATTTCACTATGATTCAATTAACACTAATAGTTGCTCCCAATAATTGAAAAAAACTGACATCTGCATTGTCAGGTGTGAATCATCTAGGATAGTGCCCACTGCTCAGATGTACCATCTGTAAATGTGTCTGGCCTGTATTTTGAGCCTGAATCCCTTATTAGAGTGGATATTTTTCTGTATACATTAAAAGAAGGATAATGAAAGATTAAGCTACAGCATAAGCCAAGATAACACTCAACTCTGATGATTCTGAAAAATGGATGAAAATGATCAGCTGACACCCAGGAAAATGTTAACAGAATGGCAGCCAAAAGGCTGCAGTTTATCTAATAAAAATCAGTGTGTCTTAAAGGTATACCAAGAAATAAATTGTCCTGAATAAAGCAATATACAAAAATGGGAAAAAAAAAAAAAAAAAAAAGTGCCTGCATTACTTACACAAATTCTGCCATGAAATACTTCAGAATATTGATTCGGTTTTAGGTCCCCATTGTGAACTTAGTCTTTGAAATAAAATGCGCAAAAGTATTACCACCTTGTGACAAGAATAGGTTGTCCTAAACTATTTTAAATTGTTCTTAAATGTGTAAACAAACACAGCTCACAAAGCAGAAGAAATACTGATACCAAAATCAAGCCTACAGTATTTTACTTCTCAACTGTTTACTCAAATTCGAGTCTTAAAAGCTTATAATAGACACCACACTGTACTCTCCTTGTGATCATCATTGCAACCTAGGAAACTCCTTGTACTAAAAATTGTGACCTTGTCAGAATGGTTATTTAGATTTTAGTTATTTGAAGCAGGAAGCAGAGGCAAAAAAATTTTAAAGCATCTTTCCGAAATTAATGCCACAACTAAATATATGTAACAGTTCTAATCCAAGATGTTCTGTGATGCTATGGTTCCATTACCTCATCATGTTTTTCTTCCATTAGCAAGATGTTTTACTTTTGTCCTGTATGTCAACTCCCTGCCATTCCCCCAAGCAAACAAAAAACCCCAAAACCTTAAAAATATCAAAATCCACAGTAAGAAGCTGTATTATGTCAAAAGGATCTTTGAATGCACAGGAGAAGTGATGCCTGTAAACAGTCTATTTTTCATAAGGTATTACATACTTAACATGATATCTTGCTGTAAACATGGCTTAAAGTACAGGTCTCAGAGAGCTGAATTTTACTTCATCCAGGCCACTGTCTCATTTGTAAATCACTAAGGAAAACAGATTGTTCCCATTTTCTGGTCAGAGTTGTTGTAATTTGTAATAGTATGAGTAGACTCATTTTAACCCCCAGAATACAAGGATATGAATGTGAAGAGGAAAGCAAGTCTTTTTTTTTAGTCAGAATAAGTGTGGCAAAGAAGGTAAACTGTTCTTATGTGCAAGGCAGCTTTGCTGCACCGTCAGCCAGGTTTTTCACTTGCTCTTCATAAATCATTTATGTAGCACAAGAGTAATAACATTCTTGCTGAAGGATAAATTCTTTTTCAGAAAAGATTCTGTTCATACTAATTTAACAATGGAGATTTTTTTGATGTTGTGCTAATTTTATATATAGCACAGTCAAGTTATTATGATTCAAAAACAGCACCCAGATAAAGCCCCTCAAAATTCTGTTATGGCCAAGAAATACCTGATCATGTGTAGTAGAGAAATTGCTAACATAAACTATGGTGTATGCAAAGATTTGGGAAGCTCCAACAGCAGGTAGTAACTCAGCTGGGATTTTAAATCTCACTTATTTGGAACTTTTGCACCACAGATGGAACCACAGAGATATCTAAGTTCTATCTTCTTCAAGGAAGGCATTTTCCTTTTTTTCTTCTTACTCTGATTTACTCACACATTTGCATTGATGAATTTCTGCTGTACTATACAATTTCTGCACATACTATAACAAATTGACTCCTACTCAATGTAGGACTACTGTAGATGGCTTTAAAATCTGTGAAGATCCCTCTTGTGACTTTGCATATGCTCAGTGACTAACCGCTCAATCGACTTTATTTGTCCGATTATAAACACTCATAATCAAAACAAACTTTAAAATATCTTTTCCTTAATAATCACTCTGACAATGTGATAATTCTAGTTTTAAATATCAGAAAGAATAAAACTTTCTAATCTCAGAAGGATCTTCAATTTTATAGTAATTGTGGCAAGCCAGCAAACCAGCACATACAAGTAGCTCACCACATTCCCACCACTCATATATAATAGATGGTTAAAGCAAGAAAACGTACGAGATTTTTCATTCCCAGAATAAAATCTCAACAGTGAAATTAAGATCAACTTGTACAGACAGCTTAAGCAATGCCTAAACATTTTTCTGTTTAACAGAACAAACCGTCGTGTTTGCATTAAAGTGTTTCACATCCATTTAAGTGTCTTCTTATCACCTAGATGAGACTTAAGTAGTCATTAAATTGCTGTGCTAATTAAATATAGATTGATTACTGGTGCTTATATATACGGTGATTGTTTTGGTTTTGAAAGAACATCATTAGTACTTTTTAATCCAGAATAAATCTTCCGCAAAATCACAGAATATTTCCCAAGGGAAAAGACCCTTGGGATCATCGAGTCCAACCATCATCCCTGCTCTACAAAGTTCTTCTCTAAACCATATCCTCCCACACTACATCTAAACGACCCTTAAACACATCCAGAGATGGTGACACTTGTCCTATGATATATAGAGGAAGTTCTTGCAGTGCTTCACGTCCTGTGTATCACAGAAAGCTATGTGCTTTGATGGTATCATTCATTATCCCAAAAAAGATACTAAACCAGTAGCTATGCTCAGGAACACAGTAACAACCTACAGGGATATATGTGTTGCTATATTGTTCTACTGGATTAGGACATGCTAATGCCAAAATTCCATCAATGAGGGAAAATTCCCCAACAAAACCAGATAGCCTGTGGAAAGGCTACAGGTGGCCAATATATAGACATTAAAAGCCAACCAAACAACAAAAATAAAGATCTAAATGTTTTATTTGGAAGAAAAAGTCACATCAAAATGAGGAAAATTGCATAGTTTTTCTTTCTAGGAGATTTTATCAGACACATTAAAAGGTCAACTTGAGCTGAAAGGAAGGCAAAAAAATTGTATTCTTCCTCCCAGTATCTGAAGACATAGATTTGTAAGGATTGGTACATTAACGAAAAAACCACTTTTCATCAACATACATTTCTATTCTTGCTTGCAGATGTTCCAAAGAAACAGTGCTGTGGGTGATTTTCACAGGTGACTCCATCCTTGTGGATTTATGCAGTCATTTGAGAATGCATATACATTCTCAAATGGAAATGGAACAAATGGAAACTTTTTTTCTGACACTATGTATGACATGGAATTATTCCACTAGGAAACCAATCCTATCAAAATTAAATTTTAGATTACTTCCAGATGCTTAGTAATTAGAACTTTTAGTGACTAGCTTCACAAACACTTTTACTCTTCTTCCCAATTGAGATTCATGAGTTTTACAGATATATTTCAACTCTATACCTAAAAAGAGGAAACTAGATTATCTAGATTATCTGCCTTATTATCCAGCAGCTGTATAACAATGCAGACCATGTAATGACCAAGAAAGCAAAAACTGTATAAATATATCTTAAGATATTACTATGTAATCGTGCACTGCAAATATGAAAAATAAAGACCAAAACAGAATGCTTGTAATGCCTCTATATACTTGTTTTTTTCATTCATTTTGTTGTAATTTCATATTAAATTAAAATGAAATAAAATTTAAAATAAAATATGATGTTGAAGCAGACATTCAGTGCACCTTCCTGGAGACATTTAGAGCTTACCTGGATGCATTCCTGCTATAGGTGACCCTGCTCTGGCAGGGGTGGTTGGACTAGATGATCTTTCAGTGTTCCTTCCAACCCCTAACTTTCTGTGATTCTGTGATTAACCAAAACTTAATGGACAAAGTGGACTTCAAGCTTTCCAGTACCACAGCTTCATCAGCAGTGATTAAATATCTACAGTACAAATAGATACAAGACTGAACTGTTCAACCTTATAGTGCATAAGACAATGAATAAGCAAGACAATGCAATGACCAGTAGTGAAGATGCTGAAGATGAAAATTTCTGCCTTACTTCCTCTTCATTCTTTCTTCAAGATGTACCAGTAGAATGTAATTAATGTGTTTAAAGACAGTATCTCAGCAATTGCCAAGATGGTGGTGTTAACGTTATCATAAACTGCCCAGATCTATAATAATAATGTTACTATTTTTGTTACAGTAGTATTATTAATTATTATTATTACATAAGGCTGGAGATAGACTGTTTATAAGGGCTTACAGTGATTGGATGAGGGGAAGTCGTTTTAAAATAGAGAAAAATAGATTTAAATTGTATGTTAGAAAAATTCTTTTCCTTCACAGTGGTGGAAAAATGGAAAAGGTTGCTCAAGGAAGTTGAGGCCTCATCCCTGGAGATTATTCAGGGTTCTGAGCACACCTGGTCTAGTTGACAATGTCACTTTTTCCTGCAGGAGGCTTGGACTAGGTGACCTTTAGAAGTCCCTTCCAACCCGTATCATTCTATGATTCTATGATCAATATGGTGTATCTTATATATATGCACAGTTCAGCCTACTGAGTTATATCAGTATAATAAATTGTGACTGGATACCCAGAGCAGTGTCATAGGTATGCTCTTACTTTCTTATTCTTCAGCCTCAGTAGACCCCCATTAGGTTTAGTTGGATGTACAATACAAGAGAATGTCACATTGACACATTTGCAGGCAAGACCAGATGCAGTGCAATGACTTTCCATGAATCTTCATTATTTCACACTAGTGAAATACACTAGTAATTAGTGACTATAAACTGTACTACTAAGAACAGATGGCCTTTCTCATGGGCCACATTTTCAGTCCTTTCCTCCAAGATGGTGTTATACAGAGTTATGAGTGACAGCCTGATGGATTTCAAGCCAGCCCTGTGGGGCTGCAAGGTATTGATTCAATTATGGGAACGCAAAGGAGTAAAGAAGAAATAAGAAATACAATTGAGTGGTGAAGTATGTCAGGGAGAAGCAGCTACTCCAGTGGTTTTTGTTTTTTTTTTCTTTTTCAATCAAACTACATGTCGGAACACTGGGATGATTTTTAGCTTCTCCTGAGAGTAGGAATGATAGAGACACTCCTTGAAATTTCTTCATATAATTCTAGGAATAAATAAATTTATCAAAGCACGCATTTCCTCATCTCTTTAACTTATGGTCCTATCAACAACAGGTCTTATGATGTGAGAGGTATATGTTTCAACCAGAGCAGGAAGTTCACATCAACCTAAGTACAGAGGGAAGAGATTGGGAGAAGATATGGTGAATGAAGAAGTCCAGTGGAGAAAGAACGCAGATTATTTAATCACCACGCAGTGGTGATAATCCAAGTGTACTCCTGAAAGATGTTTTTTTATCATGTTTAATTTCTTAAAAGTTAAAAAGTACTTCATCCTTAAGCACTTATGTTCAGAGATTCAAATATTAAATAATAGTGCTGACAATGCAGTGATATCTGACTTTAAGAGGTTGTAAGGATCCATTCAGTGGAACAGGTTTTGCCTCAAACAACAACTGGCAAGTGAAATGTTAGACTGAATGGTGGAATGTTTACAGCTGATAAGCACAGAGACTGGAATGTCAGGTGAGGTGTCTGGCCCAGCATGATAAATTCAGCAATGAGCAGTCTCCCACAGATACTGTTGAATATTCACTAAGGACTGCACAGTGGGCCAGAAAAGAGTTACTCAAAATAAAAACATTCCATGCACTTACAATGTTGAAAGTCAAACAAAGTCAACAAAAAAAAACAATGACAACAAAAAACCTCTAAGCCAACAAACCAAAAAAGCCCAACCAAAACCCAACCATCCAAACAAACCAAAGAAGCAAATCAAACAGACAAAAAAAAAAACAAACCACAGAAAAACCCACAACATCAAAATTGAGTAAAATGTGTATAACATTACAGAACTCATGTTCAGTAGAATATCAGTTAGAAGGACAGTTATCATGGCTTTTTATCCAAAACCTTCCCAAAGCCAGTCTCAGTTTGTGTCATGGGGATCACAATCATGGCAAGCTCACAGTCTTAATGATGATCCAGAATTTGCATTATAAAGAGAAGAAATACTTTTGTTCCATAAATCTGAGAGAGCTTTTAAGGCAGCAGGTTGCTTTTAATCCAGCCCAAAACTATTTGGATAAACGGAAGCTTTAGTATGCGTCCTTTTCAGCCTGACATATTCAGTCCTGCCCCAAAACCAAGGGGATATTCAGATATATATATACATATATATAAGGAATAATGTCTTAGAAGAAACAGAGACAAAATAATCTCAGAGTGACAAAATAGTGATTTAGTTGTGTACCTATTAATTAAAAAAACTATTAATTAATGCCTGGATAGTTCTAAGCTGTTTGTTTAGAAAGCCATTAATTGACAGAAAACTTACCGTGATGGACAGACAGTAGATTTAGTCACACTGTACACAGAAGTCACTAGGGTAACATATTATTTTGGTGTATCACCCTTTAATGTTTGCTTAAAAAAAGCCTCTTCAGAGTGTCTACACTGCAAGGTAACAAAGCCAAACACAAGAGCTGCTTCTCTTCCTGGATTACAGGAGGACTGTGCCAATCATCTGGCTCCTCTTGGGAATCACAGGATACTGTTTGAAATAAATTAATTTACTCTCTTATTAACACAGCAATGCAACGGCAACAAAACAAATATTACATGAAAACTAATAGCTGGCTGGGTACTCTATCTGAGAAGGGGTAGGAAGAGGAGGAAAGTAAAGTCAGTAACATTTTAGTTTTTGACCTGAAACATTACTCCTGGTTTTCACCTCCAGTTAGGAAGTAGGCCTTATGTAAGAGCACACTATCATACTGCTATGTAAACACCCAGAATTATTTAATCTCAGATGGTTATTGTCTATGAGAATGTTACAAATTAATTCCCTTTGCTAGCACTGCCTAAATGTTTATATTCAGTAGTTCCACAAGTTAGATTCACTGATTTGAAGTATTAATATTTCTATCTTGCTCAACATGAAGAAACTTTTTTAAATTGCTTTTCCAGACTTAAAAGACTAACATAGAATATTAACTGGTTATGCTACCCATTGAAGTAGAAATTATTACTATAGCTGAAACAGAGCAAGCAGATTTGTTGCCCTAAAACTGAGCATGAAGCAGTGGCATAAAATATGTAACAATCATATCAACCAGGACCATGCAATTTCACATTGGACTCACAAATGAATAGTTCATCTGTTCAAGAAAAATTTGCTTCCTGAAACATGGAACTAAAGGCTTGAATCTCAGTGGTCCCTAGAGGGTACTTTCTATTGAATTCTGAATTCTGATTCTGAAATAATCAACAATAGTATATAATAATTTTGAAACTTTTTCTGGAGTTATTTATACTTGAAGGTCAATCTTGCATAATCAGTACTCTCTTAATATGAATTTATTTGATTCTAATTAAGTGCTTCAGTATTACCTACAAACAATATTTCTGATTTCAGTTAGAAGTAGACCATCTTACTTGCAGAGAGAGAGAAAAAAATCATATCACATATTTAAATATCATATATTTAAATTTTTGACAGCTTTTCTGTGGGCAGACAACCATGAATAGTCACTATTAAGAAGGAGACCTGAATCAGGATAAGTAAGATCAGGTAACTGTGCTTTGTTTTAACAATGCATATAACCAAGGTGGCATTCCCTGTCCCCTTCTTGTTTCTTATTAAATAAAAAAATCTCAGTTCTTATGCTGCATAGCCTTATCTGTTATTCAATCAAGCAATAGACATATGCACATTTTACCAAGTTTTACTTTACTTCAAGATAGAATAAAAGGTTAGTTAAACATACTCTAAAGGGAGAAAGAAAATTTTTTTTTTTTCTTTTTTTTTCTATTGTGCAAGCAAAAGAACGGTTTAATTTCTTAATCTCACCAGTGAAGCAAATTATTTTTTTTAATTTCTCTTCCTGCAGAATTTATATACACAGCATATACAGTATTTTATAAACTTTCTTTCTAGCAATTATCATGGATTAATAGAGAGGAGTTTTTAAAAACTGTTCAGATACTATGGAAGAGAATCTTTTTCTCAGGTTACAAGAAATCTCTGAGCAAAGCTTTGTCTGGCTTATTTGCAAGCAGCTTCAGATACAGGTCCAAGAGTTCAGCATGTAGGCTACAAATTTAATCTCACAGGGTGAATATAACTCTCAGAAGGTGGTGTGTCAGTCACATATATTATCCTCAAATAAATTGCTATCATTCTTCAGCAGTAAATCTGAGCAGATTCCTGGCTTCACTGCAACTATAATATCATTTTTACTGTGGTTGTATAAGAGCTCCACATTTAAAAAGTATTTCTGTAATGCAAGAGCCCACACAAGAAATGAAAGACTTTCTTACTAAAGCTCTTATCCAAATGGTGAAGGCACAAAAAGACTAACAACTTACCTAATCCATTTTAACCAGGTTCTACTGAAAAGTTATCAACAGGAATTTTGCAGTCTAATGGTCTTATTTTCTCTCCTATCTTCATGTTCTTCAAAGTAATTTTAAAAAGAAATGCATATCTAACTATGGAAAGTGATGTAGTATTACCACAGAGCTCCTGATACAAACCTGACCTTAAGTATGCCATTATCCCATTAACTAATATTTCTACTCTATGATTATGCTGTTGACTCATAAACTAAGAAAAATTTCCACTACAGATGGTTATGTTTTTTACATTCTTTTAAAAGTACAAAATTAAAAATTAAAAAAATTAATTAAATTAAAAAATTAATTAAAAAATTTAATTAAAAAATTAAAATAAATATAAATAATATTATATTTTTTAATCTGAAAAATAGATACCTGTTTTCAAAACTTGAAATCCAGAAAATAGGAGGGCTACATGTCCTTAATCCAATTCATTTAACAAGAATAAAATTTAAAATCTATAAGAAAAATACCCATAAGTGAGATTCACATAATTAGACCAATAGATTTATATCATTAGACAAATTTCTCTCTTCTTGTAACAATTTCCAGTGTGTATAGGCAAGCAATATAAAATCTTCTCTCTTAGTAAGTAACTTTGGGAAAAACACAACAGAGATTATCATGACTTGTCCCTGAAATAAAGGGAGATAACATTACTTCTATTTTATTGTAAAGAGGTAAAAAGCAAACTTTTATTGGAGATTTTCAGAGTGCTGTGAGGGGGTAGGGAGAGATAAACAGCTCAAAGTGTCTCAGGAGTCTTTTATCAGAAGTAATGAACAGTGAGTTGTAAAGCTGAGGTTTGCACACATCAGTTTAACAGATCAACTGTAGCCTCTTTCTCTCATGAAAGAACATTAGGTCAGAAAAAAAGAAGAAAACTTATGAAAAAAACAGGTGCTTAGAGGGACTTTTTCTCTCATTACATTGCATAAGGCCAGTTATACTTTAAAAATACACAGAGAAATACAGTTGCAGGACACACATCTTCTAGCCATCAGTACATCATTCTGTAGAGAATCTAACAGAAAAAGTGCAAAGACCATGAAAATTAGCTGTATATTTTTCATGGCAAAATTAATTGTCCTGGTTTGGGCCAGGATAAAGGTGATTTTCTGTCTTGTACTTTTGCTTTCATCTAAGTCTCTTGTAAGTAGTTGTACTTGCTGAAATTAACAGCAAGTTTCTCAGACAGTGTCTCCTTCTAGGACTGATAACACTCCATGTTTATAGTTACAGCTAGAGACTGGTATGCAGAGCCAAGGACACTGCCCAGCTCTGAGGAACATTTTACCCTCCAGAAGGAATAAAAGGGTTCCACTTGCAGCCCTCCTTTGGGGAGGAGTGGACAAGGTAGATGCCAGAATTGAGCAAACAGAGTATTCCATCCCATACATGTCATAATCAGTATAAATTTGAGGGATCACAAAGGTCAAGCCAGCTTCCTGCTTCATGCGTTTCCTGCCCTTCCTGCCTTTCCTGCTTCCCTTTCTTTGCCTGTTCCCTGTTTTTCTTCGGCATCCTGGGAGGATTCCATCCGTTGATCTGCCTGTGGTCCTGATCCGTGCCAGCCTGAATCTGTGTTCCTGCCCCCAGCTCCTGACTGCTGCTAACTCCAGGAGTCCAGCCTGGACTTTCCCAGGGCTGCCCTGAAGCCTTGGTGGTGATGTGAGAGTTACTGGGGGAAGAGTGGGGAAGGAACGCGGGATCAATTTTCCTGTATATTTGTATATATTTAGTAATTTTTCCTATTTAACATTACTGTTTCATTAAAGTTGTGTAGTTTAGTTTCCAACCCATAAGTCTCTCTCCCTTATTCTCTCTCCTTTCTTTATCAGGGAGGAGAGAGAGCTTAATAGAGAGTGTCTATTACTCGGTTTAATTGCCAAGCCAGTGTTAAACTGTGACATTCATACATGTAGGAAACATATGCTTTCTATTAGCCTGGTGATTATAGTTGTGAAGACAAGTTTAAGATCAGCTGTCTGTAATTCCAAGTGCTTATGCAGTACGCCATTTTAAATAATGTTATATAGTGATTAATACTCAGGCACTCACTATTAACTTTAGACACAAAGCTGGAGGGCTTATGGTGTGTAAAGGTACATCTTTTCAAAAGTCCTCTAGCCCCTCCCCCACAGCCCAGCAACAAGAACTGCAGAACACACAGTGGTCCTTGCCCTTATATTTCAGCTTAGAATAATCACTGAGGCTGGTGTACGGCTCACAGAAAAACCCTCTTGCAAAGCCCTCTTGCTTTCTGAACTCCTACATTCATGTGAAGAGCTTTGGGATGGCTGGGTCCTGTCTTCCCTCCCCTGATGAAAGTCACACAGCAGTTGTAGCCCTTTGTACTGTGGAATCCTGATGACTCTGCCAAAAATGTTGCAATCCACACTGTACTTTATGTAACTTGGTATTCAGATCCACAAGAACGAAGTCCATTCACGAATGATAAGGTGCAAACAGAAAGTTTTAATTGGTGGACAACAACTAGCACAGTCATGTAAAGTGAGCTGTTGAAGATTTGGCAAGACTTTTGAGAGAAAAAGAGAGAGAGAAAGATGAGTATCAGCACCCAAGGATTCCACAGCATCCCACGGATCATTCTTCCTAGAGTGGTAGTCCAGTCTTAGGTGGTGAAGGGTGTTCACGTTATATGCTCCTGGATTTTCCTGCTGCACCTCTTGTAAATTTAGGAATGTTGCTTCTTCAGCACTTCCCCACCCCACCCCCATTGTAAGCATATAGTATGCTTTTATTCTGGGGTAGCTGTTATCTGTCCCAACCTGCAGTCATTAGACAGCATTCAACAGTCTCTGTGGGAGACCCCTCACAGTCTCAGTATTAATCAGGAGTCCAACATTAAGTCCAAAATTCCAGTTGTTGATTGAGGTGAAAGACTGTTCCACTGAATGGATCCCCATGCTGCTACTGTGTTAAGTTGTATTTTTTTCATGTGGACACATTGAAAATATGAAATTGTCTCTTGATTCAGCAGAATATCAGCCTCTCCCTGCTTCCCCAATGTATCAAAGCTATTTCCAATTGACAGATTCCCCCCCACCCCAGGCATGGGTGCTGCTCTGATAAACTGAAATTTCACCAACAAGCTTCTCCTCCTCTGACAGGATTACAGAAGATAAGAATACTACCTTTCAGGTAGTTTTAGAGAGCAAGGAGGTCTCCCCTCATCCTCCTTTTCCACAGACCGAAAAAAAAAAAAAAAAACCAAACCCAAAAAAACCCCACTTGCTTCTGATGCTCCTCATAAGACTTGCTTTCCAGACCCTTCACCAGCTTGGTTGCCCTTCTCTGGACTCTGCAATCCTTCTTGCAGAGAGGGGCCCAGAACTAAATACAATACTTGAGGTGTAACCTCACCAGTGCACAATCACAGGTGCACAATTCCTTCACTTCTCATTCTAGCCACACTCTTTCTGAGACCATCCAGGATACTGTTGCCCTTCTTAGCCAGCTGGGCAGACTGCTGGTTTATATTCATCTGGCTGTTGATCAGCAGCCCCAGGTCCTTTTCTGCTGGACAGTTTTCTACCCACTCTTCCCCAAGACTATAACATTGCATGGGATTCTGATCCAAGTCCAGGACCCAACACTTGGCCTTGTTGAATCTCATAAAATTGTATGAGTTGTCAGTTTTCACCTGCTCTTCCATCAGAGGAGATTTCAGAATCTTGTCTCAGAAGACAAAGTCACTGAAAACTGGAACCATGTGTCTATAACAGCTTGGCTACTAGGGCTGGAGTACCTGGAGCAAGGACACACTTGGTTCAATTTCAAAAGTACTATTGCTGCCTGCTTCAATTTACAAAAATGTGTTTTCTGACAAAGTAACAGAACAAATTCTGCAGTCTCAAAGGTTTGTGATTATGGAGTTTCACTAGTAAGAATTAATAAGGGTTATTTTGGTTTTGGTCTTCAGAGCATCAAGATACAAATAACATCAAGACACCTGTACATACGGCCTATGAAAGTATGCTCTATGTCTCCAAAGCTTGAATTTTCCATCTGAGAATGGTCTGTTCTATGTATTGGGCTTTTTGGGTACATGCAGCTGAAATCAGTGTACAAATCCTGCTCAAAGTATGTGCCAAATGGTCAGAATAATATTATGTCAGAATTTCAGGTCACTCTCAAGACCATTCCAGGGTCTGAACAGACCAGAATTTGGGCAGAATTCCAAGCTAAACTGTACTTAGAGTTGCTCTGAAAAATCAGTTAACTTAGGAGAACTGGGAGGGGTGGTGTGTGCGTGGCCATTGTATCATGGACAGAGCGCAGGGAAAAAATGTTGAATGAATATTTTTGCTTACTGAAATATATGTATGTTAATTTCTCAGTTGCCTCCACTTTGTTCTTTTATTTCTCACATTACAAATCTGAGCAATTTCAGAAGTTATTCTTTTACTAGGCTGCAGCAGAGCAACTAAACCAGTAATTTTTATTATTTTTAATCCTCTAGGTTATATTTGCACAACATACTTTGTATCAGTACATTAACAAAGATTTTTTTTAAAAAGCCACAAGACAGTTCCATTCAATCTGTTCTCAGCACTCAGTTAATATAAATTACTCATAAGAATATTTCAAGAAGAATAACACAGATGCCAACATTAGAAACTGAGCTTATTTCTATAAATTTAGGATTTAGTTCATAGCTGGCTAAATACTTGGAGGGAGACACAACAGTGACAGGGGGTCAACTGAAAAGCTCCTGCTCTTTATTCAATGACCAAGTAGTTACCCAGGTATTTTCCTAGAAGACATGAAACAAGAAAATGTGCAATTGTTCAAACACTGAAAGAAAAAAAAAAAAAAAGCCAGGACAATTTCCCTTCTTCTTGATGAGTACAATGCATAAAAAGATGTAAGTAATTCTGAAACTTCATTGTCTCAATCTTCCCTGTCAGATCTGCCCTGCTTTAATAAGTACAGTAATATAGAAATTAAGGTACTAAGTAGACAAAGGATGCTGTTGAGGCCAGAGCCCTTTCTGATGAAGACTGAGGCAAAAAGGTTTTTTACTACCTCAACCTTCGTCATCCCCTGCATGACTAACTCTCCTGTTTTTTCCTACAGAGGACCCACATTGTCACTTATGACCCACACTATGCAAAAGACATTAAGTTCTTTGAGTATGTATGATCAGATTCTTGACTGAACAAACCCCTAAGCAATGGGGTCTGAATTCAGCATAATGCTGTGCTTGCTAACTCAAATGGGTCTGTGATTTTTGACTTCTCACCCAGCTTTCTTTCACAGGAAATATAGACATGTGTTATATGTGGTAGAAATTACACCTAATGAAAAGGACAGACCATTTGAAACAGCTCATAATTTATTTTAACATATCTGTGTTCTTGGCAAGTTCATATATAAGTAACACAACTCATCTTCCAAGAAAGGAAAAATCTTTATGGAACCAAATATTTACATAATTTTGCCTTTTTAAAAACAACACAAAAAAACCAAAGCTCAAAAAATCTCAGTTACTTCCCAAAATAAAAGCTCAAAATTTCAGTTTCATTTGGCAGAGGTTTTTCTAATCACAGACATTGTAGAACTACATTCTTCAAATTCCTGTCAGCTATTTTGTCAGTCAGATTAAACCTATAGTATATTTGTCATGGCTAAAGTGTAATATGTAAATTATTGAAAAGGAAAACCTGTTTTAGGTTTTTGAAGAGATATATTTAGCATGAGGGAAAGGAGCCAGTAAAATTCATTGCAATATCAACACAGTATTTGATGTGGTTGTTGTTTGCTTTGGGGCTGCAAAAACACTTGTCAACAGTGAAGAAGCAGATGTTTATGAGTAACAAGGATGTTGGTAAATCTTCAGTTTCTATGAGCAACATAGGTCTGTAATACTTCATTTTTCTTCTAAGTTGCTAGATCAAAAAATTAATTCTGAACTTATGCTAAACAAATATATTTAGTAAGTTTTTAAGGTATTTTAGTGCCTTCTATTGCCTATTTCATGTACCTAAAGCTATATGAAATTATTGACTCTTTCTGAAGAATAGCATTTTCCACTGTCTGCACCTAAGAACATCACTTCCTTGAAGGCAGAAGCAACAGGATTTTTCAGACACATGCTGAAGGTAGGTTTTTAATGACATAAATGGAAAGGATAGTAGTCTGTCATCCTGTGGCATAATTAATCTCTGCTTCTCTCTGCTGAGTTTCACTTCCTTATTTAGAGAATTCAGAACAGACTTTCTAGAACACAGCATCAAAATGCTGCCCTCATTTTGATCACTTATGATATGGGGCAAGTTAAAAGAGATTTGAAGACCTACAATTGAGAGAGATGTTCATAAAGGCTTGAGGAGCTTGAGTACGTCTCTCAACCTCATGGATGATACATGTCACCTTTGGTAATGATGTGAATACACTTGCAAAGGAGGAAAAGTTTACCTTAGCCTTCATACTCTACAGAGACAAAAGGAAACAATGTGGAGCAGGAAAGACTGTAGGTAACAAATATTTAAAAATCCAATTGAAAGCAAACCATGTTGATAGTCCTAGCCCTCTAAATCACCTCAATTTCCTTTATTAAAATAAAACATCATCTAGAGTAACTGCATTTAGTGAATGCTGTTAGTGCATTTAGTGAATGGAACGCAAAGCTCTTGCAAGCCTACAAACAAGCAACATGGTAATTCAGAGATGGTACTCAGCTGCAGAAGAGAGTTCTGGTTGAAACATTAGATACATCTTTGACTTGGCTACATAGTTTTATAATTTTTGGCTTGCAACCTTTCCCTGTCCTTATCCTGGGCAAGTTAATAACCTGTAATAACAAACAACTTGTTTCAATTACCCTTTCCTTTTTTTAAGAGTGATAAATGTGATGTAGCAAGTATATTGGACAAAAAAATTATTATAGATGAACACTGTTGACTTCCTCCTACACTTAATGGTTTCTGACTCCAACAAATTTAGTGATCATTTAGATGACACCGTACAGGTAGAGGACTAAATTTTCATAGGCTGCTCTTGAAACCTGTCTTTGGAAGATCTGAGATATCCTTTGCTTTCATCTGACTTTGATAATGCACTTCGGAGTAGTAGGATATTTAAGTTTTTAAAGTATATTTTAATAGAAATAAGTATAAATTGAGATATTTTCTGTTAGTCTCTAGCATAAAGGAAAAGTAAGAGCTATTCTGTGTCCTACAGACACAGTACATAATTCTGTGTCCTAATCAGGTACAGT